>NC_052953.1:23579812-23892027 GCF_013358895.1 Oreochromis aureus
CTGTAAGGTGGCAGCAGGCCATAACATTAAGCATGTTACTGCTCCGTCCTGCTCTCCTATAAACACTACAATCTCCCAGTTTCTTAAAGAGAATGAATTAGTGATTAGTTACTCTATAATAACACAACACTGCAGCTATCTGTCAGCCATAATACCATAAAACATGGAGGAAGTCTTGTTGCCCACTTAGCACACGTGCAACAGCTGAGTTACATATGCAAGCATAGCGAAATTCTTCTTCCTTTAAAATTGCGCTGAAGTTACTACAAAAACGGCATTCATTTTCACACGTATAACTCTCTCTGATTCCTCCGTTATTTTCTCCAAAACAGAAAACATCTGTTTATGCTCTGTGAGAAAGAAATCCCCTGAGAAAGAGCCAGCCCTCTAGATGGACCACTGCGAGCGGGTACAGCAGGATATTCGTGTTTTTATTAGACGTTTATTTTAACCAAACGAAGCAGAGAGGATATATGCATCCGCTATATACAGCGGATGCATGCATACTTTCATTTCGACTCACGCACCATTAGCAGGGTATGCGACTATCCAGTTGTTGCAGCTTCCTTGTAATTTTGTAAAACAGGAAGGACTCTCAGCAATGTTGCATGGAGCGCGTGAGGCTTCCGGGTTACCGGGGCAACGGACTGGAAGATAAATTTAAAGAGACAGTAGCACAGCAGCTGCAGGAACTTGTACAGATGTTCTCTCGCATGTGAATCCTATCAGTTCTCTGATCCTACTCTGTATTGCTCGGTGGTGGGAGCATATTTGCTCGAGCAAATATGCAACCCTATGTTGATTTATATTAAATAAATCAACTATAGTTCGCAAAAAATACAAAATAGTACAAAAAACACAATACACTAGTCCCATAAAAGCATATTCATCAGTAAATTCATATAAGGCTCTGTATGCAGATAATCAAGCAATAGTCAAGTCATGATTTGTAGTGGTCGTGTGATGCCTAAGAGTTTGTCTTCAAACCTCTGTATAAACTAACGGGCTGACTGCATGTGTGCTTTTGTGTCTTTGGGGCACATAAAACGCATTCTTTATTCAATTTCAAACACATGCAGTGACACAATGATTGCAATGTGTTTAAACTGATAGGATAATAATATAAAAATGCCGAGGTGTCTTTTTAACTGTCACAGTTTCAGTATTGCATGGATGCTAAAGTTAGATTTGGTAATATATAATAAACTCCAATGAACTTGTTTCAGGTCTGTTACCATATAGTACTGTGCAAATGTTTTGAGCCACATCTCGTTTCTATGTATTTTGCTCCAAGGAACCAGATTCTCACTTATTTTTTTGTGGTACTAAGTGGTCTTGAGCAACAGCAAAAAGGACTTTCAAAGTTCTTTGGACATTTTTTGCCTTTCCAGTCATAGTCATTCCAGTCTTTGTACCTGACTATTTTCAGAGGAATGTTTTTTTTCAAGCCACTTAACACTAACCTATGAATCATTTAATCATATAAAGGGATCTAACTCAGCTGTATCTTTTGGCATTTGTTACTTTTGAGATTTATTACTAGCAGTATGAAATAAAAACAAACAATCAGTTCACATTTCTTTAGTTGGATCTGTGAAAAATGCCAAAGATAAAACAACTGGATGGATTCTGGATAGCAAGTGTTTATATGTTTGCATGTTTCAGTAAATTGATGCACCTATTTCCCATTTTTGTAGCAAAATATAAAGAAGTGAAGAGTGGCTCAAGACCTTTGCATAGTAGTGTATATAATTATAGAAGCAGGAGGACAATACTCTAGAGATATTAGTTTATGGTGAATGTTGGGTCATTGTATCAGGATAACTTAACCTTTACTGTTGCTGTAAATGCTGTTGGAAATGTGTAATACTAAATGGACTGGCAGTTCTCGAGCATTTTTCTAGTTTAGTCTGACTCCTTGATGCACTCGGACACAGGACTGTTCTCACAAAACATGAGAGAGTGACATTGTTTAGAGCCTGTTACAGTATATCCAAAGGGAAAGGAGGGTAGCTTGATTGAAACTAGACTTGCCAGACTGATACTGATACTATGCCACAGGTGATTTACTATAAAAACCACTATATCGGCCACATACTGCTCACCTGAATCAGGTGCCTGCAGCTTTACTTCACACTTTTTGCTGCAGATGTCCTACTGGTGTCCTACTTTTTATTGGCTTTGAATTGAAACTGTCTCTCTGGAGAGTCGCACTTCATCTTTTTTCTCAAGTAGAGCAATGGCAGTACTGCAGAGAGATCTAAATAACAACTAAAAGTGGCACGGATAATCACTCAGTGTGACAGGACAAGGGAGATGGACAGTCTGTTCTTGCAGTAGACCACACGTATGGGCATGAGGGACGGACATGTCTAACAAATGCATCATCAGTTTAGAAATTGAAAGCCAAAAGAGGAGCTGGGAGTTGACATAAGGAACAAACATATATAGTACGGCTCTAGCTCAAAGATATTCTTCATGTTGCTCACCACATGTTGACAAAAACACATGGATGAGCATGCAAACAAAGATTCTACGGTGAGCATTTACAGTGGAAAATGCACGAGACTGAGAGTAATCAATTCAAAACTAAAAATGCTGCAACGGCTTATTCTTTCTACACATGCAATCAAGACATCAGGGATTCTAAAAGGATTATGTAGGTGTGGTAATCCCCAACTAAATATGCATTATGAAACATGTTTTGTTTTGTTTTTTCATAATACTTTGTTGTGAATTAACTGTCACGTTCACTGACATTTGTCTTCTGAGTCTATCACTTGAATCTAGTGGAAATACATATTTAATAAGTGAACAGGCACTCTAAAAACAGAGAACAGAAAGCAGTTATCAAAAAAAATATGTATTTGGCTTGCTAAATATATATTCTTTTTTCTGCAAAACAATAATAAAACTGTTTTGTTGTTGCATTAAATACAGTAAATTAAAAAAAAGGAAAGAAGAATGTTGTTTTCTTCTTGTTTAGCCCTTTTTTGTGTGTGACAAAAGCAGAAATAAATTGCTGAAGATTTTGTTGTCTTTTGTATTCTCTAAGTGGTTTGATGATTGTAACCCTGCTACATTTGCATCAATAATCTAGTTAAGGGGAAAAAGAAACATATTTTTCTGCAACAGGAAATGGTTTCCTCCTCTTTCAAAGACACTGTGGTGTGTAGCAGTCTTTGTAAGCTGAAATTGCACTCTTATAGATGAAAAGAGCAGAATTTGAGTAGATAAATCTCTTTTTTTTGAACATCAGGTATAATTGGGGACACATATGTACTCCAAAACATAATACTAATATCATAATCACAAAGATTATAAATCACTGATTCAAAGAGATCACATATTATATACAGGTTGTATGTAAAGAAGGAGAATATTCACAGTTGAGGTAGGATTATGCCTTTATTTTTTTATTTTTAATTCTAAAAAAATCAGTCTCCATCTCATAAGTAACAAAATATGGACATGTATGGGAAAAAAACAGTGAACAATTGTGTTACGCAAAAATTGTTTTCACAGTTTATGGGGAAAATACTGACAGATATTTCATAGACAGACAGATTTGGAGGACACATTGTTATCAAAACATACTTCATCTCGCTTCCCAACCATAATAAATTGATGTTTTCTTTCAGGAACCAGGAGAAAGTATGCTGACATCAGTGTCTTTACACTCACTGTCTCAAAAAAAAAAGGAAGGAAAAAAAAAATCTTCAACTACCTACAATGATCACACAGTCCCATCTTGTCCCAGGCAAACAAATCCAGGCTCTCCATTTCCCCAGAACTGATTTCTGTCGGCGTGCTCTAAAAAGATGAAATGCATCTGATGCAGCATAGAAAAGCACAGAGAGTTTGTCTGAGGTATGTGTATAAAGAAGGAGGCACCATCTCTCACACACTTTTTTGTTTCTTGCCCTCTCTCACTCTCTCTCTCGTTTTCTCATGCACACACATATGCAAATTTGCAGCATTCAGTACATGTGCAAACCCAATTACACCTACAAATGTGCAAACACACATCCCCACGTATATACACACTGTAATACCTTGAGAGCTCCAAGTGCATATTACAAGAAAAACATTTTACAACGTGATAAAAAAAAAATAAAAATAATAAAAATCCATCGGCGTGGGCTGTTACGGGGTAGAACCTTCATCAGATGCAGATGGTTGTGTTTTCCCCTGGGCCTGCTTTCCGGGTGTCTCATCAGCTGCAGGGGGGTTCTGTGGTCCTGGGGTGCAGCAGCAACCCAAAAAAGCTTTCTCAAGTTCCTCTACCATCGCTTTCTCTCCATCTTCCAGCTGTGCACCCTCCTGCATCTCCCACCTGAAGAGCAACAAAGCACACAACATTAGTCATTTTAATACTTGTCAAAGTTAAAACAAACAAACAAGCAAGCATTAAAACCTCCTGAATGTGTTCTCCTATGAGCTCTCCGAGGACCATGAACCCTGTTTTCTGAGCTTAACCTGCATGACCGATGATGGCCTTTAAAAAAAAAAAAAACATCCTTTTGAGTCTAAATTGAAAAATTAAAGGTAAACACTTGTGTTTTGGGGCTGTAACAAAGACTTGAATTCAACCCAATATAAACAATCGATCGATTTAGGTTTACCTACTGAGCAATTTAGAGATACAAAATATGTTAGGCTTGCTTCAAATGTTAAAGTTTAGGCTTTTTTCTTCTTATAATTGTAAAAATGTTTATATCATTTACATATATCTACATGCAAATATTGCTTTCCATGGGAATCATTTTACTTTGCTGAATGAGGTCTGATGGCTTCAAATCTGTTGGTCGTCTATGGAGTTTCCAGTGGTGTTAAAAGTTTTACCCTTGAACTGAATTTAGATATAAAAGCGTGCTTTTTGTATGTTTCAAGCAAAACAACTTTTGTGTAGACATCTGACAAAGTCATCTTCAGCATCTTTTCAACAAGTGTTTGTTGAATTGTTTATTTTTATGTAAGTCTGGACGATGCCTGCAAATCGGCTGATTTCGCGTGCATGCTGCACACCACCGAGGCTCTACAAACCACACTTTCATTCTTTAGCTTCTCACATGGGAGCCTTCTTCTCATTCTTTTTTCATGCTGTGTGGGTCTGTATCACGGCAGTTTCTGCTACTGTGACACGCTGTTAGACATACACTTTTGCACTCGTGTAAACACACACTCTTGGGTATCCACACAAAGAGAATGAAAACTCAGAGGACACTGTAAGAAATACTCAAGTATACATATATATATGTGTGTGTAAAAAGGAAATAAAAGAACAGCTTTTGCTTTGCTTCGGACTTTCTGTCAGTTTTTTCCCTTTCTGTCAGTTGGATTCTTACTGTGGCTAAGTGCTAGTATTACATCTGCCAAACCTTCCTTGTTTGGGTGACTAATTTTTAGCGGGAGAGATTACTTGATGTATCATGTTTATTCTCGATTTTGTTTTATCGCTTATACAGTATGTCTCCTCATTGCATTTTTATAATTCTTCAAGCTACAGAGTGGAGGGAGAACTTCAATATGAAGACATCAAGGGCAGTCACTTTGTAATTCACTCGCAGTATTTCAATTGAATCCCTTGACGAGTGACTGTGGTCAATCAAATCCATATGGAGAGCTGGCTGAAGGGCTGCCTTTGAGCTGCCGCATCACACTCCATCCAAACAAGAATATCTGTCTAACTGCAAATGATTGCATTTTCATTGCAATCTCAGAGTCTCCTTTCATCCTGTGCATCTTTTCGATTTCTCACGATATCATCAAACGTGTACTATATCATATGCTATATAAAGCTGTGCTCTGCGCACGCGTGTGAAGAAGAAGAGGGGGTAAAACATAGTATGTTCATTACATAGATAGCAAAAGATGAGTCTCTGGGTGCACTTTGATGAAGTTTCAGCCTCTGTCGTACAGACTGGACAATTCAGACGTCGCAGCCGCTGTCAGTGTAATATTTACCGTCTGTAAGGAGACGATCTGTTTATGTAAATATGCTTTGGCAGAAACATTTCTGCTCAACGGCGGCATAGTCCCTCCATGTACAACTTTGGTCACGGATTCCTCTGTTCCCATGTAATTTTTCCCTCAATCTCTCTTTGCAGCCTTCGCAGTGCTAGTGGAACGTATATGAAAACAGAACAAATGGGCAAGTTATCCCTTCATTTTTTTTTTCCACTGACACCAAATTAAAATCAGCTCCACCGAATAACGCTCATAAGATACAAACGCACAAACAAAACAATGCAAATGTCACATAGTGTGCAAAACAAAAGCAGCACGGGAGTGAGAGGGGGGAAACGGAAAGCTGGAGGAATGGCAGCCAATAAAGGAGGGAGCGAGGGAGGAAGGAAGACAGGAAGGTACGCTAAAGGTTTTTCAATGTTTAATTTTCAAATAGGATTAAGCAGAATGACATTTAGCTGAAGGTTACAGGCTCAGCATTGTCTTAGCTGATATTGATATGCAGGAGGCGCCCTGCTTGTCACTGGGACAAACACTGTTGATGAATGAGAAGCCTTTCCCCAGCAAGGTGTTAAGTGCAAATTTGAAATGAGAGAGAAGCAGAGGTAGAGAGAGGTATAAAAAAAAAAGAAAAACACACGTACACACGCATGCACATAAACACGCACGCACGGCATTACCGTGTTAGTTGCCATGTAAACTGTCACTAGATAATGTTGCCAAAAGTGTAAATTGTTCCATAAAGTATTGGTTGGATATTAGTTGAGGCGGGTTGATCTTGTGCTGAAAATGAGCGAAAAAAACGCACAAGGTGCTTTGCTGTGTGTATCTAATTTCAACTACAACACAACAATTCCTCTTAGAAATGCATAAGTAGGCTAAAGTTGACAGTAACTTCTCTGTATCCTCATTTCGGCAAGTTTTCCCCCGGAATTTACATCTTAATAAGGGGAGTCTTACCCTTTAATTCTTATGGGCTCTGCTCATTTCTCATGTATTAATACTGGAGCTGCTGACTTGGCTCTTCCTCTGAATACAGAATAGGACACACATATTAAGACTCATATATTTACAGGATTGATGCCACGGGAGATTGTCTCAGAGTGAGATGAAAAGGCTGGCTCAGATATATTTCAATGTGAACATCGATGTAAGCTGTCCTAATCACGGGATGATGCAGGCACAAGACAGAAAGCATCTATTCCAAATTTCAGCTGATAATGAGTAGTGATGTTCAACAAATTAAGAGCATAAGCCTTTCCCAGAGATCATCAGGCGATCAACTTAATAAATCTTACTCAAAACACAACGCAGATGAAACTTTGATGTTTGACTCCAGCAAGGCTCTGCCTTCTAGAGCGGATAACAAAAAACAGATGTAAACTGTCAGGAAAAAAATATCGCTGTGGAGGAAAGAGCGGAGGGGGAAAAAAGCAGGGAAGAAGAAATGATCAGCAACAGGATAATAGAGGCAGGGCTACAAGTACAGACTATTTGAAAGAAAGTGAGTGAGCAAAAAGACAGCGTGCCTTAAAGATCACAACAGACAGTGGGCAGTGGTTTCTTTTGCAGCTGTCAGCGGGCTGAGTGGTTTCTCTCAGAGCGTTGGGTGTTTGTGCTGCACAGGGTGCCCTGTCTGCTTTGCCACTGGGACCTCTGTTTGTTTAAAAGGCTTGCCTGTCAAACAGAGAGCGCCACCGAGAGCCAGACACTCAGCTAAATGACTCTGACAGCAGCCCTAATCAGAGGCTTTGCACATTGCTGCAGGGCCTGGAGGATCCATCATAACCCAAGCCTAAATATTTAAAGTGCTAAACTTTCCAAAGGTCAGGCCTTTCCATGCATGCCAGGGCGACATGTGTCAGAAGTAGGAAGAGAGGCACTGAACAAGAGAGAGACACAAAGACATGGGGAGAGAGGCTATGGTTAATGTCCTTCATTTCTCTCCCTCTTTTATTTTTATTCTTGTGAACTCTGCATTCATTTTAGGGAAGAAATCAGAGGCAAATGACACTTTTATTTTTTCGCTCTTTTTTTAAAGCCTTGGTTAATATTGAGATTTTGGTTTCCGTGCAGACTGGTGGAAAGAAACTATGCAGAATTTAGGACTCATTTAGGTAATTATTTTATAAATTTATACAAATTAGCGCATCTTTATCGAGACGAGAACTCATTTGTACATTTAAGCATAACAAATATGAAAATTTGCAATACCAAAAAAAATTCTTAATGTAAGTAACCAACTTACACACTTTAATGATAATATTTATTAGTTTTTTTTAATTACCTGTGAATTTTATTTGTCAAAAAATATAGAGACTTTTATAATAAAAATATTTACAGGCCCTTTTTTTCAAAAGCATTTTTTAATCTCTCATCATCTGAATCCTAAATCCCCACAACCGGTAGAATGTACGAATATCAGTCTCTTTATATTCTCTTCATTTTTATTCATTTCCTACATCAGTCCTACATCATTCAAAGCCTCATTAATAGAATTGCTTAATTGTGAAAAACATGGCAAAAAAGTGACTTTTTTGGCTGTTGGCATGCTGGAGTGATAAAAACAGACATCCACGATCCTCTCTGTAAAAACCTTTAATGTGGCCACAAAACAGAAAAAGACTTTCGAATCTACTTTCATCTAATATTCTAATTTCTATTCTAAAAAAACAGACAGGGTGCAAAGTTAGATAGATAATACCTGATTTGCATATGTAAACATAACATTTCAGAAAACTTGTAACATCCTTGTAATATCCTTGTAATATCCTGCTGACCTGTTATATCTTCTCTTTGGATCTTTGTAGTCAGGTTGTGAGCTAGACTCTGGCAGTCACAACAAAACACTCAGCTTCACCTAATGTCTCTTGAAAAATTAGAAATGATGATGTTTCAAAACCTGAGAAAGAACTAAAAATCAAGCTCCCAGGCAGCTGCGAGTGAATCGTCTGCCAAGTGCAAGCTGAAGTCAGCAAAGATGGATGAACCTTTCTAACTACCTGACCAGAACAGGATTTCGAAATTCAAGTTGCTACTTCTTGTTGATGTCAGAGCTTAAGGCGAGGTTTTCAAAGGTTAGGGGTAGAGGTGAGGTCAGTGGATGAAATGTACAGCACATAAGGATGTATACAACAGAGTGTGCGACTTATTTGGATCCAGTGCAGCCAAGTAAAGTCCATGTCATCTCATTGAACTTGGCTTCATTTTTGTAGCTCCAAAGACAGCACTGCAGTGCGTGATGGTGTTTGGGAAGTAGAGTGGATGGGAACACATCATTATGAAGAGAACACAGAGTACTTCTAAGGGGTGACAAGAAGTGTTAGAGTTTTTTATTCCCTTAGATCACACTCAATTAAACTGTTCCTGGACACAAAGTAAAAAAAAAAAAACCCAAAACCTGAGTTCAAATATGTGGAATAAGAGAAGACAACCAGCGACTGTATGGAAACTAAAAGCAAGGCCATAAAGGTATAACAACAAAGACATGTTAGTAGTTGGTAATGGACATTGTACATAAGAAAACTAGATCAGCGGGTGTAACTGGCAAGTTCACAATGCAGGCCAGGGGGGTCGTTTCTTTGACTCGATTTCCATTGAGAAGCAAACATCCAATTCAATTTAGATATGTGCCTTAGCTAGGCCATAAGCCAGAGGGAGATTGTAACTGACAGCCATTGGACAGCTGGCAGGATTTGAATATTGACGAGACAGAGACTTGACAGAAAGGATTATGCTCTACCATCTGACTTACTAGCCACTACACTGATCCATTCTATTGTCAGATCAACTTAGTGTCAGATCTACAGTATGTCCGCATGGTGCGGTGATGCCACTCAGTATTAGACCCTACCTGAGATCCATCTCAATACAAAGTGATGTCCATTCAAAAGCTACAAGACGCTCACTAATGCAACAAGGACAAAAATACCAAAGAATAAAAATATCAAAGCGAATCCATTTCCAAGTAAACACGAAATAACAGACTGTACTTTTCAGATGCTCTCCATAATACAGACCAAAAATATAAACAGTCTTTGCATTATAATACTTTGGAAGATGACCTGTAAATCTCATCGAACTCAAAACTCAACTTAATTTAGTTAGTGTACTTTCTAGCCTTGTGAGGACAATTTTGAGTTCAGACATTTAAAAGTAAAAGAGAGAATGACTCAAATTTGTTTTTTAATGTTTAGACTTTTTAAAATTTTAAATGTGTGTGTTTATACGTGTATGACTATATGAACATGTGGGTCAAACACAGTCTCGCCATGTCAAACCGTGTCTTTCACCCTCTACACACCTTGCCGTCTTGATGGTCACAGACATCAGGGCTTGGGGCAGATCTGTGAAGGCCCTCATCCACACACAAGATGACAAGCACAGACACACACCCAGACTCAAGGGCATGGATACACACATACAGGAACACAGATATATGACATTTCAAACACACAATCGTCTACAGCTCCAAATCAAAACACAAATAAGATCAGCATAAAAAAGTATTTTCCTCAAATTGAAGTATAACGTTTCTAAATATAGAGCGGAAGACATCAAGTACTTTCATTTTATGATATTTTCTGACGAGTTCTGCATGCATACATGCATCCATCCATCCATGGTTGCCCAGATCACTAACCATCTCCTCCACTTCTTCTGCTGAGACCTTGAAGTGTTTCTACACAGTCAAGAGACATAATACCTCTCCAACATGACCTGGGCCTGGGTGACCCTATCTCTAGAGTTCAACCCAAACAGCTTTCAGAGCTTATATCTTCACTTGTATCTACAAGTTACTTGAACTCCGCCACATGAGGAAGCCACTATTCCCCAACCTAGAATTGGTGAGAACCACAGCCTAAGACCGAGAGGTGCTAATTCTCATCCCTGCCTCTTCAGATTCGCCTGGAAACCTAAAGTGAGCTTGAAGTTGAGGCTCGATGAAGCTAACAGGACCATTTGGAAAAAGCAAAGCTATATCAACCAGATCAGCCTTACAACTTCCAGAGCCCGAAAGAACTCGGGGTGAATCTCACCCACCCTCAGGGTACAAGCCACACAAATCTTCCCAACAATTTTCTATTTTTAAATCTAAGTTCTGTGTTAAACAAATTAGATATGAAATGATTATTAATGAGTTTTCGAGCTGCTTCCAGGCAGATTTTGTTATCTTTGCACAAACTCATGGTAGCTACTGCCTACTGTGTTCGGTGTTTGTGTTAGACTGAACTAACTGCTCCAGTTTCACACTCAACGAACAGATTGAACAGAGCGGTCTCCATATTTCCCAATATCAGTTCAATGATTAAGAAAATGTTTTTTAAACTGCTTTTGCGTGCTGCTGAGTTGTAAAAAAAAAAAAGTGTCTATTACAGGAAAGTTACTTAGTTCAAACGTGCAGTGCTGGTGGTGATTATTGTGGCGACAGAGGCGTCTGTATTTGCTATAAGAACAATGTATAGTAATGAACAACAATATTTGTTTAGTAAAATAATTCTTATGGTTTGGGTTGTGTATACATCACCGCGTGTGTGTTTGCTATTTTGTGTTCCTGCAAGACACCACTTTATTATTTGGAGAAATAAGACTATACATCATGTGACCACATATTTCAAATCCCCACTGCATGGCAGTTTCAAGCTCTGTTCTCTCCAGTTATCCAGGGGAAAGTTTGAGTAAATTTGCAGTGGCTTAATTACTGAATAATTTAGACCATGCTCCAAATTAATGTAGACATTTCCATATTAATGTGTTTGCCTACCGATTCCACAGTTATTTGTACTGCGGACAGGAGGGTAGCAATTATCACAGCATATCATAGCAGTTGTTCTGGTATTTCAGACATCATTAGGCTGCTTGTCCACCACACTGTGACTGTGAGTGCTAGTCTAAATGTACAGTTTGGTACCTTCCTCAAACAGCCTCACTGTGCCTCTGTGGGTAAGATCTATTTTGCTCCAGGAGACAAAGGGTGAGGGACCTTGTTTGTGCTCCGCGGAGTGATGTCCAAGTTAGAATTCTTGCTCCTTGCAAATGCATTATTATATACAGCAAGGACAACAGCAAATAAGCAAGCACCTGCCAAGTCACAAGTGTCTGCTGGTCAGTGCAACCACTAGCTGACTGCTTCACACAGACACCGAACTCTGCATGTGTCCCAGGAGGTTGACAGCTCTTTGCTCCTCTTATCTTCCATTCTGACCCCCACCTTTTTTTTTCCTTTTTTTTTTTTTAACAGTACCTTGCCTCTCACTTCTTTTCTTCCTCCTTAGTCTCCCAACTGTTTGGCTCTTGTTAGGAGCTTGGCTGAGCAGGCTGGCACCTTTCACTTAAACAGCACCCCAGAGGAAGTTGTAACACTGAGAAGTGTGAGCATGTGTATATGCCTTTGTGTGTCTGTGTGTGTGAGACCTCTTGCCACAGTAAATCATTACAGCAAGGCCCTTCATTAGGGAAGCCAACCACCTTGGCTCCTCTCGCCGATGTCATGTGTCTGACTTTCTGACACAGCTTCTCAAACTTTCCACCACATGGGGTATTATTTCCGCGATGAACCGAAAACTGACTACAAATACAGCGCTCCCTTTTTTATTTCATGCGTTTGTAATTTCACATTGTTACATGTTTTTTTCTGCGGTAAAATTTAATTTTCGAAAAAGGATGAAAGACAGCCTACGGCCACACCCTACCATCTTGCATGTTACTGCCGAAACAAAGGTAGACAAAGTCATATGGGAGGTCAGTGAGCCATCCATTCAACGTGCCAGGTAGGCAGGTACCTGTTAACAGCTCCATGGTGTCAGTGTGTCTCTTGGATCAAAAATTTGTCTTCTTCAATGAGGCAAAGCGAGACATGATGTAAACATGATCAGGGAGATTTAAAAAAAAAAAAAAGAAGACAAGTAGAAGGATGACAGACAAAGATAGGCATTTGATAACACACAGCACACACAAATTAATGCACACTTAACTAATGTAACAACAACAACAGTCAAAAAGAAAGCCAAAGAGAAAATGTGCATTACGATCGTAAGAGACCATGCAAAGGTTCTAGCACATATCTGTGCAGATGTCAGCTCCGGACTCCTCTTAGCTGCTTTCCCTGATTATTGCCTTTTAAAGTTCTTAATAGTTACATTGTATTTAAAGCAGTGTCTATTCCCCTGGAATATCATGTAACCAGTTCATTTGTTTCAGTCTTAGTGCACCTGTTGCATACAAAGAACCACAATGTCCTCCATTCTCTGCCTTCCAATGCAGCCCACCACAACAAACACACCACTCTTACTGGCACCATCAGTCTTTCTCTACAGTCCACTTGAACCTTCAGTGCTCCAGTCCAAACTTCTCTGTCGCCACAAAATCTGCACACTCTTTGATTCCTTTCGAGAGTAATTATCGAAGCACGCAATCTGCTTCATTGTCACGAGTCTGGATTTGGGTCTGCTCCGTTAAACCTTGTCACCAAATGCATAAAATATGACCCATAAATTAATGAACAGAAGATGATTCAGATAAAAAGTCAGTAGTTTTTACCCTCATCACACGCAAGCACAAACACAGAAATCAAGCACTCACTCACACTGAAGCCCTCACTGAACAGTCTAGAGAGGAAAAAATGTTGTTTGTTGTTATTTCACCCCAGTGTGTTACCAGGAAACACTATATTACTTATTCAATACACTGTCATTTTTGCATATATGAACTGCAAAATCTACAAAGGAGCGTTGCGGGTTGAGAAACTGCAGCTTGCTTACATATAAAGGCCTCGTTCTCAAACACTGATGTGGCAAAACTTCTGTTCAAACCCAGTAATACACACATACATACATAATTTTTACAGCCATATGTGAATTGCACATTTCAGCATATTCTACTGTTGAAAGACTGTGTCATGGCTGTCGAGTTGTTAGTATAAGTGATTTAATGGTGAGATACCGAGTCACAAAAAAGGAAGAAACACTGGAATAAAACAAAAGTTTCTTGAAGCACATTAGAATCAAGTACAACTCCAAGGATAATAAAGGAGATACAATATAACAAAGGTACCTAAAATCAAATGTTACCTATTCATAGTCAAGCCTCTGAGCCTTTTAAAAATGTACTGAAGAACACCAAAACCCGTCAGTGCTATTTCACATTTATTTTTTTTCATGCAATGATATATCATTTCTATATAGAGAGATCAATATTTCATTGAGTCATTGCGTCTCAATGGGACTACCTGTATAAATAAAGGTTAAATAAAAATGTCTCTGTGTTTTGAAACTAGACAAGATGAGTGAAGGGCAGATGTGACCAGAGACCAAAAGTCATTGCATACTCATATGGTAACACCCTAAAGTAGACTTTAAATACAGGTCTTTTGCTTAAATAGGGACGATCATTTATTAAATCAGTAAGACATAAACTAGTGAAACCACTGAGATCAGAGATAATGGTAGACTTCCATAATTGAGCTTCTTTTTGAAACTGCAGGAGCCACCCTCTGTAATGTGAAAAAGAACCTTTTCACAGGACTCTATGCAGTAGTTGTTTTTTGTATGACTTTATCAGTCTCTCACACCGTTGTGGAGGAATTTTGGCCCAGTTTTGTTTACAATGTTGCTTCAGTTCATTCAAGTTTGCAAGCCTCCATTTATGCACAACACTCTTAAGCTCCTGCCACATTTCAATCCGGTTAAGGTCTGGACTTTGACTGGACCATTGCAGCTTTTTTTTATAGCCATTCTGTTGTAGTTGTTCTTGTGCTCTATATTGGGTTCATTGTTGCTGTTGCACAACCAAGTTTCAGCCAAGCTGTAGCTGCCAGACAAACAGCCTCACACTGATTCTAAAATATGCTAATATACAGACGAGTTCATGGTCAGCCCTATGCTTATAAGGTGCCCAGGTTCTTTGGCTGCAAACAAACTCATCACCCCTCCGACAGTTGATATGAGGTATTTGTGCTGATATTCTTAGCTTGGTTTCCATCAAACATCTCCACTCTGGTCTCATCTGTCCAAAGCATGTTCTCCCAGAAGTCTTTTGGTTTGTTTAGATGCACCTTTGCAAAGCTAAACTGTGCTGCCATGTTCTTTTTAGAGAGAAGAGGCTTCCTCTTGGCAGCGCTTCCAAACAAGCCACACTTGTTCAGTTTTTTTTTCTATGTGCACTGTCATGACCTGAGATGTATGTCTGATAAGTAGCGCTTGGGTTTTTTGCAATTTCTCTGGGCACTACAAGGTGTGACCTTTACTGGGAAATTTCCTGGGACATCCATTCCTGGGAAGAATATGCCATTGTGTTAGCACATACCTGCAAACTGCCAAAACTTCTGCTTTTATAGAAGTGGTCACACTTGTTGATGATCAATTAATCAAGTGCACCAACACTTATCTGCTACTTACACTCTTAATTTTAATCTTAATTTTAAGTAGTAAAAGTGTACTTTCCTTTTTGTGACTGTATAAACAGTCTAAGTGTAAGATTGAGTGAATTTTTACCAGGGAACAGGTTATTCTGAGAAACAATTGAAAATGCACAAAATAAATCATTCTACGTCCTTGTGTCAGCAAATACGATACCTTTGCTTTTAAGTGTGGAGAAATTAGTGTTACTTACAGACGCCAGTTGGTGCATAAATTCTCACTAAAGGCCCTACTGTAAATACAGGTATCCAGGCTGCATTCATAATGACATTATTAGATATGGACTCCTGTGGCTTCGCTGGGCCTGCAATGAACCGATTAGTCCAGGCAAACACTGATATCACTTTCCTATGGTGTGTGTGTGTGTAAATATGTGTGTGTGTGTGTGTGTGTGTGTGTGTGTGTGTGTGTACGTATTAGTCTTTGGCTGGGGGTGCTCTGCCATTGTCTATCAGATCAGGGCCTTGTTCTCTTACCATTTCAAACAGTTCATTTTCCACCATGCTAATGGCAGTTTTAGGGGGTTAAAGAGATAAATAAATCCTCGCTGTCACCTCATTTAAAATCAAATGCCACTTAATTACAGCTGTATGTTTTTCAAACACTTTGCATAATTTATTGTTCGGTTCCATCCTAATCTCCAGATCCTTATCGCATGTGCTCTATTTTACCCCGTCTATCCTTATAATAAAATTATAATGCTCCCTCTCTCGGTTTTTTCTTTCTCTTTCTTGCTGCCAACAGCAGTGTGAAAGAGATAAGGGAAGCGATGAAAAGACGTTTTTAAGTTGTTCCTCACCTTGTAGGGATTTGATGCTGTAAAGGTCTATTGTCAGCTCAGGAGAGCATACATGCACACAGCCCTCTGGCAGTGTTGCTTTTCTTACAAACAAAATACAAACATTGTCAAATTCTATGAAAAGAGCAGGGTAACATCATCGCTCATGATCTGGTTGAAGGCACACATCCAACAAAAAAGGTAGAACACAAGCATGACATGCTGATTAGTATTTTTTTAAAAACCTTTTCCTATATCATATTTAGAAGTTTATGTTATAGACATGTATTACACAGTCTAATGTTTTCATTTATTTAAAGATCTAATGTGCCAGAAAGCACTAAGCACATCAGTGCCATAGTAAGTGGCATAAAGGGAGGTGGAAAGGCACTGATATGTATGTTACTTTATGGAGGTGGCCTTCAGTAACACTATATGTTATCAGCATCAGCTGCCGTTTCTCTTTTGTCAGAAAATGCAGATAAACGTTCTGTTTCCAGCAATGTTCCCCACAACTTAAGCCGTGTTGCCCCGTGTATGAAAACACAAATGTTTGAATCAGTCAGGTCAGACCTTGAACCTTGCCAGCCCCTTATAACAAAGTCTATGCAAGGTCCAAATGAGCCCAATTGATAAAAGATAACTTTCCCAAAATAAAAGTGATTGTAAACACAACTGACCCTGAGAATCATTTGTTGTATGCTACTTGTGAAAAAGAAAAAAAAAAGATTGACCCATTTCTGCAATATTCTTACAAGAAAATGGCTTGAGTGAGACTCTTTGTTAGATTAAGGCTATTAGGGCAGTGGGTCAAAACCTTTCAAGCCAATTTGTAGTAATTTTCAGCAACATGCACAATTTTAATTTGTTTACTGTACATTTTACTTATATTTGTCAATGGGTTCACAAGCCAAGTTGGTACTAGGACTTCATTTGGAACAAAATGTCTCGTTTTTGACAGCTAAAGAGTATAAAATGTGTCTTGGCTGATGATTTGTTTGTCTTAAACAAATAATTCTCATATCTGGTAACATGGGCTTTTCCAATGCAAGCTTTTCATGTCGGCCCACTGACTATATAATTCACGCAACTGCCACGTTGGATTTTTATCAATTTTATCTTTTTAAAGACCTGGTTAGCAAGAGAAATCATAGTGCAACTCCTGTTTTTCTGGCAACAGTGTATGGACTCAGCAGCACTTTCTAAGGTTGACCAATATATTATTAACCACTTAACCACTTACATATGAAGCAGTAACCAAAACCTATGTGTTTCCTTTCAGTGCAAACATGATCCCAGCGAATTATTATGGTGAATAAACTGCTTGGACCCCAAATCGCTACTTGCAGTTATACTTCTTTTTGTTATTAATGTTTTGATCAAAGATAACATTAGCTAACATTAGATAATGTTATTTAGGGCAATATTAGTATAGAGTCAAAAAAGAGACAAGTAAAAATACAAGACAGGCAGTAAATAAAATTAAGAAGTTAGTGCGAGAGTATACATTTCCCCATACATTCATACATTTGCATTCAATGAGCACTGTACATTACATAGCTGCAGCTGCTGAGGGTGGTGATACAGTGATTGTCCAGCAGCACTCTCGATCAGAAAACAGATGTAATCCTTATAATCAGTGGATTTTGATTCATAAGCATATTTATCTTTCAACTAAGTATAACAAATAAAGCAGTAATTTAAAAAAGCAAACAAAGGAAACATCTGAAACAGCATCCACTGGTATGAAAACAAGTACAAGCTCCAGCTATTACTGATTTGAAAGCAGAAAGCAAATCTCCAGTTTTTCAGTGTGGCATTTAATGTGTTTATATCCACCTAGAGACAGCCCATGCAAGCTAGCACAGACTAGAAATGCTGTTATAAACGGCATACATTGGTCTCTATACAATTAAATTTAAACAACTATAATTAAGCTACACACTTATGTGGCATCTAATCTTGTTATTTCTTTAGAATTAAACACACACAATATACAACAAATGGACCTTATCAATTGCAAAAGTTCCTTTTAAGGTGTCCTTTTTATAACACCTTAAATGAGTGTGAACTGAGAGCAAATGGTATGTCCATACCTAACAAGATGGCTCTATCTGTTCTACAGACTTAGAAGCAGTAACACAACAAACCTAGGTAATGGATGGGAGGAGCATGCAGTTGTGCATTCTTTCTACAGCCCTTCCATCCTGGGCCAGTCAATGGATCAGACAGGTTGAGGCTTAGTGTATCACATAGATCCCATAGCTGGACAGCACAACAGACAGATACAAGTCAATAAGAGGGTGCTGCTTTTGAATATTCACTTAAGTGTTCAGTGTCAGGCAGCATATTAATTAACAGAAAAAAGGGGAAAAAGTTAAGCTTAGTCCTTAATGTAGGCTTGACATGGATTTTCTACAATGTGAGAGAAAGGAAGAAGAAGTATGGTGTATCTGCGTGTGTGTGTGTGTGTGTGTGTGTGTGTGTGTGTGTGTGCAGTGATGTTGGTGTTGCCAGTAGGTGAGTGGTGTTTCTCTCTTTCTATTTCCTCCATTGAGTGATTTAACTGCTGGGTCACTTGAAGCAATGCAACCAATGTCAGCCGAGTCATTCTGGGACCACAGCACAAAAATTCATTGCAAATAAAGTAATATTGTATAGTATAAACTACAGACAGACACTGCACTATATAATTACAATAAGTAGATTGTTTAGCCTCAGAAAACCATCAATCATATACACTTCAGCCATTTCAAACATATTCCCTACAGAAAAGCATAAAGATATTGCTATCGAGCTTTCGAAATGTCAGGGCAATGGAAACCGAGGCATTGTGCAATTACATAATGATTATTGCAAAACTTTCTCCCCCTCACTCAGTGTGGCTGTAATATGCAGTGGATGGCCATGGGGGTTCATTAGTGAGAACAGGCTGCTGTTGAAAAGCTCCAGTTTCACCTCTGATCCCGGCTAATGTGATTTGGACCTGAGATTGGTAGTGGAGAGATTAGATGCTAGCTCACCTCAGGGTGGGAACCGGAGAAGAAGACATACATCAATGTTGTTTGCTTTCAAAATCAAACGTCTTCTTCTCACCTCTAATTTGCTCTGAAGCATCTGCAAAGAAAAAAAAGTGTCTAGGAAGCATTCGTGGCCTAATTTGTTTTCCAGCGACAGAGAATTGGTGGAGCTGAGGGGGTGCTTGCTAATCCACTCTGCTACATTTTGAAGTGCATGATTTGGGCTTTCATAACGAATCAGCTGGTTTCTTGTGGGTATGGCTGGAGAGCTGAAGCTGAAGATCAGCCACGGATGACAACTGTGTTAGAATTCTACCCTTATTACCTCATAACTTACCCCATGGCCTGTGCATAGAGTCGTAATATCAACCTACTCCTTCTTTCATTTCCTTTTCATTAACTCTCCACTTTCTCTGTCACATTTTAGCCTCCATGCTCAGAGCCTCTCTACCTTTGTGCATGTATTCCTGGTGGTGCCCGCTCCACCTCCTCCATCATGTCTCAACCTCTTTACTTTTCCTCATTCCAGTCTCCCCTCTCATTAGGTCACAGTTGTGGTGATTTGTCAGAGTGGCTGTGTTGATTAATAGGCCGACGAAGCCCCTATATTTGGGGGCTGTCAGCGGGGCTCCAGAAGCCAGGGCCGCCCTGCTGAGCTCCCTCACCACCCAGGTGGCCCCATTTGGGCTAAATGAGCTGTGAAGGGTCCCGGCTATGCCCGCCTGCCCCACACTAAGACGTTACGCACAAACACACACAGAGCCATAGACACAAAAACGCCTAAGCACATGCGGGTACACACACACACACATCTGAAATGAAGTACACATGCAGGCACGCTCACGTACTCAACACCCCGGCTCTCACTGCCATGCACCCCTGCGTTCCCACATGATTTGTCACACTCCATCAATAGACAATAAGTTACTGCCACTCTAGCCTGTCAATGGGCCCCGTCTTCAGCAGACCCCTCTATGCTGTGTCCTAGCCTGGAGGGGGTGGAAGAAGGGTGGAACAGGCGGTTGGTGAGCATGTAGTAGTTGGGTATGACGATGGTAGGGGGAAAAAATAAAAGATTACGAGGGGAAGAACAAACTGCACGTGCTTAAAAGAGAAAGAAAAAAGACAGGCAGATGGAAAGAGAGAGAAAGGGAGAGAGAGAGAGGATGAGTAGATAGTAGACAAATAGCTTTGCTATTCATCCCACATCCCAGTGGAGGCTTTACAGCATTCGTCCCAACGCACAGGCAAGTAGCCAGATTCAAGTAAATGGGAGTGTGAGGCTTTATGTGTTTCCATGTGTGCAGAGTAACATGGTTCGGCTGCTCCAAGCCAATTGCCTGGCCTCGGAGTCGGAGGCGGGGATGCGTGCGTGAATGCATGTGAAAGTGGACAGCCCTCTTTGCAAGATTATTTTTGTTCCCCCCTAAAGTAGGAAGGGGGAGACCTTGGTGAATGAGATCATCCTGCCATATTTGCAAGCACACGCACTCACACAAAACGCACAAGCACGCACACCTCCTTAGTAATTCAATCTGATTATGGGCGTCGGATGGGAAACTGGAATCTGTGAAGGTCAGTAAAGTCTGAACAGTAACATCCAACACTGCAGGCTACTGCCACTGTCTCAACTTCTACACTGTCATTACCGCTGGCCGCCTCACTCTCGTTATCAACTTACTTCATCAAGTGCACTTCATTATCAGCTTGTCCTTAACAGACAGATGGGATGGACCCTCCAGCAAATGACAGAGTAACTGGTATAAAGTGATTCCTTTTAAAGACTATTCAGTGAATGGGTCATAACACATATAGTCCCCTGGTATTAGTTTATCTGTGATTTACACTTGATTGGACATCTGGAGGAGGAAAAAAAGTGGTATGTTTCTTCAAAAAAATACTGTTTAATTGAACAAATGGCAATGCATTATAATTACATCTGAAGTGATTATAGTCATTATGAAGTCGTTGTTTCTGAGACTGTTGAACATATGAAAGGCGGATGGATACACTAGCTGAATAGACAGCTGTTACTGAAGATGTAAGTAACAGACAGCCCTATCATGCTGGCAATATGGACGACCATGAAATTAAGACTCAACATATAGTAATTACAATGACAATGAGCTTTGTTCGAAGTGTCAAGTATCAATCTCACACTTGCCAGGCAGCTTTCATATCATAGCTAATAGGCAGTTGGTGAGCCAGGCCGCTGCCAGCCACTGAACCAAGCTATTCATGAGCTGGCCCAAGTCATTGTGCTTAGCAGTTGATGTAACAGTAACCCACCCATCAGCTACATATGCCCCCATGCAAATGAGTGCATTAGAGGAGACCTTAGAGAGCGGAGTGTGGCCAATAAATCCAGCCGGGGTGAGAAATGTAGCCTTTACCATGCGTGTCCAACCCCATATATTTAAACTAATTACATACACCATACCAGGTAATAAAAGTCTGCATGCCATCAATTCTGACATCTCATCCAGGGCAATGCAAGAAATGTCTATTACTATCTATAAATCCTCAGGATAGTGATCTTCTCTAGGTGTAAAGTGTGTGAAAAGGTATATTTGTGGGCAACTGTGTCAGAAACAGAAGTTAAGTCAGCAGAGATTCCTACATATTTATGATGTATATGTATGTGCGCGCTTTCAAATATATCTACTGATAATGTACTGGAGGACACAAGTGAGTTGTAAGTCAGCCTCAGAATGCAGGAGGTGCCGCACAAAGAGACGAACTCAGAAATGGAGTTCAAACCATTCGTGTGTTCTCTGCTGGCTCTAATCCAGAGTGAAAAGACAAAACAACAAATAGCTGATTCAGACAGCAGTAAAACATGGGAGAGATAGTAGTTTTGGCTGCCTGGGGCTCCTATCCAGGTGTTCCATGCCGCTTCCTGACAGGCCATCACACCTGAGGTCAGGCGGAACACGGCTGCAGGTACTTTCACTTTCAGTGGTCATGCCTTGCATGTAAGAAAAAAAAAGCACAGAGTTTGCTGAATGCCCACAGACAGCAGATAAATAGATGTAGTCATAGCATCTCCGCTCACTCTCCCTTCGGCTTTGTCTGCAGTGCACCTGAGCATATGTCTGACCCCCACCTGTGGATGGAAACCCATTAAAGAGAGGATGAGATGGTAAAAAGAAATCAAAGCAGAGAGGGAAAGATGAGGTGACTGAAAGATGGATAGCCAGGAGGTGATGAATCCTGTATTTGGAGGAAGATGCTGCCAACCATTTCAACTTAAAAAAGGTCAAAATTCCAAAAGCACTTTTAGTATTTAAAACAATTTTATTGCTGTCAGTATGTGCCTTCATTAAGGTCATCATTAGACATACCGTAGTTTTCGGGTCATAAGCCGCTACTTTTTTCCCCACACTGTGAACACAGCGGCTTATACTGACGTGCAGCTAATGCATATTTCTTTTCATGCGGCCAAAAACATTTTGCCTGGTAACAGTAGACCAATAAAATTGATAAGTAGTATATATACGGTATATATTTTTACCGGTTGTTAAGAGACGTTGTAATGTTGTTTGTGCACTGTTCCGTAAAAAAACCATAAGCAACGTAATTTGTGTGTTACCGATACGTACGTATACTGAAAGGTAGCCGTGTTACAGGCGCTGTTCGAGGAAAAAAAGCATTTGCAGTATGTATTTTTGTATGTTACCATAACGTTTATGTTACCATGTTTATGTTACCTTACGGATTAAATTAAACGTTAAAAATCCTCACGTGTAATATTTCTGTGTAAATATCTCATATTACAAGTGAAACGCATACGGCTAAAAAGTTTGTACAAGTACAAAATTGATTTTCTTTCTACAATTAGAGCATGCGGCTTTTAATCAGGTGCGCTCTGTAGTCCGAGATTTACGGTATATAACAGCCAGTTGGAGACCTACAAAGACGGGGTGGGCAAATGGTCCTGTGGCTTTAGGCCAGTCGATGCCACTTGAATTTTTCACCTCCCTGGCCAATTGGTAGCAGAAGCCATCATGTTAAGAGTGGCAGAATATTTTATTTTAGCTTCTAAGTGAGTAAGAGTAGTCTATTAAATACAATAAATAAAGGGATTACAATAGCTACTGTACAATCCATACAGAAATAACTATCAAAACCTTCTGAAAAAACCAACATAAAGTTAAGGAGACAAATATTCAGTTCATGCAATATCCCAAATATCAGCAAAGCCCCATTTGAACCACTGTGTTTAAAAACAATCATGCAACCCTGATCTCTCTCCCTCTCTCCTTCTTTCTTATACACACCATTTTCATGGGATATTACCCACAGAGTCACCACCAGATTCCAGAGAAAGAAAAAGAAGGGGGGGACCTATATAAAAGGATCCGCACACCTGGATTTCTACTCCAGGATGTCATCCATGGAATTCGGCAGAAAAGCCAATCCATCAAACTCTTCAAAAAGGAAAATTGTGGATGTGTGTATTTTCGATTAAAAAGGATACCAAAATACACCTGGTTTTGCAAACCAATCCCAAAACATACAGTTTGATAAAGTGATTTATGTCCTTACAAACAATTCTTATTTTATAGAACTGCCCCAAAAAGAGGGCTAAATTGACAGCAGATGACATCAAAACGTCAGACTATTGTGGCCCCCGTTAGGGTAAGAACACGGTAATTGGTTGTGATTAATAGAGGGCTTTGCTTATCTGCACTTTACGCTCGTTTTAAAATGGCCAGACCATGTGATAGCCCTCTCAAACACACATGCACACACACATTTCAAGATTGAAAAACAAAAGCCATTAACATGCAGTATTTAGTACTTCCATGAACACGACACAGTGCAGGTTAAATGTTGATTCGCTTTTGGGTTTATAAAGATTAAGCTCTTCTTCGCTGTCGCGTGTGTCACATTGTGCCTTGACTCTCTACGGTGCTCCCAGCTTCAAAGCTACTCCGATGCAATTGTTGGCACGGTCACCTATTATAAACAACACATTTTTAGAGAAAAGGCTGTAATTGTGCAAAAGTGTGGCACAAATGGCTTTGTAACATTACTGTATGCCTTCCTTCAATGCAACCCATACGCAGGGCCCTGAAAGCTCTCACCAATTGAAGTTCGGCTTTCATCCAGCATAAAAGCTATGTTTGCAATTGAGCTTTGGTGCTATACCTTTCCTTGCCTTTACCCCCACCCTCTATGTCTTGTTTCATATGAGTGCACAACCACAATGGCTTGAGTAATGGGTCCAAAATGCTTTTTTCCCTGAACAAAATCACTGTTTTTTATGGGTCATGCGGAGAGAACTTTGAGACCCACACAGCTCAAACAGACTACTGCTATTACTAATTTCTTTCTCTGTCTATATTCTAATAGGGAAACCATTCAGCGATACCTCACAGGCCCCATCATTTAGCCTGGCTCGATGCAATATACACAGGAGAAATAAAGTAAGAGGAAGACAGAGAAAAACACAGAGGAGAAGGAGAGAGAACACAGGTCAACGACAGAGTTTTTCCTTATTTCAAATGCCAACATAAAAGAAGGCTTCTCTACGTTACATGGTTGTGCTGGTGGCCTGTGGCTGTTCCCCTGCTGCCAGATGAATTGGGGTCCAATCCAAAACAGCTGGATGAGAGCATATGGCCTTATACAGGCATAAAGCTGCATTATTTTCTCTCTGATCGACTATCTTTGTTTGCTACATTAAAGCTAGGATGTACAGCACAAGAGAAAAGCACTTCAGTTTCCAACTGGCCCAGAAGTTTGCGTAAGAAATTACTTTCTTAGGTAACTTGATTTAAATCAGTATTTAAATGACAAGCATCCTGTCATCGGGCTTCACGTATTGACGTATCTGCTTGTCTCCCTCCATCTTTAACAGCTTTGAATGGATTCAAGACACTGCCTTCAAGTCCAAACTCTAAGCATGCCACCTACTGCTGACATAACGCCCTTTGACATATATCCTCTATCACATATGAAAGCATGTTGCGGTGTGCGAGCACACTGCGGTTGTGCGCGCATGTTCGTGCGTGTTTAGAACCGTGAGCAGGCTGCAGACTGTGGCCACTGGGAAATCAAGGAGCACTTTGTCATGCATCCTTAAATGTGTGACACTGCGTCTCATGAGACAGTGCCTGATTGGTCTACAAGGCATCAAAGAATGACGGGTGAGTGATGGCCTCGAGGGGATATAGTGCGAGTGTGTGTGTGTGTCTTGTGTTAAGTGTTGCGTGTGTGTGTTGGCTGGGGTTAGAGACACAGGACAGCACTGTGACATGTCTGGGTGGCACCCTGTCATAGCCAGCTGGCAACATGTCGTAATGCTGCCATCAGGGAGTCGTACTGCACTCTAGTCTCAGTTTTTAAGATTCACTTTGTTTTCCCATGTGTGATTTTCATTCCAATAAAGAGAAAAAAATCTGATTTAAAACCCACCATTGATTGTTTATATTGCGATTGATGAGGCCAAAGATATTAAAATGATATGCATGTAACACATGCATACAAAGAATGTACTGAAGATTAAACTAGACTAAAAAGAAACCTATTCCTTTAACTTAACAATCATTACTGTGTCATCTTCATTATTTATATTTATTTGTTTTCTACAATATCTACTTTTACTGTACCTCGGATATTATTTACACACAAGTTTGTGTGTCTTTTGTTCTGTCTCCCTCCCCTCATCCAACTGGTAGGGCCATATGGCTGCCCTTGCCTAAGCCTGGTTCTGCCAGATGTTTCTTCCTGTTAAAAGGGAGTTTTTCCTTTCCACTATTGCCAAGCGCTTGCTCACAGGGGGTCATCTGATTGCTAGGATTTTCTCTCTATTATTGTAGGGCCTTTACAGTACAAATTGAGGTGACTGTTGTTTTATCATTGAGGGTCATATGTGGCTGACAGGGTAGAGAGTTAGGTTATCAGCTAATACTAGCAAGCTAGGTTAGCATCCATGATCTGTATTATTGCCTGAAAAGATACAGATGCCTGTTAATTACTGATAAGTAATACTTAAAATATTAGAATTTTATCAATAAAAACTGGAGAGAACATGGCCGTATTATTTGTCTCACATATGCTTCAAAGTGCACCTCCATCACAAGCAGTCTAGTAAAATGACTCAAATTAGCTAAGGTAATGCTTAGCAGACAGCTACCAACCTGCTTGTCACCTTCCTGTAACTGAGGTAAGTAATTAAAATCCCAATACAGAAGTAATGATTGTGGAAATTAGCTATAGAAAGTCTACTGGGAATGCATTGCTTTTGGACACAGCCTTAAGCGCCATTTGAGGCATCAGATTTTTTTTGACCTTACAGCATTGGCTTCAATTTTTCTGCCTAGAAAACCTGCCATCACTGTAGAAATAGGTACTATATATCTGCCTTTTAGATGGGGTTACCCGTGTATGTATGAGATTATGAGACTATGTGTGTGTATGTGTTTGTTCTGAAAAAAAGCCATCAGAAAAGCGAAATCTTATGTTTACATGGGAAGATTTCTCGTAACTGTATATAAAGATGCATTTACCCTTTAATTCAGAATGACAGTGAAATATAACCAGTCATGTTTTAGATGGTGACGTTTGCCTTCTTCATTTAAATTTCGCATCACTGAACACAATCTTGCTCACATTCATGTAAGAGACTAAAAAAGAACATTAACAAATTAAGCTAAAAAAATTATTAATTGTATATAATGATTTAGCAATGAAGTATTATAGGTTGTATATAATATCATAATAAACACCCTACACTACACTGAATGAGTGTTTTATGCTTTGTTTTTGAATGCAAAAAAAGAAGAAGCTGCAGCAGCTTCATCCTTGACTTTATGAATCATACGTGCTTCTAAAAGGAAGAACTGAAATCCAAAACCAACAGGGGGCAGGCATAATTACCAGCGTGTCCCTCGTATTTACTATCTCTTAATAAGCTGCTGACATAGAGCAGACAATGGTCTGTCAGCTTTATTTTGTGTGTATTTTTACTCTGTTTAGCTGTTGTATTTTCATCAGCAGATAAGGACTGGCATGGAGTGTGGAGAGGCCGTTTAAACTTGGTCTCCCTAGTCTCTCATTTCTGATCGATGTTACCACCTCTTACCACCGAAGAGGTGTGGAGAGAGAGAGAGAGTGGAGAGAGACAAAGAGACAGAGTGAGAGAGGAGGAGGATTTACGCTGGCACCGCATTTTTTGTCCAATTAATAGATTGCCAGTGTGTTGCGTATTTTGCATGACAAAGGAGGGTAATATTAAACTGCCATTTGTAATGAAAATGCACTTTGCAAATTAAAAAGTGCAGAAACCCAATTTTTCCTACCTCTTTAGGAAATAAACAGTCCTTAACCAATTAAAGCGCATTGTAATAATTCTGTGATTTATTGCAGGTTGTTTAACTTTCAAAACTCAGCTAACCTATATTAAGGTCACAATCCATCATGTCTTGCATGGGGTGCTGTGGAGTAATGGCTGTTGTATTAGCTGCTTTTGATGATAGTATGAAAGAAGTATTAGCACTTGTCAACAAAACTGCTTACAACATAACATTAGCATGCATGAGCTGCGTCGCCTATTCATTATCTTGGCAGCTCCACACATGCGGTTACTACCTTATACATTTTGCTGGGCTGAGAGCACATGCACCACTGTTTGGTTCTGAGAGAGTGGCAACGTACAAACCATGTGGCACGCTCTGGTTGCAGTGCAGACTGACACCAAAAAGATGAAACAGTCTCTATGGCACAAGAGTGTGTGAGGGAGGAGAGAAGGAATGGGGGAATGGAAATGATAAAGGAGATCACGCTCCATCTTTGTCTTCAGTTAAGCTTCAGTTTCTGCCTTCTGAACACACCAGGAATGCCCAATATAGGTGACACCGTTGGGGGAGGCGGGGGGTAAACAACGGAGACAAAATGGATGAATACACTGAGGGTGACAGAGAGTGCAACATTATGAACAAGCTACCCACTTCAAGAGTTCAGCTCAGGCTGAATGATGACTGGCAAAAAAAAATAAAAAATTCTTTGGCATGGGAAGAAAAATGGAAAGACATAGACAAAACAAGCTAAGCTGTAAACGTTTGGAGCTCTGTTCGAGCGGATACAATGTGGAAAAAGAAAGCTTCTGTGTAAGTAGTATCTGATTTGAAAGACAGAAAGATGGACATGATGAAGGGGCTCAGAGTGAGACACGGGGCTGGAACTGGAGAAATCAGAAACAGATGTAAACATACAGTGAAAGAGTTACAGCTGAAGGGCACGGCAGGGTACCAGCCAGAGAGAGAAAGATGCAGAGATGCAGGGCGGTGTGACATGGTGACATTTGCCTCTGCAAATGGGCTCTCTGGCTTTAGCCGCACAGTCTGGTGTGATGCCCCCCGACTGTGAGCCAAGAATGCACTTAGCTCAACAAGAGCAAATGAATGGCCCTGTTTTGACTTCTACCATTACACTCCTTCTCCCTGATAGCTGGTGCTGGGCAGAGTGGGTCTTTGTTGGAGCACAGGGTTCCATGCGTGTTTAAACACCCTTGCACTATGGTCTAATTAGTGTGTTAAATCAGCACTGGGATAATATCTGGATTCAACACACAGCCCCTGATTCTTTAGATTCTTTAGTTCTATTTAATGCAGCTTGTTGCAATTGGAATACAACTAAACCTAAAGCTGATTTTAACATGTATTGCTACAAATAGCTATACACCATATATAATACCAGCTTTGACATAAAAAGAACTGAAACAGATGCCATTAATTTCTGCAGTCACTGCATACTGTATATTCTTGCTGGTTTCCAGTATAAGAACCATGATAGGTAATTCGCATAGAAAATAAATCCGTAAAGCCGTGCAAACACCTAACTAGCCCACAAACCTGTCAACAACAGGCGATGTAGAGCCAAATCCATTGTGCCAACTTTTCAGCATGGCTAACTGCTACTGCTAGAGATTCTAATATCCGAGGGCTGATGATCACTGATGAACAGATTTTTCCCTCAAAGTCCATTTTAAACCCATGTGCTCATCCTCAGAGGAAAAGCACATAAATACCTTCCCTTGTTAAGCATAAACAGGACTGGCCATTTGGTTTTGTTTACTGAACTTGAAAGTTAATTATTACTTTAAATTGTAGCTTTTTCAAACATATATAAACATTGATGCATGTATTCATATATTTATTAGAGAAATTTTACAAGCATGAAGAAACATGTATATGTCGGGGTGGTTGCACAAAACACCCTTACTAGGCCTTTAATACTGATATCTGGCCTGTTACATGTGTCTATATGCTGTCTTTCTCTGATCACTCAGTCCCCCAACCCACTCTGCATGTGTTGATATTCAAATCTTTCTCCAGCTCCCCAATGATTATTCATGTGCATTTAACTCTCAAACAGCCCCTCATTAACTGTGGCACGCTGGGCCATACGTTGGGCCAAATTACGCAGCTCTGACATACACAAACCAGCAGGGGGGGAGGGTACGAGGGAGCAGAGTCGTAGGGATAAAAAGCCTGGCTCTACTTAGTCCTCTCTAACCATAGATAATGGCTGCCAACATGTCTGTATGGTCTTTTAAAGCAATCAGCAGTTTCACTTTTAGAGTGGGTTGGGGTTGAAGAAGGGGGTGCGAGGAGCGAGGGGAGAGGGAGGAAAAGGAGGGATTGGGGTGGGGGTGTAAAGAGGTAAACACTGAGTCAGGATTGGATTCTTATCAAACGCGCAGATGGCGGGAAAAATCAGTAAGAAGCACGGTGGATATTTATTAAATGAATCTATTAATAAATGTATTTCTATTTTTGCTCTTTTTGATTCTTCAATCGAGCACGATCAATTTAAAATGAAATAACAGGTCGTATTCTCTGTATACATTACTTTGATTCAGATTGCTTTTAGATGAGTGTGGAAACAACTGAAACATAGCCCTCCGTGATCAACATGCAGTTAGCAAAGTAACTCGGAAGCTGAACTTTGTGGAGATCTAGCAATCTCAATCAAATTTGCTCCATTCTTTGTCAAGACGATCCCACGCTACTTCAATAATGTTGAGGTCCAGACTCTGGGGAGACCAATCCATGACTGATAGTGTTTCACTGCGTGCTCTTCTATCCAGCTATGCTTTTACTGCATTGACAGTGTATTTTGAAACATTGTGATATTATATAATTAAGCTGTTCCCAGTTAGATGCTTTCTAACTAGGATGACTGGGAACAAATTACTTAATTTTGCAACAGACTGCTTGTAACAAAGAGCCTAAAATTTGTTCTTTGCTAAGTTGTCCATTATAGACAAGCAAGAAAAGCCAATATCTAAATATTTCAGAAAAAAAACTGTAAAAGACCTTCAGAAAGCCTGGAGAAATACTGCTCAAGGTTACTTTTCATAGTTATAAGAAAATCTGGATCCCTGGAAGCAAAACATTAAGAAATGAGGGGTGACTCAAAGGTTTTTGACAGTACTTCACATTATCTCTCAGTTCTTTCAATTATCACCTACTCGAGTTAAGGCAGAGATTTTGTGCTGTAATATTTAACCAGAATTTTTTGCCATGAGCCAACCATGATGTCCATTATACCACCATTCTGCTGAACGCTCCACTTTTAATCAAAAACACACGAAGCAACCCGAGCTGCGATGGAAGCTGTAATGACCACATAGTCACTAAACATATCATACCAAAACTGGACCAATTTTAGAAATTTTGATGCAATGTAACTTCCTTTTAACCATTACTGACATTAGAAAACATGGGTGTAGCTTCTGGGTCAGAGAAATTGATCCAGTGTGGAAATATCTTACACGTGCATTTCTTACGCTTATTGCTATCTTACAGATGGCAATAACTGCGATTACAAAGACTTCTGGTCCAAAAGTAGTTCATGGAAAAACTGCGAAGGCTTTCCTGCTGAGTTTATGGGCTCTGTTGTTCATTTTGACTCATGCAGAATAAAATATGTTTTGTAAAATTATATATTGTAAATCTTGATCGCACTATGTTTCCAAATGGAGGATTATCTGTAGTATGAAACTGCACGATTATTGTGTAACAGCTTGTTGATCACAAGTCATTAGCCAATCAGCATGCACCCGTCCCTCCTTGTCACATCCGTTTTTTTTAGGAACCAAGATGGCGACAGCGGAAACGCTAATCTGCAGGCTTCAGAACAGGAATTCAGAAACCAGTTGGTGACATCACATCCATCTTTTATATCGTCTATGAGTTTAACTTTTCAGTGTGACGCCTTTTTTATATAGGGAAGTATATCATATTGGGACTTAATAGATACTCAATATAAAATGACTGGGAAAGAGATCGGTAGGGGAAAAAAAAAAAGATTTAAACATCCTCAGTAGAGACTTTTTTCCCCCTGATTCTAAAGGACTGATAATGAAACATTGCTGGTGAGTATGCAATAGAGGGATAAGGAAGAGTTATTAAATTCTCACAACCACTTAAATCAGCCAGGAAACTAAAAGTAAAACAGGGAAAGTAAGCTCTAGTACGGTGAAATTAAAGCTTTAAAGTAGACCAGTGGCAACAACTCCTACAGCTATCGCTAAGCTAGATTCAATATTAATAAATATCTTATAATAGTGGAAACATCTAACTGGGTATTGTTTATAGACAAGAGTTAGCTTCTCTTTAAATCAACACAGAAGTTAACCCTCAAATATGTAATCACCACAACAGCAAAGTGATTTGTGTTTGACAATCTACTGCGTGCCCTCAGCCACCTCACAGGCGCACAAACAAATACTATTAATGCTGACTGAAATATATATAATATTTACAAGTGGAACAGAAAGAAGGCTTTTGATACTTCAGGGGGCAATCCAGGTGTCTCATGCCAACAACCTGACAATAAGAAAAAGTGTTTCCCAGTGTTATGAAAATCGTGTATAACACCGTTATTCTAGCGTAACTTTTCAACGGGGCTCCAATTCTAAAGGCTCAAAAAATAAACAGTCAAAGGGAAACTGAATGCATTAGAGGAGGCTTGTGTATAGTTTAGGTCCCATTCTTATCATGACTGGCTCATAAAACAAGCACTGAAATACAAACTTTGTACTAAAAGCAAAGAACACATGCGCATTACCTAATTCATGTCTCACATCAGTCAATGATACACAACTGAGTTACTCGAGCCGTATTTACTGTATGATGTGTAAGTGACTGCGTTTTAAATAAGATAGAAATGACTGTACACATCTGTTATCAGCTGCATGCTCTAATATACAATCATCACACTGTGTGTATGTGTGGGAGAGCAAGTTTTAGATGACCTCAGCCATCGAATAAACTCAACATAGCCATTACGAATCAGCCTTTATTGAAGTGCAGGCTGAAAATCACTCATCATTGCCTCTCCCTGCACGTACTACGGGCAATCAAATCAAAATGCGCCCTAATTTGACAGTTGCTATGAGAGTGACCTCAACATAATGTGAATAACTACCCTTTATTACGAAGAAGAATTGAGACTAATTCTACATAGCTTGTCACATCTGACGCTGGGCCTTAAGGTTTGGGGGGAAGGGTTAGCACCATATGCTCAGTTTATGACAGCTACATAACAGCAGTGTGACAACACAGAAGTGTATACTCCTCTAGGGATAGTGTGGGGCAGTGTGTGTGTGCGTGTGTGCGCGTGCGTGCGAGAATCACAGATGTTGCAGTCTGAGGTCTGGTACAGATGGCTCTGGGCACATTTGCCAGTGATCTCCTTCCAGTAAGAACAGCACCCTCACACATTGCTACCTGGGCTCTGCTTAGAGGATATGAAATGACATGCTGTGCACGCACACGCACACACACACACACACGCACACGCACACAGATATATGGCTAATAAATTGATTACGACTTTCTAATTGACCCGATAAGAATAACAACAAGGAAGCAAAGTTTCTCTTACTGATAAATACCTGCTGTCAGCTAGCATGTGCTCGACGTCTCAGCAGCTGGCAGATATAAGCGATCTAACTCAACTATTAGGGAAAACAAGAACAAGTTAAATCAGCCTAATGCTTGAGAAGCAGAAGCAGTCATGTCTGCCAACGTGGGAAAGCAGAAAAAAGCTGTGTTAGTTGTGTGAGTTTCAGTAAACATGATACAGAAATGATTGCTATGTGCAAATACTGCAACATTTCCAAGGAAAATACGACTAATTCGTTTGTTGTTTTGAACAACCATGTCACAAAATATTCCAAGAGCATGGTGGAGAAAAGGCTCATTTCACAAAACCACATCCGTAGCCGGTGGATAACCGGCAGGCCGTTACGTAATATTTGCTAACATCAATCCATAGGCTAAAATTGTGAACATTTTATAAGCATCTTTGTTTAAAAATGCAAAAGCAGAAGTGGGAGCAATTTTTACGCCATTTGATTTCAGATTTCCTAAAGCAACAAGGGATAAGAAAATTATTTAAATGCTGCTTTGGTCCCACCTTTCCAGTAAATGGTGGCAGTACCACTGCCAGAACAAAACCACTGGTCCCAAAGTTTGGTACCACTGACATGGGGTAAGGTAGAGATGGGAGCAGGGGTGTTTTAAAGTGCTCTTACTATTGAAAGTTAAACAAATTTACTTGGGTCCAGATTCGTGATTTTCATATTTAATGTGCAGTTAAAATATGTAAACATTTGTAGATTTTTTAAAATTCATTTTCTTGACAAGTGAATTAAAATATGTGTACTTATTAAAATAGGTAAAGTATGAAAGCTATTCATGATATTGATTTTAGGTGACATTGCTCAGCAGTCTAAGACATTTAGCAAGACGCCAACCAACCACCAGGGGAACTCACACATAACAACACAAACGCACAAAATAAAACACACAGCACACAAACTTTATACTTTTTTACACTTCATAAAACAGATCTTTTAAACTTGACCTAAAAGCATTTCCCAAACTTCTGCAATTCAGGAGGTGTGTGCTATAAAAAGGTCAGATTTAATTGTTTCCTTTCTGTGTCAAACCACACTGAGACAAAAAGATGCTTCACTCGGCCTGAGCTTTAAACTTCTCAAGCCCCCCTAAAAAAAAGCACATTTCTAACTGGCATGTCTTTGATCTGCAAAGCTGCTAAATCTGACTTTCCCTACACAGATAATATTCACTGGAATTGTATGCGTTTCATTTTATGATAAATTTGATGCAAAAATACATGCACACCAGCAAACGTGCATTACACAGGTTAGGGGCAGAGCCTCAAAGTCATGAAGCCAAAACACAACCGTAAAGAGTCTGAAAAGAGAGCCTCTTTGTAGCATCACATTCAAACAATGTACACTGACACAGAAGAACACTGGGTAAAGGTGTGCTCTGGGGGATAGAAAAGCCTCAGGGGATTTGTCTTAGTGCAGAGTGCCACCTTGTTGTCAAGACTGCAATGACACATTTCTTTCAAAGCCATTCCTGACAGATACTCACAGAAAGGAAACATCATTTCACAATACATTGTAACATCAGTACAGCACATCCATAGATAATTTCTACAACATCTATTGGAATGAAAAGGCAGGATGTGGATTGGCCAGGAGGCAGACGTGTTATGACAGGTGTATAGCAGTTTAGACATGAATTACTTTTACATCGTTTGTGACATCAATGGCTTTCATGACTTAGGCTGATTCGTCAGAACAGGATCCTAATATTTTAAAGAATGCATACATATAAATGCATGTATTGGCTGTTGTACACCTCATTACCCATGCTTTAGCCTGTATGTTTTAAATGTTGTTTATTTCTTTAAGCTCGAAATGGCTCGACTTTTTCAGAAAATGTTGAATGCAGTTGTCAGTGTCAACGCCAGACAATTCTGTATCTGACCTAGGACTTGTGGTCGTGCTTGTTGATTTTTTAACACGATGACTGACAAAATAAATGAGATGTAAGTACCATGAAATGAGGATCTTTAATTCTAATAACAGTATGTTGATTATGTAAAAGACAGAATTTTAAAAAAGCTAGCTTCAGTTTACATTCCAAGAGTTAATTAAGAAAATGATATGGTCACACGGAGTCATCAGTGTAACATTATCTAAAGAATTGCTGCACAAATGAAACAGGAGTGCATACGTGTGCATATGTGCATTGCAAAACCCTCTTCCTGCAACAAGGAACAAGTGAGAATGTAGTGTAACTACACGCTGGGCCGACAACGTCTTCACTAATGTGTGAGAAACCAGAATACAGGCAACAGTTCCTGCCTCAGTCACTTTTTTTTTTACTGGATGAAGAAGTTAATTAAATGAGCAAAAAGAGGATGAAAAGACAGACAAACGGAGGAGAAGTCAGGAAGGACTGAGGGGTGATTGTTAACAGGACATCTGGCACAAGCTTGTTTCTCTCTAGGAGAAGGCAGAAGGAAGGAGGAGATAGCAGACATAAGTACTTGACCTTCCACTTGTCTGGCTGCACAAACTCAAATGCACAGGAACAAAAGTCTAACAAACACGTGCACATGCACTGCAAAACAACCACATACATATGCAAACATGCACTGTTTTTGTGGAAACAGGTTCCTAGAGAGCTGAGGGAAAGCGTGTTAGTGCAAACAACATGGCTGGCAGGGTGCTGACACATTAGAGACGGAGACCAGAGGATGACATCACTGTCCCGCTTGTGGGCTGTAATTGTGGCAGAACCTTTCTGGTATACATGCACTACACACACACACACACACACACACACACACACACACACACACACACACACACACACACACACACACACACACACACACACACACACACACACACACACACACACACGCACACACGCACACACACAAAGACAAACTTGTGCATGCAGTTGAAAATATATATAGGCAAGAATGCATGCCTCCATACACACATACTCTACACACTGTTATATGAACACAGGCATGAGTGCGTGCTCACACACACAGCCTCACAGTGTCTCGGGGAGTATGCAGCGAGCGCCTGAGCCTGCTGCATACGTGGCCCCATGCATAAACAATGTGCCCTGAGAGACAGTGGAGTGATACTATGGCCCTTAGCACAACTCCCATGAGCCTCTCTGCCCCCTCCATAACCACCACAAGCCTCTCTCTATCACTCTCTCTCTTTCACTTTCACTTACACACTCTCTTCCACACACACACACACACACACACACAACCACACACACGAACAGTAAGAATATATGAGAATATAATGAGAAGGAGCGAGGGACACATGCATAAAAATGTAGCATGCATACACACGCAGACACACACACATCCATGTTCACTGACAAACAAGCGCCAAGATAGGTGGGTACTGAGTGCATGCGTATATAGTTATGCACACAAACATATACATAAACACACACAGGCACAAACAACATTCAGGAACATAAGAGAAGCAGCTGTGTGGGGTCCCTTGGTGAGATTACCTCTCGATATCAGAGGATACCTGCTGTACATGTACATGTGATTGTACAGCAAGTGCTGACTTATATTATTGAGACAAAACTGAGATGCACAAGCACAAGTTAGTAAATGCCCTTCACCAATTAATTTAATTATTTTTTTAATTAATTTGCAGTCTGACATAACAGCATAATAAAGATGTTTAGGGCCACATCACATTGGCCACACTTGTTTCACTTGTGCTTTTGTAAACATCTGGTCTCAGGTGTGCACTTTGTGGCATAAAAAAATCAGTTTTGTGCAGAGGAGGACATGAAAATTAAATTTCCATCAGTTTCTTTGGATTAAATAGGAAATGGACGTTAGAATTAACAGCACGGCTGTAAGACAGACAAAAAATTACCAACCAAAAATAACTGCACTGGGAAGTAAAACTAGTGCTTTGTGGGTTAAAAATAATCACACAAGGACACATTCGCATAAAAAAGCAGATGCAAAAACTAAAAATACTGTCATCTGAGCGCACGTGTGAGAATTGTGGAATCAGTATTTGGGCTGTAAGTCAACACATTCAAGAATGAGGGCAACCGAGGTGATGACGATATATTCAGAGGTAAATTAAAAATGGAAATGTAAGAAGCAGGTGAACAGAGGTAGAAAAAAAAGGGAGCACAGGAGAAAGAAAGATTGAGTGAGCTGGCGAAGCAAAGAGGAATGTACTCAGTATTACGAGGGAGATAATTGAGATATCCAACTCCTGACAAAATGTGCTATTTCACTGGTGCTGGGGAAAACACAGAAGAAGGGCGGGGAGGGGGGGATAGTGGGGTGTGTGTGGGGAAGAAGAGATAGAAGTGAGGGATGGTGAAAGAAGAGAAAAGAAGAGAGAGGGAAGTCTAGAGGGAGGTGACAGTGGTGTATGTGGCTGTGCTGTCTGTCTGACCTGATTGCAAATAAGCAAGGAGCTCCGCCGTGCCCCAGAAGCACTTCCTCATGCACACAACTCGTCTTTCTCACGAACACACACACCCTTTCCCTTTAATAAGACTGCTTAATGGTGGTTGTACAAACACACACACACATACACTCACACACCAAAACAGTAAAACATGTGCATGTGTGTCTGCGTGTCCACACGTGTGCCAATGTATTTATGGTTGGTGTTATGGGTGTGTGTGTGTGTGTGTGTGTGTGTGTGTGTGTGTGTGTGTGTGTGTGTGTGTGTGTGTGTGTGTGTGCGCGCGCGCGCATCCATGGATACATGTAACTGGCAAGGAAGGGGACAAAGAGGAGGAGTGTGAAAAGTGGAGAGGGTTGCTGTAGTGAGACAGCAAGGAAGGGGGGAGAGTGAGGGAGCAAAGGAGGGAGGGGCGATGGTGGGTTTCCGAGATGCATTTGCAATTTAAAACACGGTTTGGTATAATGAAAATGTAAAGCAGTGGTTTTATTTTATTCAGTGTGGCAGGTTCAGATTCCCAGAGAAGCTCCACTTGAGCAATCAGTCCATTAATAATTGAATTTTGTTCGGGAGTCGTGCACGTTTGTGTACGAGAGTATATGAGTGTGAGCACAGGCGCGCGACACATGTATACACAGGTGCGTGTCATGACAGTGTTAATGTGCGTGCTACAAACCTCTCTTCTCTTTCCAGCTGCTGACCCTAATATGAAGCAGCCAATTAGATATCTTTATTTAATTGCTGGGCGACTCGTCCTTGCTACACACCGCCACACTCTGCCAAAGACTAGCGCTGTAGCACTGGGGCAAGGCCAAGGACACACACACACACACACACAAACACACATGCACACACAAACACACACACGCATATGCTCATGAGCACACTCTTTGTAGATACATGTGTACACTACTGCAAAAATTCCCTGATATTTCCCAGAGGAAAATGTCTTCCAGTAAATGAACTATTTTAACTTAATAAGAAGCAAAACTCTCCTGCTTTGATATCAGTGGCCAAAATGAAAACATGTACAGTGTAACAAACTGTGCAACACAAAGATGAAGAGATTTGCAGGGAAATGCCAGCCCTGTGTTGTCCTTCATCCCTCTCTCCTCGTTTGCTGCCTCTTTCCTCTCCTTAGGGCCTAACTTCTTGCCATCTCTCCTCTCCTCTTTGGCCAAAATCAGGTCTCTCTCTTCTCTCTCCCTTCCCAGTCTCCCTCACTCCCTGTCTCCCTCTCCCTCTCTCTCGCCCTCTCTCCCACTCCCTGGCTGTCAGAGAATATCAGATCGGTAGTTAGATCCATTGCTGAGGCCAAGCTGGCCTCTTCGCTCTCAGCACTCTACCACAACACATCATTACAGCTGACAGCAGGACTTCACAATGCACCGAATATGCACACACACACATGAAAGTGTTGATACACACACACACACACACGCATGGTTACGTTTATGTGCGTGTTCTTCTTCGCCCTGTTGGTCTCACACAAACACAAACCTACTGTTACAAAGTGTGACTTCTCCACACGTTTGATCACAGTCGCGCTGTAAAGACTGTACAACTTTTCTGCATGATGCATTCACTAACACAGCTGTTTTTTTTATTGAGTTTTTTATTTTTTATATAGATTGCTTGGAAAGGTTTCATAAAACTGCGATTTAAAATGAAGTGTGGAGAAGTGGGAGGTGGGGGATGCCACTTCCAAAACCAACAGCAGCAATATTACCAGTGCTGGTGGGAGGAGTTAGCCTCTGTATAATACTTCCAAGGAGAGGAGTAGTCCCCTCTTATAAGCCGTAAGGGGCAACTAGTATGTGTGCATGCCTGTGTGGGTGGATGTGTTTTTTTTTAAAGCCAGGCTAGGGACTTTAAAGCTTCAGCTAAAGTGAACAGTATGTGCGCGCACACACACACACCTGTGAATACACACAACCATCTAGTAAAACAACAAATCAAACACTTTGCCCACTTTGATCGGCTACCTGAAAACAAGTCAGCTGGGGGGGTGGGGGGTGTTGAAAGGTGGGCCTGGAGTGCTGGGGTGGGGGGTGGATATGGGCGGAGAACTACAGAACAGATTCAAGATATGGTAGCCCCCCCCCCTGCGCCACAAAAAAAAAAAATGTCCACTTCCCTCCCCTCTGGTAAGATGACAAGAGGAGAGTAGAGGGAAAAACAAAACACACTAATCTTCTGGCTTCACAGGAAGCCACAAAGCATCATTTACACAGCGGAGTTAACAGGAGAGCACCAGGCTTCCTGATTTGCAGCGAGCAGCCTTGTTCTAGATAGAGATATTCAGACTGTCAGTATAAACTGCTTCTGTTTTCGTTTTGCATTTATTTCAATGCCAGACTCAGGGCATAAATTTTTCATCACCTGCTAAGCTATGAATAAAAGATTAAAAAAGGAACTGAGAGGGGAGTGGAGGGAAGGGAGGGACAGAGCAAGAGCAAAAGAAAGAGAAGGGGAGAGAGAGAGAGAGGGGGAGAGAGAGAGAAGGAGAAGGAGAAGAAGAAGAAGACGAGGAGAGGTACAAAAAGTCTAACAGATGTGGCGCATGTGGGTGCAACGTGCAAGCGCTGTGTGCATAGTGAGGTCTCCCTCTCCCTTTTCTCCTTGCCCCTACCTGCCCAGCTCCCCACCCCTCGTGCACCACAATCCCAATATACTTCTAGGAGGAAAGCAGTGGCTACGGTGCAGGGTAAAGATGCTATAATGAGCGGGAGGCAGAGGAGCATCTCACCTTGGCTTTTTATAGGATTACCTGAGAGGTGAACTCTCTGCTATGAGAGGATTCATCAGTACATCCTCTCGCTCTTGCTCTCACTCTCTCTCTCTCGGTCTGTCTCCCTTTTTCACTATCTCTCTCTGCCCTCAGCGATCTTTGACAGGCAGGGCGAGAGTGAGATGTCGAAGAGCTGCTGAAAAATTCTCTGCAATACAGAGCTGACAGGTTCAGGTGTGGGTTAAAGTAGGGAGAAAAAGAGAGGGATGGAGGAAAGGATGGGAAAATGCACAGATAGGGAAGGAGTGCACCTGAGCTCCTTGGTCTGTAATTCCGGCTCTCTTCCTGTTGAGCTGAGTTTATGAACCTCTGCCTTCTCTCTCATATGGCACATGACTGTTAAATCTGTATATACCTCACACCATTAGCTCCAGCAGGCTCTAACCACGGCAGTATGCCACCTTTATCATAAGGATGTCACTTGCATACTAAATGAGAATCCTGAGTTTAAGTTACAGATAATAAAAAAAAGATATTAAAAAAACATGAACAGAATGGATTTCTAGGCATTAAAACTTCACATATTCAGATTTATTTTCTGTTTCAGTAACAGGAAGTAGTTCACATTGGAGTAGATCAGCAAATTAACATGTGGTTTTTCTTTAAAAACAAAAACACGGGGAGTGACCCATCACTTGTTAAGCAGAATCACTGCCCACAAAATATCTTTGTACTGTGTGTTTTATTGCTGGTTCTGAAAGACATGCAAAAGTGCCCACAAAGATGCTTATACCATTTAACCTAATCCAACAGGGTGTAGTCTAAGGAGACAGGTTCAAGGATTCAATGCAGCAAAAACAGAGAATCTACTTTCTGTCAAGCAATGATTTTGTGTGTATATGTGTGTACACGTGTGTTTATGTCTGTACTTCATATAGTTGTAGATGCTCAGGTCTGCATGGAATAAGGGTGATCCACACTCAAGACACCTGATCAAAATAACCACTTACATAGATGAGCAGTCACAGCACACCCACACTCGTACATATATACATAAATAAGCATAAAGATGCAGCCGTATGACCTTGTCTCAACATTAATGCCGGACACCGCTGAAATATATGCACTACACAGGAGACAGAAGAAGAACAGCCACAAGCGTGTAGGCTTAAATACACATGCATGTGTGTTTATGAATTCATATGCAAGCACACACACACACACACACACACATGCTCACCAATACATCTCAAAAGACATGTAGGGCTCTCAAAGAGTGCAGCCCTCCACAAAGCTCTGTCTCTAAATTTTAACGACGGTGATCTGGAGCCGCACAAAATTTTAATGGTTTCTTTCTTCGCCCGTGCTGCACCTTTCCATCAAGTTTCATGCAGTTCCTCAGTTTCTACATAATCTCACTGACCGAAAGACAAACAGACAAATGCCAGTAGAAAAAGCACACCTTATCCTTCCACCTTAATGGAGGAAGTATATAGAAAGCCAGGAAGTTGTACATGTGTAGGTACAGGCTGAAATTCATCTCTGTTAGAGTACATGTAATATATCCCACCAGGACCTGAGTTCCTTTTAGCAATTTAAAATAATTATTATGAGACCTGACGCTAGACTTCAGCCATAGCCTTTTGCATTCGAATGAGGCTGTGTGTTTAAGCGCATGTGCAGGTGTGCTCGCTTGCATTTTAGTGTTACTTACTTATGATGGGAACAGAACAAACTGCCCTCCAAATCCTCCTGATCCTCTGTTGTTGTTGTGCTTAACACCATTCAAAACTCTGATATTTCCACTACAATGGCCTTAAAAACTGGAAATACTAGCTTGACAGCAGAAACACTGGAGTTTTACAAAAATTACAGTGATGTCTCGTGGAGTGGTGACATCAACCGTCAAAACAATAAATTTAAGCGGAAGTACAATATCACATATTTGTCTCACTGTTTTACACGTACATGTGCTCATCATGATAATGACACTGCAAATCAGTGGGCATTCATCCAAAATTCACAGGCTCGTCACAACTTATGAGTTTCTTTGACAGGTAGATCACTTTTAAATGGGGTGTGGAAGGTGAATAAAACGTACAACAAAAATAAAAAAAATATGTATATATATATCAAGGAGTGGGTGAATACAAGAAAAATGCGCTATCAATTCTGCATAGTGATTGACAATGCCCTGTTGATGATAATGTTAACCCAGTGTGTGACAGAGCTGCTGATTAAATATGACTTTTTCAAAGTTCCATCAGCACAATATATTGATTAAGAAGTTTTATTTTCCCAAGTTTTAAAAAAAATAAAATATATTTTGAAAGCTGACTGTGTGAAAGTTGGATTAAAACTTACAGAGGGGTCCTGCTCTGTAATTTGCCCCTCACACCTCCTACTCTTTCCCCCCCATGCCATTTTCTCACATAATCACATTTCCATCTCACCTCTGTTTCTTTGAATCCCTATATCATTCTCCTTCTTACCCCTTTTTCCTCAGCTCCTTGGCACCAACTGTCACCCTCTATCTCCTCTATCTGAATATGATCATTTTCATACTCCTTTACCGTGATTGCCCTTCCCTTCCTGCTCCAACATTTTCTCCTCACAGTCGGGAAGAAGGGTGAAGGCCATGCCAGGAAAAGTTGGCATCAACCTGTCACCCTATCATCCCTACTTCCTCCTTCTGCTAGCCCGCTTAATCAAATAACCCCCCCTCACGTATGCACACAGAATCCCATTTCTCAATCGGCTTCCCTCTCTACCCTCGCGTTCTGACCCCTCGTCTTCTCTGTTGCTTAACCTTGTTCCATTTGCTCTCTGCCAACTTTCCAGACTTGGTTGTCTGTGTCTAAATGTTTGACAATGTGAACTACAACACGCAAGGCAACAACGACTGGGGTTGCCGTTTCATCGTAATTAAATTTCCCTCCTAATTTCTGCTTCCTTCCTGTGTGCCCGCTTGCCCACGCTCCAAATGTCAACAGGATTTGGGCACATGGAGTGGCATCTGGTGCCACATCACCCAACGCACATGGATACAAAAAACCTCACAGCACGCCGAGTTAACCTGGAGCGTCGCCAAGCCAGCAGCTACTTGCTAGCTAAGTGCCACAGCGCCAGTCAAGTGCCCGTTCGGCTTTGTGCCCACCCGCATCACTGCATCACTCTCACACATACACACACTGGCACTTTCAACCCCCAGTGGCACTAGGAGAAGACAAGGAGACAGAAGGGCTTTGCCTTGCTGAGCCGCTTCCTGCCCCCACACATACTGTACAGCTCCCTACCTAACCCCAGAGCCATGCTGCATCTCCATACCCTCAGTAGCTGTCTGGTAGTGTGAGTTACACACAAAGTGTGTTTCCCCTGCTCTCCCTCTTCTTGTCATACACACGCCACAAAGTGTAACCTTCTACATGTCACATGCATGCGGTCATACAGACACTCATACACACTACCACTCCTACAACCAACTTAAAATACATACACATCGCAGTGGATTCACCCCCACACTTGCACACACTAACGCACACCCACACAGAGCTCTTCTTTGATACGTCTGAATCATCTCAGATGGTACCATTAGAGGCTGGGGGATGGCCTTCCAAGTACAGTGTTCCTCTGAGCTATTACTGGCTTCCCAAGGTTCATGTGGATAGGGCTTTTTCACCAGAAAACACTTAATAACGCGCGAGCATGTTCACACAGACACACACAAATAGTATTAGTGCTCATACTGTCCATTTAGTTTGGTTAGACACAAAAAGGAGTTGTGCTGCTTAAATACAAGGACAGCAAAGATAGAGATCATACCTGTGTGAAAGGAAAGGAGAGGAGAAAAAGAGGGATAGAAACAAAGACGGGAAGGGGAGGGGTGAAACAGGTAACCGTCAATGCCGACCTTGAGTACAGCCTTCTCCATTGAGGTAAAGTTGTACTGAAATGAATGCATGTGTTACAGCCCTGTGGATGATACAGGGGGTAAGCACAAGAAGGAAACATTTTAATTAGCTGATCAATAATTTTCAGGTTCTTGTAAAACACCACTGCATCAGATTTACATTCAGAGATTCGGGGAACTCATTTTTTTTCTTTACCTACCAGGCTTTCCTCAGCCTGTCTCTATGCAGATTAGAGTTGACTGTCAATTACAGTCTATCTCCAAACGCATATGACAGTGCGAAGCAGGCCCAAATAAAACACATCAGGCTTTTCAAATAGGCTGGTTCAAGACCACTGAGCAGCCAACAGTGACAGCCAGCTAGCCAGCCAACTCCATATACATCCATAGCTGTGAAAAGAGCTTAAGGAAGCAAGAAAGCTAGCCATGCAGCCTGAGCCCAACATATGTTCTATTCCAATCCATGTCACTCCTCATTTGCTTGTTCCTCTTCCTTGATCTCGGTGGCTCTCTCATTCCCCACATTCTTCTGTCTGCATTTGTTGTAATGATATAGCCTCTTCCTCTCTCTCTCTTCTCTCTATGGCTTGGCAGTGTTAAACTGGCTCTTACACAACATTAACATTTAATCTGAGCGGCCACTTTTGTCCAGTTCTATAGCATTTGTCTTATTTTTGCATTTCGCATTGACAGAACAAGAAAGCAACATTAATTAATAAGGGAAAGGAGGAGAAAGAATATCATTATAACATACACGCAATTCATTTGAGTTAGTTTTGAAGCTATATGCATATGAAAACGGACACAAAGACGGGCAGAAAATGGTCCTTGAAAAGATTGGACTAAACAGGAAACTCTGTTGGATTATTTGTGGAGGAGAAGCCTCACGCTATTTGTTTCATGCTTGTCTTTCTATTGAGTGAGATAATCAGAGTGATTATTTAATGCAAGAGAGCACAGAGGCTCATATGGCGCCTGTCTGTAATGATGTCAACACATGGAAAGCAACAGCGCAGCTTTTTTTTTCACCTTCACATTAAGTGATGCATTGTATGTTTATTGAACCAGAATGTGCATACGGTTTGGTTATGGCGGCAGACAGGTGGGATGTGCATGTGTGTGTGTTTCACTTGGGTGTGCACCAGTATACACATGCAGATGTGCAAGTTAGCGTGCCTGGTGAAAGAAGCCCGCTCATGGAGTTGCTGCTGTTTAAGTGGGTAAGTCTGAATCTTGAGTCTATGTAGCCACTTTCACACTATGTTGTTTCATTGTAGTGCAGGCAGGACAGGCTGAGGGGTGAGAGAGAGTTCATTAAGGGATTTAAAGGCACCTGAAGTTCATTTGTCTCCCTAAAGCATCAAAACAGGATAATAAGACAGGAGGAAGAGGGAAATGGTAAAAGCAAGTCATATCTTTGTTTTTGCTTCTCTTTCACAATCCTCTCCTTTAAAATACCAAAGTTCTTTCATCCCTATCTCCGTCTTGTCACTAAGTTTTAGAATAAGACACTATTTAATATGTTCCAGTGTCAAGGTTCATGCAGGGCAAACCTGTCTACTAGCACAATGCAGTGCAGATAAGGAAAATAAAATTGCTCCTGAGAAAGTATTTCAATTTAAACCATGACTCACCGTCATTCTACTGATGATTATGTGCATTGTGTTTAACGCCTCAGGATTTTAAGGCATTGTACATGTAGGTTATGAGTGATAGTATTCGTCTGGTTAATAGTTGTTGTTAAATAATTGTTATTTAACTTGTCCTCTGTTAAAGTTACATACGCTGATAGTGTAATATCTGTGCAGATTTTTGAGAATTTGACCTGCACCTGAAAATTTGCCACTGTCTGCATCTACCCATTGCATAATTAATAGAGCTTAACTCTCATCTTTTAGTTTCTGTCCCTGGCTTCCCTTAGTCAATGTACTTTAGTACCTGTGTGCACACTCCTGCCCCTGCCTTACACACGGCCGGTGCTAAGGCTAATAAATATACACTTATAATCCTGCTGCTGGTGTCATCCAAGTGTCACTCCTAGACATAAGGCAGGTTGACAGTGGGGCGTTGCTTGCAGGGCGTTTGTGATTGTGTGCATTTGTGCGTGTGTGTATGTGTGTGTTCAATTTATCTTTGCATGAATGAACGCACGGCTCTGTATTAACCTGAGTGTGTGTGTGAATGTTTGTGTGTATTCTTGCATGTGCACGTCTGTGGGACTGATTAAGACACACTCTTCTCTAGTGGGATGGGACACCTGGTCTTAGTGGGAAAATGGGCCGTGGGCCACAAGGGCAAGAGGGTAGGCAAAGAAAGAAAGACGGGGGAGGCAGAAGGGAGGCAAGGTGAGCAACAGGGAAACACTATTATCCACTTCCGCGCCAAAAGGATTTTTAATTTAGTCACGGTCAGATTAGACCACCTATGCCACATGGCATGGATATGGGGACATATTGGTGCCAAGCTATTAGATAACACAGAGTAGGCAAATGTGACATCACACAAATAGATATATTGGTTGAACATATACGTGCAAGCTCCTAGGAAGCAGAAAAAATCTATTTGTGCATTAAGGACATTAGTTTATTACATCCAGCTGGCACAGTCTTTACTATCAAAGCCAGCACAGAATATATTGTCCACAAGCAAAACATTAAACTGATATTATATTCTTATAATTCATTCCTTTATCCTTTTATTTTATGAACACTTGCTTTTAAAGCAGGTCCCCATAATATGAACGTCTGAACGGATTCTTGTCCTCACAACGTTAGTAATCCAGCTGCACATACACCTTCACACCAACCTGAGCACACACAAACCCAAGTCACATCAACAGTAAATTAAAAAAAAAGAAGCCTAAGGCAGCTTGCAAGAATGCAGTAACAAAGCTAAGCAGTAATGGCAGTTTTCTTGGTGTCTGCTTAGGCTTAAAGTAATTGCTGCATGTCTGCCATTGCCAGCGAAGGCGAAGAAAATGTCTTCCTCAGCTGCTCTCCTGCCTGTTTTGTTCGCTGCACTTGTGTAAAGTGGGAGAAAATAAGTGTCACTCAATGAATGCAGCTATTCTTCCCATGACAGCTTCATATCTGTGAGTTGGGGGAGGCCACCCCAAAATCCTCCTTTCTACTGGTAACGCCTTTGACAGGGTGCTAAAAAAAAAAGGCCCCACCTCTTTGTCCAAGCATGGTTAGGCACACACACACACACACAGACACACACACATATATATAGACATGTATACACACCTAGATCCCGCTCTAATAAGTTTTTACACACCCACTCAATAACATGCAAGGGCACACATTCACACACACTCACAAACTCACACACGGACAAATGCACTGAGAGAGCAGTGAAGGGTGTCTGAGCTGAGTGAATAGATGCCCTTTTTAACCCTACTCAGCAAGTGTCCCTGTGTTAATACAGCTGATCAGATGGCTGAAAGAGACACAGGACGAAAGAGTGAGAGTGACAGAGAGCAAGGCAGTAATGGAGATAGTGACGAAGAGCAGCAAGCAGTGTAAAAGGACTTTCCTGAATTTTTACAACTACACCTGTCTATCTGCCCATCTGCGTGACCTACACTTACCTTTAAAGTCCTCTGCCCTAACCTTCGTCAGACAAATGAGTCAGCTGCTATTGTAACAAGCACAGGGCCAGGGATCTTCAAGTCTATTAAGAAAGGTGGCGAAGATGTCCCCCAAAACACACGTACATATGCTCATCGAGCTAAACAATGCAGTGAAGTGTGTCAGGCTTTAGTCACACAGACCACAGACATTGGCTGAGGACACTCTGGCAACATCTGGTCTATACGGAAAATTTAATGTTCCTTAAGTACAAGTACTTAAGTAGAATTTTCAGGTATCTGCTCATTATTTAAGTATATTCTTGAGACAAAATTTTACTTATAATTCCCTACATTTTCAAAAAAGGCTTGTTACTTTGAGCTTAAGATGTTTGATGAGTTATTATTTCAAGTCACTGCATGTCTTCAAACATCAAACTGATCTCAATCTAAATGGAGGCAACAGTAACATAGACAATCCCCTTAATGTAGCCATCACCAGTGCTTCTCGCACAAAAAGAGATGAAGGATCCAAAAATATATAATTTATGCATCATCTATAACTTTATATTAAGGGGTTAAAAGTGAGTTAAAATGATCTGAAACATGCTTTTGGTGCAGATATCCACAAATTATGGTCATGGTACTTCAGCATCTCGCTAATGCTACAGTAGGGTTTACAAATCAGGCATACACCTCATGTGACTCTATGTGGCTTTATCTGGTTTTTTCATCTGTGCTTCTGTTTAGGTGAAGAATTTGTGTACTTTTGCCACCACTGGTATTCACAAACAGGGTGCTGTACTAGAAACATCCTTGTAATTGATTCCCATCAGATTTATGCCATACCTCATAGTTTGCATGGAACAAACTGAGTTGTCTGCAAACATTCTCCAACTACTAGCCAAACAGTAGTCAAATGCAAAAAAACTGACCAAATTGGCTAAGCTTGTGGGACTGGGCCTTAGTTGACTTACATCATGACATATACATCTATGTACAAACAGTTCTGTAACCACATGGAAATCACCTGCCTATGTGGCCGGATATGCATCCTCTGGTGGTGTCTCGCAGTGTGAGGCAATCAAGCTTTTACAGTAAATCCTTTTGGCCCTGGAGAGGTCTCTGTGAATAAAGCCTTTTGTGTTGACCTTGTGGATGTTTGATCACATCGGGACGGAGAGTGGGTTAGAGATGGCTCAATACTTGAGCTCTCTGTCTTTTATTTCACTAATGTTAGTTTTGTTAGTTTTTAATGTGAGGAAGGGCCTGCTGTAGAAAGAAGCTCAATTTTATTTATGTCATTGATTGGGGGAGGTGTAGAATTCATTACTTGTTTTTCCCTAAACACCTTAAAAAACAACTCAAGACACCACAAATTTAGACCAAGTCCTTTAGTATTACTTTTACAAAACTGTGACAGTTACAAATGTCTTTTACAATCCAGGTCACTTGCTGGCCTACTCTACATCTTCTTTAAAAATAGGAAAATAAACCAGAGGTGTCAGTTCTCAAGATGCATTGGACATATTTGCTTAATGATGATAACATTTACAATTTTTCTAAGCAAGTTTTTGGAAAAGTTTCTTTTTACAACTCCAAAGATTGTGACTTGACCTCCTCAGCAGACTACCGGGCACCTGACCACTATGCTCTACTGTACTGCAGAGGCACCCTCGCTTATGGTGCAATTCCTTTAATATTTCAAACACCAATAAAATATTCATATATTATACTGGGATTACGAGAAGAGGAAGTAAGGGATGATGCTGAAGTGAGCAAGTAATGAAGGGAAGCTCTGTCAGATGGGCTTTAGGAGGGACACAAACCAAGATTGTGAATACGCTGGTTTTTTTTGTTTTTTTAACTCCCTGATCCATACAGTGTAATAATTTTGATGCTTTACAGACTGAAGATAATTCACATAAATGCTCACATGGTATTATTAATGGACAATAATAACTTTACCAACTAATAAGCAAGATCATTCAAAAGTATGTTTCCAAACATGTCACCTGTGTTTGCTGAAGCAAGGCCCGCCAAATGAAAACTTGGGAGTAGCCCTGGTTGGTCTTTGATATTACATGAAATGCCTGTGTATTGTATAAATCTCAGTGGAAGAGCGAGTGAGCGCAAGTGGGAAAGACAGAGAGACCCCTGCGGCTCACACTTGGTGTGTATGTTACGCTCTATTAAATTAGCATGACTCCAATATTAAAATAATAACATTTACCTCCACAATAAATGCTTTGGGTTCCAAAATCAATATCTCTATCCTATAATGCCAAAGTATCATTACAAGTAATAAGAGCAAAGTTGTTGCATTATATTGAGCATTTAAAAAAACTCAGAAGGGCATGCACGTAATATAGATTAAATAATTTCATTTGAAATGTCACAGATTCCCACCATAAGTGTTAATGGAGTTACAGTGTTAATGCACTTTCCCTCTCTCTCTTTTGGTTCTATAACAAAGAAATCAAAAGGCAACACAATGTTAATGATAATGCAATGAATACAAATATAACAAGTACCTACTCTTTGCATTTATACACTGCTGCCATTAGCCAAATACTTTTTTGCCAATTTAAGTTTTAACAAAACTGTTGTGTAAAGGTTTACCTTATAGTTACTGTAATTGTTCGATTGGAGTATCATTTGAAAGCACAATGAGACTAACCAAGGCACCAAAGACACTTTCTCTCTGCATCCACAAAGTAAACCTATTAGTACTCAAAGAATAGTCAACACATAAAACCAGGGTGGGGGGAGAGTCATTGATTTAGGGATATAGAGGACAGATGAATTAGTGGACCTAGAAAAAAAGGGCACGAAATGTTGGAGTGGAGTGATGATTGTATCATCTTTGAGTTGATAGAGTCGAGTCTAAAGGTGAGAACAGAATGATACGGAACTGTACAGCCGAATTGTGAAGGCTCCCGTCATGCTGTCTATGGCCTTATTGGATGAGCCACTCTCAAGGTACTCAGTCTCCATTCAGCGAATGAATCAATGGCTCCTGATTAGATTTTGGGGGGTTACTATGCTGTTTTTGTTTGTTGTGACATCCTCCCTCGCTTTGTGAGGTCTCTGTGCTCCTGCTTGACAAAGGCACCACCTCCTCTGATGGAGGAAGAGAGAAATGGGGAGACAGGAACTGGGGGAGGGGGATCATTGAAAGGGGCCGTCAAGGCTGTTTCTTCTCATTTCTTGTTATGTTGCGCTCCGTGTTGCTGTTGTGTGCAGGCGTAAATGTAAGCATTTATGTTTTCATGGATCAGTCTTTGGCGAGATAAAACATTTGTAGTCATACAGCCCTCACTGAGCTTCTGTTAAAGACGTAACAGCAGTGAGTACATGTCTTATGAGACGACGTGTTCTAAAAATGAAAACTGATTCATTTTTTTTCTGTGAATGTCTAATGCTGGACATCCCTGTTACTATTAGTCCTCATTTTGTTCCGGCACCTCATTCTATTCAGTGGAGGAATTGGGAAGAGAAACATAAAGGGGAAAAATAGAAGAAACCATTTCCAAGTGATGAAGACTCTCAAGTTTCCAAGTATTCATTATACCAGAAAATACATATCAGAAAGACATCCTGTCCTGTCCTAACTGAAACGGTGGAACTGGAAATGAACTATCCCTCACACATCCTCCGCGTGAGACGCATGAAAAACTTTTACTGCTTGGTCCAATTACAGCGTAAAACATTCAGTAGCTGAAATGTATAGCTAGAAATGTTTACAAGAAACTCTTTGAGAAAATACATCCCAATGCATTACAGCCAGGGCAAGGCCAAGAGTTATAGCCATCAAAAGTAAAATCCCCATGTGATAAGGGGCTGAAAGAATCCGATAACCTGCAAATCTAAACAGGGCCAAAGCATCTGCCTTAATAATAAATGTGCCATGCTAAAAGGTTACTTGAACTGCCGAATTCAAATTTAATTGAGGCTATGTGTTGAATAATTAATCCTTTTCCCAGGGAACACAAGGCACACTGGACAAGCCAATGCTTAGAGCCTAGAGAGACACAGAGGGAGAGGGAGAGAAACAGAAGCAAAGATGGAGGGAGCACTGTAAGGAGTGCGGCACCAGCCCACGCCACCATTCCTTGAACTGTGCCAGAATGCGACCCACTATACAATACAGCCAGGGCATGATGTCATATGCTATATCATCACCCTGGTAACCAGCCTGCATGCGGAAGGGAATAAAGAACAACAGAGCACAAACAGGAGGATATAAAAAAGGGTAAACCCCCCCCAAAAAACAAACAAAAAGACCAATGAATCAAAGCATTACCGGGGAAAAAGAAAAGCACCCTGAGATGATGTTTGGTAGTTTTGTTGTTATTTTCGTTGTTGTTGGGGTACAAAGGCAGCATAAAGAGGAACGTTTAGCGTCTGTCTTTAATGTTTTTATCAGTTTGCCCCGCTCTCATTCTCCTCCTCCTCCTTCTTCGTCTGTACGTATTTCAGTTGGAGGTGTCTCCTCAGATCTGTGCCTTTTAATGCTGACTGCCGCAAATCTTTTGAGGCCGACTACAAAAGCAAGCTGGTAGTAAACTTTTCCCCCTGAAGGAGAAAGAGAGAAGTGCTGTTTGGGATAGCTCTACTCTGAGGGAATCTCTTACCCAACACGGGCTGATCTAAGGGTCACACTAGCCCTCCTCTGCCCTCACCAAGCCTTCAAACATGGACACACCTGCAGCAGTACGAAGGCCTGCGCGGGTTTGGTGTGGTTACATGTCAGCTTATATTATTTACTCCAGATGAATAAGCAAGGGGACCTTAATGTATTGTTAAGGTGACTTGCAGTGCAGCACACTGCATATGTAAACACAATATTGTGCATAATCACAGTTGTTTTATTGCAATCAGGTCACACTGCAGTCTTTGGCCCCAACAGCCACAACAACACAAAAAAAAAAAAACACACACACACCCTTTGCTTTTTCCCATCAGTCCTCTCTGGGTATAAGGCAGCTACTCTCCATTGTTGATCTGACTGTGGGCTCTACATTGCTGAGGTGGCGGATTGTGGCAGAGAGATGCCTCTGTCAGGAACGTGCTTATCCTTTCGCTCTAGCCACCCTCTTATACATAAAATATCAAACATCTGAGGGACAATATGCTGACCTGCGTTGACCTCCACACATGCACACACGCACAAAAGCAACACACCCACCCATTTGCACACAGACGCGCAAACACACACACACACACACACACACTCTGGAAAACAGACACACACACACACACACACACACACAGATGCTGGCATACAGTGACACGCACACACACAAACGCTCAGAGAGCTCAAGTCAGCTCACATCCCCCACTTGTACGTGCCTTGACTTTTTTCCATCACCGCCGTATCCCTCAGATGATGTATTTGCGACATCTGGCGGCACTCGCTATATTCATGGGCACTGCGATACAACGCTTGTAGGAGGGAGAGAGAGGGAGAGTGCTAGAGAGAGAGAAAAAGCTATGGCTGCCTGGGATGGCAAAGCAACAGAGGGAAAGAAAAGGGGAAAAAAAAGAGCAGGGTAGAGTGAGGGAATCAGGGGGACATAGACGGACGGATCTATTGGCAAATCCCTCGTGAGCTGTAGAGCCACAAGCACCTCAAAACTCCACAGCAAAAAGGCTTGGGTACCCCCTAGTGGGCGCCCGGTGGCAACTGGGGCGTTTTGGGTTTGTGTGTGGTGGTGGTGGTGCTGGGGGGGTTGCTATGAATCCATCAGGGTCAGAGGTCAGGCTTCTTGAGTTGCAGTGACATCATGACAATGGGACACTTCTAGGGCCTCGAAACACAAGCTGATCCATTCTGCTGAGCTAAGGCTCCAGGCCCCTCTTTTCCCACACATTCACACCCTGTGTCAGACGGTGAAAGAGGGAAAGCGCGAGAGAGCAGAGGGGTAAATATGTAGGCCTCACCCCTAGATCCCCCACCCTTTCACCCGCATCTCTTTTCTCTCTCTCTCTCTCTCTCTTCCTTTCAGGAGCTAGATTAAAAGCGATGGCTTAATTCTGTCTAATTATCTACCCTTACCCTCTCCCAGCTTCCTCCCCCTCTTTTTTCTCCCTCTCCCTATATCTCAGTGTGTGGATACTAATTAGCCGACGTGAAATGCATCTACTATACAAATAGCGTGCACAATTATGTGCAAAAAACATATATATATATATATTCCTGCCTTTTTAAAAACATTACATATCTGTACAACCCTTGTGATCCTTAAATGTTTCTTTCATCTGTTGAGGCAGTACAGAAAAAAACCCCACCAGCAACTGTCTTTTCGGTGCACCAGTCAAAACGGTGATACTATGACTGATGACATTCGTCACACATCATCAAATTGCTCAGATAATTGCAAGACATAAGGGGAAAGCCTGCTCTAAATGCCCCAAACACTGAATGGTACTGTTGACTAAACCTTTACTGCAACATTTGATCCATCACCTTAACTGTATGGGCTTATTATTTGTGTATTTTATCACATTTGGCAATAAACAATAAATTTTCCATGTTTATTTGCTTTATGTAATAATTCTGCAATCTCTATGCGTGCATGCGAGCAAGCGTATGCACGTTACATAAGCAGAAATCACATTAATGAGATCATACACTAGTGTTGAAAGTGCTAATTAGTTGCCGGGTTGAGGGTGAGGAAACTAGGCGAGGATCCTAGTGACTTCAACCATTGTTCCCTAATCCCCTTCGCACATTTATAATTCATTCTATCATGGGCGGCAATGATACAGCAGCGCTCGTTTTGTTTCTTTTCCTTCTCTCCGGTTGGGAAGATGATGGTTTTCTTTTTCCCCCCTTTTTACTCACTTTCCTTCTTGCTGTGAGGTTTCGCTGCGATCATAATAAAATGTGCAGGAGAGGGATGTTCGCCTCGGGACCCGGCTGTCGGGCCACTCTGACAGCTTCATTTGTGGTGTCACTCTTTGATCCTTCCTGTCACTGATATCCAACGCCACTGAACGTATATTTGGCCCTCCAACCCAAATAAATAAATAAGTAGTTAACTGTGCAGTGCAAAGTCAAGTGTGGAAAGGTTTTCGAGCCAGTTGTCTCTTCGCTACATTTGCTGCGAACTACTTTGCCTCCACCCCCTTTGCTCTCCCTCCACTGCAGCGATGCCTCTACACCCCCAGGGCTGATCCCTTTGTAAATGATCTCTGACGCAAACCCACCTACCCACATACACACACACAAACAAACACACGGTAACAAGCACGCACACACACGCAGGCACGCAAACACAACCCTGTACGGAAATAACGGCAGAATCATTCCCAACACTAACTCCTTTTGCATATAAAGTGTATTCCCAAAGTGCACCATTACTGCGTGGAAAAAGAGTAAGAAAGAGAGTTGTTGTTAAGATATGAGGAGTAAGGCGCAACACGAAACAAGAGAAAGACAAATACAGATACGCCAATACACGAGAAAAAAAAAAAAGAAATAGCAAGAGGGAGAGCCGAAGGGGGAATGATTATGATCGGTGCTGTCAGGTCTAAGATGCTGAGATGACAGAGATATCAGCCATATCTGTTCTCAGTGATAAAGATACAGAGAGACATATATCAACCCACGTCGGCCTCCCACTACGTGGACGCCACCTCCTCAAGAAGAAATGATGCGCCAACAGCATCCGGTTCAGTGTGTATCAAATGACATGTTTCGTGTACGTGTAACACAATGATTTTATCAAGATTCAAGTTATCTCATTTAATGGTTTTCTTATAGTGTGTCTTGTCAGCTTGTCAACATTGCTGTGCTTTTTTCCCCCCACATCATGAACTAAATTTTAAAAATGTTTGCAAAACGATGGGTAAATCTGCCTTTTGGGGTGATATTGTATGCATTTACTGTATATAAGGGTAACTCTAAAAACATGCAACTAAACCACTTATAAAATAAAAAACTATTATTCAGTTGCAAAATTTTAAAAGACTGATGTGCTACACTGATCAATAATATTTCTTTAAAGAACATTTATGTTTATGTATTATGTATTTAGTTGCCAGTGACCCAACTCTTGCAATTACACATGACATGTGGGTGCAACTGTCTTATGTTAGCTGCAACATTTACAATTACATTAGTAATGCAAGGAGAAAGCCCACTACTAATGCTACTGATACTACTACTATAAAGCTGATTTTAAATTCATCTGTAAACCTTCACTGACATCTTAACTTGTAAGCCCTGTGAATGAATGCCGACCTGTGCCCACCTCGGACTCTGTGTAAGTTGGGATAGGCTCCAACCCCCCGTGACCTAAGCTGGATAAGCGGAAAATGGATTGATGGATTGATCTTTTATTTCATTTTATTTTCCTTTACATTACCCATCCTTGCTGTATCCTCTAGTAGCACCTTAACATGATTAAGCTTTTAAAGTAATTCAGTGAGGAAGTGCAGTTAAGACTTTAAAGACTGCAGGAAAAACAAAAGAGTGGGGCATAAACGTGATTTTGAGGAGACATGCAGGGTTGAAAATGAATGCAACCAGAAATGTGAAAGAGCAGACCAGCGCAGACTCTGATGACTGACTATCCCCTCGGCTCAGTGATATGTTGCTTTTCTGATGTGGAAGACATGAGCCCAATTTGTCCTGTTGCAGTCGTATGAATTCTGCCTCTCCGCTGTAGCAGGATATTTTTAACCGCCTAAAAAGCCCCGCTGTTCTGTATTTGTAGTTGCGTTGAGCAAAAATAATTTTATATCATCTCAGTTTTTCAAAACTACTCAGATTTGTTTTCACAAATGCATCATAGCCAAAATAACAACAACAACAACAACAACAACACAGTGAGCCAAGACTAACTTTCAATCAACCAATCGCCATAAATTCGTAAAACAAGAAAAAATATTTCCATTTACTGTAGTTTTCTTTGGCACCTATTAACACGTGTTTTGTCTTAGTAATGGCCTGAATATATCACGTAATCTCAGATAAATATAGACACAGTTTACATAGAAAAACCTCTTCTGAAATGCCTTTGCTGACTATACCTCAGGTAATGTGATGGCCCCACCAGAACACATATATATATATATATATATATATATATATATATATATATATATATATATATATATATATATATATATATATATATATATATATATATATATATATATATATATATATATATATATATATATATATATATATATATATATATATAAAACTCATAATTCTTAGTCTTAAAAAAAAGAAGAAAACCAGAGTGGGAGTCGTGCCACAGTACCATATTTTTCCTTGTGTGTGCTAACAAGACAGAGAAGTGAAACATGAAATCAGAGATTAAGAAGAGACTCACCTTCAGAGAAAGTGAGAATGAATAGGAAGAGAGAATTTAACCTCCTTTAAACTTCCTCCTTTCTCAGATGCATGTAAGTACTGGATAGAGTGCTGCTAGAAGGCTATATGAAGAGCACTGGGGAAGTCTAACCTTGAGTGGAAGACCTAGAAAGAGTGGAAAACTTCAAACTTTTTACTCTTTTCTAAGAAACATATGAGGAAGGTGGTTTCTGAAGGATAGTCAAAATGGAAAAGGTGCAGACGGGCTAACCTTGACAACAGTGAGGAGCAGAGGGAAGGTCTGGCACACAGTGACAAGAAGGACTCTTTCAGAGGACTAAGAGAGGAACACTCAGTCAGAAGGGCTAGGCAGGCTGACTGATTGTGGGGTACAGCCCAAGGGTCACGCTTACCCTTAGAAAAGGCAGACACAGGCTGGACACACATACAAGGCTCCCACTCATTCACATAAAAAACAGCAACTTCAAAGTTCACACACACATGCGCACACACACACATACCTCACACACAAAATGCCTTATACCCCTCTGACCAGCTCTTCATCATTACAAGTCAAACTCAAGATGAAGAGAAGACAGATTACCAAACAGAAGGAGTGATAGCAGGCCAGATAGGAAGAGACAGGACAGGGAGCCTCGACAGTAATCTAAATGTCCTTTCCTATGATTGTCATTGGCATTCTTATAGACTGGCATGTATCAGCACAATATATCAAATAATACCACTCACCATTCAGTCTGCTGTAAAGGGTAGACCTGTTTCCGTAATGTCATGGGGGGGGGAAAAACATCTAAAAAAGATGCTTCCAGCAAGCCTAAGCCCTGCATCCAAAGAATGCATCAAGATCACTAAATGTCTCCAGTGGCAAATTCAATCAAACCAACTGTTCTTAACAGTCATGACAAAGCAAACATGGGGAGGAAAACAAAGATGTTTTTAAAAGAAAATGACGCAGAGAAAGAATTGATTCCTGCACAAGCAATTCACCTCAGAAGAAAAATTCCATCGGTTTGCCTTTATATTTCTTTTTTTTCTTTGCCTTCTTTCCTTTTTCTTTGTCTTCTGTCAAAAACAACTTGGGCTAACATCACAAGCTGTCACATCAAGGCCATCCCCTGCATCTTACAAAAGAGAGAATTCTGCAGCTGGATGGAGCGGCAAAGCTCTCAGACACCCAGCCATCGTTTACACACAGGAGGTGTAAAGACTAAGGGGGGGGAAAAAAAAGCTTTTTCTATTTCAGCCAGAGTTTGTGCCCTCAGGAGAAACCCATTATGAAACAGTGAAGGAAGTTTTCCATGGAATAACAGAACAAATAGGCATGGATGAAAAGCTCAGGGATGTAAACTCCAACCTATTTAAGAAGAAAAAAATGTAAGAATTTGTGCCGAGGGTATTATTCTCCTAAATGACCGCATTGTCACATGATGATTATCTGTCAGATACGAATGCCATGCTTATCAACCATAGCTACAGTGTAGTTGCAACCGATCACAACCCCAGTGCTATAACAGAGTCTTTCATCATGTCTGAATGGACACACAAAGGTGCACACGCACTTTCAACATCAGCAAATGCTTTCAACCATCAACATCATAGAAGCTAGATAAGTGTGCCCCCTCTTTTGCAACAACCACTGGGGAGGTGAGAGGCCTTGTAGTCAACATGCTGAAAGACTACTCAGTGATCAAAGACTCAGAAAAACATGACCCATGATGGTTTCTCTGAGAAGATTGCAGAGAGGGGGAGCCAAAGCAGGTAAAAGGAGAAAGAGTTGAAAGAAACACAAAGTAAAAAGCTGCAAAGGTGGGGAAACACCGAGTGGGAGAGTGCAATCATATTTGCCATTTGCCACAGCATGCCATATTTACAGTGCAGGCTGACCCATAACAAGCAGTGGATATCAACACCTTGTTCCGAGCTGGAAGTGATTTTAAATCTATAATTACTGCTTATTTGCTATTTGATTCCTCTTATTGATTAGGGTGCTTGGACCTTCTGTACACCAATATACATCGCAGGATACAAATACATAAATATATTTGTATATTTTAATGTTTACCAATGTACTAGTTAAGATGTGTGGCTACTCTTTGCAGTAGACAGTGGGGACATTTGACATTTTATGCAAAATGTACACAAAATGTAAAAAAATATCTTCTAAGATAGGAAATTAGATGTTTGATATACAAAGGTATTTATTACAGAAAGGTGTAAGAATGCAGGGCTTTTATAACCTTTGTCATATGCGTATTAGCTGATGCTGTCAAAAGTCTAAACCTACAATAGCTGCGAAATGGTTGCCCAAATCTCCTGAAAGCAAGTGTTAGTTTAAGTACAGTTACAGTTTTCAGGTGACCTATATAATATACTACATTCCCAAATTAGAATTGAGCAGAAGGATTCAATAAATAACCTCCGAGTCAGTGATATTAATCTACACAATACCCACCCGTAACTGTAATTTTCCATACGTACAGTATAGAGTCCAGGTGGTGAAGGTGGGAAAATGGTGCTGTATCTAAATATGACACATAGTAGAAAAGAGGAGAGGAGAGGCATGAAGAGAGTGGTTTGATAACAGCTGGAATAGTCCTTTTGGCTGTCTATAGATTTGTTGAGACAAGTGTCAAGACAAGTGCACCTCTGTGCTTGCCTTAAATGGCAGAGGGGCAGAAGGGCGGGACAGACTATTTCAATTCAGCGAAAGCATGTCTGAGTAGGTCTGAGTGTTACTGTGTGTGTGACCGCATGTGTCTTTTTTTGGAAACAAGAGAAAAAAGAGGGAGGGAGGGGGCGAGAGTGACGAAGAAAGCTCAGAAAGAAAAAGTGAAAACAAGTGTAGCGAGGACTCCTGTACAAAGGGTATTCTCACAGAGATGACGGCATTAGAATATGTATCCAGGGCCCAGGACACTCTTGGCACTTAAAGAGCCCCTAAAGTCAAGTGTCAACTATTATGTGCCATCAGTGGTGACAAAAGGTCACAGAGCAGGACGGATGAGGTCAGCAATGGTACTCACGCTCTTCCTCAACATCCACCATTTAGCTTAGCAGTCCCCCAGTCCTCGAAAAGGACTTGCTGTCACTTGGTTTGGAAAAAGGCTTTGCGGTAATAAGCACATCTATCCAGTCTTTTTTACGCAAGATTTTCTTGTGCAGGATAAAATGGCACTTAATTAGGTGAAGAGCGTCAATATTTGCATAGACTCGTTCAGCTAATGATGCGATGTTATGCGGCACGTGCATTAAAAAGCGGTAACACTCACAGATGTACCTCATTTCCCCCGATTAACTATCAAACAGGTACAAATAAAACACACAGGCAACATGCTGAATGTATAAAATGCTTCAGTTGTTTGCTGCTAAACCAGCTCTGTAATTACCTGAAGGATGTTTTAATTGTCGCATGTTCTACTCTTAATATTAGTCAACGCTTTAGCAGCTCTCCGAGTGAGATTGATTGGATAAATCAGTCGGAATTATGGGGAAACAGGAGGCCTGCCAATCAGCGACGTGTGTGTGTTCTCAGTGTGTGTGTAGCTGGGGACCTGCCAGTGCATGAGCGCATGTACATGTTTGTTAGGATGTGAGTGTATTGATGTGTGTGTGTGTGTGTGTGTGTGTGTGTGTGTGTGTGTGTGTGTGTGTGTGTGTGTGTGTGTGTGTGTGTAAACGTACTGTATATAGGGCTGACAGCTGGGCTTGTTCAAAAGACTTACTGAGCATTCTGTCTGTTTGGGAAGCAACAAGCACAGTCTATCTGAACAGGGATCTAAACCCTGTGTCAACAGCATAGTACAACTGGTGTAAACAGTCACTGAGTCAACATGCTATCATATCACACCAATGGGGAAGGAACTCTATGTATTTTAGTGTAATGCGCAGCAGTAATAGAGATAAGAAATACAACAAAAAGACCACTCTACTAGTCACAAATCAAAAATAGAGCATTGAAAAAAACTAACAGTCCTATCCACAGCTTAACAGTGTTTACCTGTGCAAATCATGTTAGCGTGTGGAGGTAGGCACTGTGTTTCCACGTAGAATTTCTGTGAATCTGAGTGTGTGTGTGTGCAAATTCATATGACATCGTGCCCCGTGTGTGTGTGTGTGTCAGTCCATCAGCATGTCGGCGTCACAGCCCTTCACTAAGTCCCAGATTAACAGTGACAGGCAGAGATCCCTCTAATTATCTCTTCCTAGACCACATGCAAATGGTAGAGCCAAGTCGAGAGCAACGATTGGCTGGGGCTGGTTGGGCGCCTCTGATGGACTAATGAGCCTGGCGACAGGATACAACCTCGTGATGCACCCCAAAAAAATGAAAAAAGCCTCTCACTGCCTCACTACATAGCCTCACACAGGAGGGCACACAAACTTGCACGGACCTGTTCAAGCATTTAGATGATGCTCTTTTATTTAGTATCTTGCACTGGCTTTAGAGAGGTCCGGGGTCTTCTCTTACACTTTTCTAAGTAAATGGTCTCTGCTTACATACATAATGAAAAATATATATCCAGATCTAGAAATGTGTATACACTGCATGTTTATGTTTTGCCTTACAGTTAGTTTTTTAATCATTAACAAGCACAAGACCACCACTAGTGCATATCCTTTCTTAGTTGACATGCTTGTGCAGCAAGGACAAAATGCCAAACATTTTTCATTTCAACTTTAATTTCACCATGTATCCTCCAATACACTAACCACACAACCAAACACATTCTGCAAGCTTAGAGGCTAACTCGGTATCAATTCCAGAGGATTTGAATAAAGATGGCACATGGAATAGTAAAAAGGATGGAAGCGCATACAATGATGGACTGGAACAGACGGTCACAAACTGGCTCTTGACAATGGACTGCTGCAGTCAGCTAAAAAGTCATTTCAGTAAATCAGCAGGAAACATGGCAACAGTGTCAAACAGTCCACCACGTCTTGAACCGAGTCCCAGTTCATCTAAACTGGTTGACAAAACTGGTTCCAAGGGCAAAACATGGAGTTATTTCGCTGACAGAGCTCACCAAAACAAATACCCAGTGGACATGCTAGAATTCCAAAGACAAACTTGATCCAAAGCTGGCAAAGTCAGGTGTAGTAATAAAATGCATGGCGGCTGCAAGTGTGATAAAGTATCCTGTGACAACTGCAGCATGTTACTACTTTTGTTTTGGTATTGTAGAAGTATTTATTTTTCAGTTAATGACTGCATTTGTTATGGCTGTGCAAAGCTCACAATGTCTGAGGACATTTGATCTCAATGCAATGTGATAAAGCTCAGCTGGCATTGACATGACATGAGATATCGTGCATATCTCATTTTAGTAACGCTAATATAAGCCTGCTTTCACATGCTTAAGCATTTCTCTTTTACTTTTTTACACTGGAAAAAAAAGTAAAATTGGAAAACTTGATAAAAAAGGCCACATTGCTGAAAAATGGCTGTTTCTCTGTTCAGTCAAACCTAGTTTAAAAAGCTGCCCATAGACCTTGTGTAGTAAGATATAGTTAAATTTTGCATGGCTCCAACTATGATGGTGTCATTCTCCAAAATCCTGGCATCATAACAAGAAAATTTCCTTCCCTTCTGCACCATTTCCCATTCTGACAGCAAAAGCATGTGGAATACAGTCTTTATTTGCAGCATCAAATACCCCAGTGTGTTTGAGGAGCCTTGGGAGTTGCCATTTTTAATCAGGAGAGGGTGGCTTTGTCTTGTCCTTGTTCCATCCAGCATTTCTATCTGTGCTGGGAGGGCTTTTCAGTAGATTAAGCAGCATTTTCATTTAGCTCTGGTGTTAGAGTCACTCCAACTATTTATCCATCCGAAGTCTGAAGCTTGAACAGTCACAGAGATTGCTATTTATACAATTAAATTACATAAAAGTGCATTTTTTTAAGCGAGGTCAGGTACAGTGAGTTGACAAAGGATAAGAGGATAATCTAGTTCATAAGCTTGCTGTGTGGAATAACCAACGTGAAGCGAGGGTTATGATGATGAGTAGCAATATTATAGAAACTATTGGTAGTAACTGCAACTAATTTAAACCCGTTTGGAGTTGGGATTGCAGAAAAGTTTTGTGACATAATAACCCAAAAGAAATGGGAAAACATATTTTGCACCTGCCAGCATTTCCATGAAGAAGGTATACACATGATAGCCCTGAGTGTACCTGGAATTTCCAGATACTGACAAAATACTGAAAGGAATACACTGACTCGCCTAACAAATTGCACCATATTCCATAATATTCTACCCGATTATCAACCTTTATTCAGGGAATGAACAAGTATTCATGTAATTTAGGAGATAATCTAAAGTGGTCTGGTCAGTGTTTACCTATGCTGTAAGTAATTTCTGAGAACAGAGCATTGTGCAGTAATGACTGATGTCTTGTGTCTCCAAAATGTTTTGACCATGACCACTCTCTGAGAAGATGGATTTTTCTCAACCCTCGAGATGGTTTTTAGAGGGACAAGACAAATATTTCAGATGTATCACACTGAGGCATCATGCTGGAGGTGAGAGGAGGTAAAGGGAGAGTGAGAGATTAAAACAACAGAGGGGGAAAGAGAGAGAGAGAGCAGAAAAGTGCAGCCTGCCTGCCTGGCTGACAGTTGACTCTGTTGGATGTGACTTTCACAGTCTGCTGGCGGTTTGTGTGGAAGCCATCACATCTGTGACTGGCCGTTTGATTAATGAGCCTCTCAGCCTGTCTGTGCAGTTTGAGGAGGGGCCACGGCCTTATCCCAGGCATCACTGATTTATTCGCCTTTGGAGCAAACCTCCAAGTATCACACATGCTAAAAATGTAATGTTGAACATTCAAACACACGCGGCCCGACACATGTACGCCCTCTGTGATATGCTTACAGTATACAAGCTGGTGCAGTGCAGATGCACACAGGCAGGGATGGGAACAGAGTGATGCGCATAAGCTCGTCCCTCTTCTTCACCACCTGCTTACGGCTAATGAAAACCTCAATGTGTCAGTGCTGTCCAGGGGTAGCGAAGACAAAACACGCCATGTATAACCAAGCAGACAAAAGATGTATTCTGTCTCCACCAACACAAACTCCCATCCCAAGCTGTCAGTCAGTAGAGAGGACACCCAAGGAGATCGACGAGAGAAGAAAGAAGCCCTTCCTCAATGACACCTCACACTCTCCTGATTTTCAAAAGTGACAAGTCTTTTGAATTCGTGGCCTCGCAAGATGGAGAGTCTGATGATGGCTTGAGAGCATTTCTTCTTGTTTCTTTGGCAGCGGCAGCCGTGAAATGTCACTCTGGCTAACCTTGAAGCTCTTTTCTCCTGCGTTGTTTAATGCTTCCAAGACTAGGGCAACCAACTGCTCAAAACGGTACGGTAGCATCACCCTTAAAGTCAGATAAATGCTTTGAGAAATACTTCCAGGTACACAAATGTGCATTAGTGTGTGCATGCCCTCACAAAAAGATGCACACGTGCTCACACAAACGCACAAAGACGAGCGCACACTCACTCATTCCCTGAAGCGTAAAGTAAGACCATTAATCCAGACACACTGAGATCCAGCTTCTCCCCAGGTTGATCAGCGTCCGTGGAGAAAGACGAACGTTCTGACATATTTGTTTTTATTTTATTCCCTGAGAAAAAGGCCCGCCATATGGCAGCGCCAAGGAACAGATGGCGATTGCCCACTTCCTGAAAGCACAAGCGTCTATCGCCGCAATTTAAGGAGCCGCTCAAGCAAGAGAATGCCACAGACTGGCATTTTTCCACAAACTGCTATTGTTATAGACCAGAGGGGTAACAGAAACAATGAGACAATTCAGAGAAAATGGTTTAGTGTTCAGTAGTTATACTGTAGCTAACTATATTAAGCCAGCAAATCTAGAGGTCAATACTACTAGTACCCTTTTACTGTCGATGCGTGTGTAATAAAATCGTACCGAGCAGTGCTTACTCAGAATATCTGGTCTAAATATAGCACAGCTACAGTATATCTAACTCTGAATTTACTGCGGGCCAATGCATGACGTCTTTCTGTTGCTCCACGCTGATTTTAAGACAGTGTACCCGGAGCAGTAGAACTAGCAGATCTAAGCATGAATGTCCTTGGACGATATTAGATCCTTATGATGGAGTGGAAGAGTGCCAAGTGACACATGAGGCTTCATCTCTCATACTTGGCTACCCCTTAACAACCAGGTCAGGGGACCTTCTCTGACATATAGGTGCAAGGAAATGGTTTCAAAAAGTCACCTTAGCAGATGACAGTTAAAATGTGACTTTTGTCTGTTGCAACACATGACACTTTTTCAGACTTGTTTCATTTTTCCACGGATGGAAAAGAAAAATGACATAAAAGAGGGTAGCACTCGAAGGCCTTGGGACACAATCAGAGTCACAGAAGAAAGAGAAGGGTCAGCACTGCTGGCATTATTTCCAACCTACAAAGGGCCTGAGCTGAGTTTTTTTTTTTTATTGTTTTGTATAAAAGCACGCTCAGACAGAGTTACAAGTGTTCACTAAAGAAAAGGGGATTTGAAAGTGCGACCAAGGACAAAGCAGTTGACTTATCCATTTGCAAATCAGTCGCTGAAAAGAAACTTCAGCATCAGTTGAAGCACTTAGTGCTTTGACTCAACGCTTCTGTAACAAAGAGTAGTTCATAACTTGAAGTCAAGGAATGAGACAACGTAGACAAATTTCAATTCATAATGCATGGAAATTAATATAAATGCATTCAGTACAGTTTGTTCAAGGTGAAACGTTAAGTATATATATGAGCATGTAAGGAACAGACTTCTTTTTTTCATATGCAAAAACTTTAAATCTGTTAGAGATAAAGGAAGACACTGAAAACTTTAGGGTGGCTGAATTTTACTGTTAGTTCTGCCCTTAGACTTTGATTCACAAATAGAGTATGTGGTATTTCTCTGGTATAAGCCTATCATAAGTCAGCTGCACATCAGTGTCTATAAAGATGTCCATCCAAGTAATAGAGGTACTTTCAGCTGCTCACAAAGGGTTGCCACAGCAGGTAGCTCCTCATGTTTGATTTTTATGTCTGATGTCCTTCCTGATGCATCCAACAAGGGATTTGTGTCTCCTCCTGGAGCTGAAACAGGGATCTTTTGATTTTGCAAATGTAGAATATAGAGCCACCCATCCATCCATATAATAAGGGGAAAAATAAGGCAAGTAAAGTAAAAAAAAATATCTATTTATCAAAGTAGTTAGCCTTCCTTAATAGGTTTTTGAAGCCTATCATTTATCACAGCTGGCCAAGAACCAACAGGTTGGTCAGTTTCCCAGACAAACAATCAAAATTTGACTCAGCCAGGCAGTACTCCATCAAACACATCCACTAATCACTGCTTCTTACATTGTTTTTAACAATAACAAAGTATTTAACAAAGCCAACCCACAATTTAGTCAGAAAACAAGTTTTTTTTTTTTTTTTTACATAAGTAATCCATCTGCCTATTAATGTATCAAGTCTGCCAGGAAGCCAGGTCATATAGTCAACCCTGGGGGTCCTTCAGTAGTATTAATCAGTCTGGTTTCTGCTGAAAAGCTCAATCTGTAGATGATGGATGAGCCATCATGCCAAGGGAACTGAAGTGACAGGTGACAAAGAAGGACACACACATCTGTATAAATCCACTCTCCTTCCTGTCTGGCCCGAGCGTTACACCGTCAAGGTAGCAGGGTGAAAGTGTATGTATATGCATGTGTGTGTACGTGTGTGTGCAGACATAAGTGTCTCAGCATGTGTCCCGCTCTGCTAATGAAGTCATCTGAACAGTGATTTAACAGCCCTGGTTTAAAAGCCTACCGCCCCTTAACTCATAGCCTTGCTCCATTAGAATGTGATATAAACCCTGGGCACAATAACTGTCCTGCCACTATCACAATATATAGGAGGCCAATGGGCCACACTGCTAACTCACACAGCCCGGGAGCAGAAAAAAAAGAATGAAAAAAAATATTGACTGTGTATAGGAAGAGAAAGTCATTCAAGGAGACTAAAAGTTAGAAGGTAGAAATTCATAACAAGGTCACAATAAGAGGACTTTTTATACTGTACGGACTAGAAACATTACTATTAAAATCATCAAGAGGGTGAGATATGCTGTGGCTTTTTCAGCAACTGGAAGCAGTGAAAGAGTGATTGTTGTGAAGTGAAAACAGCCGAAGGCGCTTCGGCCTGTGGTTACACAGAAAGTGTTCCTTATCTACGCTAACAAATGGATCAGTGGATGAGACATCAGTGTGCTTATCCCATGAACGGCCTTCTATAGCTTGAGGGATATTTATGAGTCACAGATTGATCTGAGAAAAACTTTGACAGCTTACATGTCGCCAGTCCATGAAACTAACTTCCTGCTCTGTGCAAGCAACTTGTGCTGAACCAAAGCCATTCTCCAAATCCTCCATGAAATCTGTTCCTCTGGCCCAACAAAGACAGGCTAATGAGGCAAATGACAGAATCTCAGACACTTTGATACTGTGAGATTAGGGTGAATTATATAACCTTTAACCCCTCCCACTCCCATCCTCACACTTTTTGAGTCCTTGTCAGAAGTGATATGCTTTTTCTCCGTGTCGCTCACAATCTCAAACTTCAAGTCCAGACCCTCTTTTTCTATGTCTCTTCCTATCGGACTTCATATCCTCTTCTTTCAGTTTCTATTCATGAATGCTGAAACACTAATTTGGCTCAGTCAAGCAATGACAGTATCTGTTTTAGCATGCAACAAAGCAGCGTATAAGGGGCGGAAGAATAGAGTATGTGTATGTGGGTGTGGGAAGAGGGGGTTGAGGCATGGAGGCGACAAAGCTCGTCACAGCGTAGCACAGAGCTGAGTACTTCACCCTTATTAGGCCCGTGTCCTTGGCAGATGCAGAGCTTGCCCTTTGTTAGAAAGGTGTGTGTGTGTGTTACACTGGCAGTGATTTAGAATGGATTGGGCGTAGGTGTGGAGACAAGGTGCAGTAGCCCCATAGCTCCCTGATAGCTGGCAGCGTGACAGCTGTGAATGGAGAACAGGGAACAGCCTGAAGTATTGCAATCTAATATGTGTCACATACCTGCATAAATATTTATGCCTGTTGCAGAGTAAAACAGGAGGGGAGGGGGAGCAGAGGATGGGACAGGAGTGGTGGACTTGGGCGAAAAACTTCAATCAGATGACACCAAAATCCGAACCAGCCTGTTTTTTATCCATCTTTATGTGCCAACCTCAAGGTCTCAAAAGTACCTAATAAGCAGGCATTACTCAATTACCAAAAATTGCGTCTGTGCAGTCAGTGACACATGCATTCACAGACAGGATTTCATTGATCCACTCCATTCAGCGCACACGGTATATGATAGCACTCCAATATCCTCTTTCCAAAGATTTCTTTCCACGGCACAGCCCGCATTATAGAAGACACAATCGGGAAAATGAAACTTTATATGCTGATAAAAACCATCTGAGGTCTGTACCAAGGCAAGTAATTCCCAAAATGACTGCACAAATGAAACACAAAAAGACACATACAAATACATATATTGCAACAGAAATGTTTTACCTGTTGGCCAGCAGAGCTCTGAAGGTGACCCGACTCATGCCCTGATAGGCTGGGAGCAGCCTTGCCCAGTCCCATGCCCAGTCGACCACAGCACTCTGTTGATGTATGAGGATAGCGTTTGTTAGTTATTAATCAGGGTTAATACCATCAGTGCATTACCGCTCCAGCTGGGACCCACTAACAAAAGAGGAGGGGGGTCTCCAGCGCAGGCCACCGACATCAGGCGATCAATCATGTCCGCACAAGAAGGTTTTTATTCCAATAAGACAGCAATTAATTTATAAATCCATTTGGGGGATGTAGCCATCATTTATAGAAAGATAAATCAATTTTTGGAGGGAGTCGTTACTCTTCTTGCTATGCCTTTTTTTTCCTCTTTCCATCTTCAATGGCATCCCGCCAACCCCCCACCTTCCCTTCTCCTTTTCTTTCCCTCTATTGCTAACTCTCACTCTTTTTTAAAAAAATACGCACACACACACACGCGCGCGTAGATGTGAACAGTGAACACACACACCTGGCACCATCACCATATTGGGAAAGCAAATAAAAATCAGATTGCTTTGATTGTAAAATGTCACTCTTAACTCCAGGCTGAGTTTTATTGACAAAAGGAGGAGAACTCTACTCGTTCCATCCATCCATCCGATCCCCCCTCTGCTTCTTCCTCATCTGTGATTGATGGGTGTAACTTTTTCCTCCTCCCTCCATTTTATTTGACAAACAACACAGGCACCTGAAGCGGAGAAGGCATTTTAATCATTCTCTTAATAGGGTGTTTCTATGCAAAGCTATGCAGCCTCCTGTGATAAGCCGAAAACAGGCCAAGTCTTAGAAATTAAACGCGACTATTGTTCTTGAAAAGCCACAGCAAGAACTGAAGCTGCTATAAGGGACAAATATAAGTGTCACAAATATAAATCTTTATCTTTTTCATAGCTTATGTTTTGTATTTATCACTCTGTGTTTCCCTTTTTGTTTCTTCTCTTTCTAATTACCCTCAACTGATCTTAGTAGACGGCTGATCCTCCCTGATCCCGACTCTCTTGCAGGGCTCTTCCTGTTAAAAAGGAGTTTTTCTTTCCCACTGTTGCCGAGTGCTCACCCATAGCAGGTTTCTAATATTGTAGGGTCTTTCCCTTTCAGTATGAAATACCTTGATGTGACTGTTGACTGAATTGGTTCTGTACAAATAAAACTGAATTGTATTCAGTATTAAAGTTATAATTCTAATCCTTAAAAAAAAAAAAAAAAAAGCAGAAACACACACGGCCTATCTTGAGAAAATACTTACTGTTGTAAGTGTTATAAGTACCATTGTATTTCTCCTAACAGTGGGGGATATCGTAGTAATAGAGGGGAAATGAGGGGGAAAGCGTGCAACTCTTACAGTGAGCTACCTGTAGGTAGACTTAGCCCTGATATGGAGAAAAAAAAAAGCCTAACAATTAAATGAACATCATGGTGACACTCCTGGGGATAAGTTCAGGATAAGAGGCTACATGGTTCAAAGCCCCAAAGAAGTGCACTTTAAGACTGCACTCTCCTTTAACATTACTCACTTCTTTATAAAAGAAAAAAAAAAACTTCTCTCATCTTTTCACCTCTTCGGCGTTCTTTTCTTCCTGCCAGCCTAACTCCTGCTCGGAAAAAGACAGCAACCTAAGGGGAATAGGAAAGCCAAGCCCCAGAAAGACCTGACAACTTCAGAGACTACCACAATATCCAGTTCACTAGGGACTCAAAGAGCTTCTAACCTTCAACATTAAGCTTCCGGCCTCGGTGAAAGTTATAATGACACCACGCTGTATGTCACAAGTACACCCACACAGTACAAAGTCTGAAAACTGGAAAAAGTTCACATGAATATCAAAGATGTTTCACACAACTAAAACAAGTTTTAAACACTTATTTGCTACCAGAATATAATATAATGTTAACCTTAAAAGGCTTGACAAACCTGATCCAGCTTCTTCTTGCCAATGTGGTCAAACTGGTGGAGAGGATTGAAACGGGCATCTACAACATGACTCTCGGGGCCAAGATCAAACTTCACCAAAAGAGGAGGATCATTTGGCAAGTCTGAGCTTCCACTCAGTTTAGACATCAGCAGTTCCTGTAAGCAGGTTATGAGGATGGGATGGAAGAAGAGAAACACAGGAGACGGATGCAATGTGATATATAGATAATAGATAATAAATAAGCTGTAAAGAAACAGGCTGACAACTAGAGTGAGGCCAAAAGGTTTTGAATAAGTAAAATAACAAAACTCAAAGTCGATCGAACAGACCAAACAAAAAAGAGTCTAGTGGAGTTTTAGAGTCTACTTACACGCCACATGTATGGCTCCACCCTGAGCCATATTTCAGTGAATGAATAAAGCAATGAAAAACACATCAAAGCAAAATATGTACAGAGAACGAAAGAGAAACACAGGTTTTTTACACTAGTGCACTTTCTGTTGCTGTTTCTGTAACCTTTGCTGTACTTATAATGCATGTGTCTCACATGAGGTCCAGCATATAGTAATGAGTCTTTGTACACTATGACTCGATGTGTGTGTTCATGCGTACATAGGCATCCTGGTGTGAATTCGCTATATTCCCATCCGTCAGCTTGACATGGCCTCTGGACCTCCTCCTCCCTCACCTCACCACCAACCCAGTCTGTCCCTGACCTGCATGTTCTTGCCTCGACCTTGGCTGGGTAGAGATGCTGGAGCTGCCAGAAGGATAACTCTTGATTCTTGAGGTTCCCACTCACATCTCAAATTGCCGAGCAGAGTTATATGTGTTAACACTTTACATCAAAAACACATACTCTATATGTCCATGCTGGATCCTATTAGATACAGATTATGAACACCAACTAGACAGAGAAAGGTAAAGAGGTCCGATAATGCAATTTAGCCTACAATCCAGGCTAAACTGTAAAAATTAAATAACCAGGCTCACTTAGGTAGTTATATTAGCCTTAAGACTAAATGTCAAAGAAGTGTTGCATTAAAAATAAATTAAAACTAAAGAAATTAATATCCTTTTCATTTAGCATAAAGAATAAAGTTTATAAGATTTAGTTGTAGGATGCCATGTCCTTGTTTCATGCTAGAAAAACTAACATGTTTGCATTCAGAAGATTCTGAGGGATAACAGTCGCAGCACTACAAACTCTCTGGGATGGTGTGGTCATTACAGAAATACACAAGCGACTTCAGAGACCAAAAGACAAAAAAGAAGAAGGAAAAAAAACCACAAAAATAGCATTTGTGTCTTGTGATAGGCTTGTTAATAACCCTTGCAAACTTTTGAATACTGTCCAGTATTCATTTAAAAATGAATGGAATCAGACACAAAACTCACATATGATGTGAGAATGCAATCAAACTGTTTAACAGGTGTACATTTCAGGACACTCGAGCCAAGCTGGCATAATGTTAGCTTATAACCAGCAGTTGTTGATGTTTACCGTCCCGAGATGTGAGGATCACCCTGCTAACAAGTACCTGTGACAATATCAGGACTAAATGTTTATGTATGTTTTTGTGCGTTATAGAGCCCCAACTTCAGTTAGCAACATCCATAAAACACAATTAGGTGGAAGGACGTCCAAGTTTTCAAGATGACATGGCAACATGGCATAAGTGTATGAGAATGCATCAATTTGTTGGACTAATACTAACTATTTATGAGTACAGTATTCTCTTTTTCTATTAAATCATCTCAAAAAAAATATTTACTGTACCTTTAATGTTTTGCTTTTCAACTTGATTTTCATTGAACAGGAAACGGCAACATTCCAAAAAAGTGTTACTAAACCAGTTAAAACAACTTAATATGATTTTTAGCTTTTCAACAACCACCAAAAATCTTTTCTAGACATCAGAAAACTTTAGCTACAATAGGCTAATAAAATCTAATCAATTTGGGGACTTTTAGAAGAATAGTTTTTGAAGTAAATTCCATAAAATAACTTCCACTTGAGTTTTAAAGGGCTGTTCTTCCTCATTGAAATCTCTTCCAAAAAGCTTTCCACGGAATCTAGTAACTCCACAAGGCTTCCTCTGCTCTATATGAGGTGAGTGTATTACACTGGAAATCACTGTAGGTTTGCACCCTTGAGGTCACTTGAACAAAAGACGATCAGAACAAGCAGACTGCACACAAGCAGCAGCCCCCTTCCCTCTGTCTCCCCCTCCTGAACAGCCTGCGGCCTCAGGCCAGCAGCCACCTAATTGCTGGGGAGAGCGAGTACTTCCCTACCTCATTGCCTTGGATGATGTGATAGATCTGCCTCAGGTAGCTGCTGCCACCTGCTTTGTGGCAGACCTCCAGCAGCATCAGGCCTATTTTCTGCTCAGTCAGTTCAGCCGCAGCAAGTCCTCTCTCGCTTCCTTGTTCAAATACACTGAGAGTGAAACAGAAATGGGAAGAGGAGAACTTAGTAAAGAAAACACAAAGACAAAACCCAGAGTGAAGAACACAGAAGATCAGAGGAGCAGAAGGAGGCAGGGTGTCGGCTTATATTTGAATACCACCTCTGGCTAAGGAAGTATTTTCGAGTTTGGAGAGGAATTTGCGCTACAATTTAGAAATTGCTATGACTGGAAAATTAACTGCATTAAAATTAAAGTTGTTTTTTTTAATTCAGTTGCTTCACAAGGAAAAAGTACTTCAAAATGTAAGTCTTGGCAAAGAAAAAAAAATTACATTTTGCTCTAGTATCTGAAAACCAATCAGACCAGTCAAATCTACTGTGGTGAAAATGACAAAGAAATACCAAAATCATTTTCACTATTTTCATTATAATTCATGAGATACATGAGACATTTTAACCAAAGGATGCTGTTGCACTGGACTGGAGTGCGTGTGTGTATGAAGCTTGTATGTAATTGTATGTCAAGATCCGTAGGCTTGTATTTTCCCAACCCAGGTGAATGCCGGCATCGTTTTCCTGCCCTTCCTGTATGGATGGGTATCACACTACCGTCCATCAAATCTTCTCTTTCACATACACTCCCTGTCATTGTTCTCTCTCTCCTCACGTTTGTAATTATAAAGTGGCAGAAACGGTGTCGCCTGTCAGCCAGCCATTGGCTGTTTGACATTGAGAGTTGCAAAAGAAGAGGAGTCCCGTCTCGTCCATATACATCGCCTCATTCTTTTGCCTGGCGCCCTGGCGGTGGTGTTGTCGGTGATGGTGGCTGTGCATCCGTGTCAGCACCTGCGCTGTATCCTTTCCTGTCCATCACTGTGCAGGTGAAGCAGATGATTGGATTCAGTCAGCAGGGTGATTAATGAGGGCCCCTCTGGATTTGGGACAGCCTATCAATCATGTCATTAGGGCCAATGTGCCCTGAAAGAGGCAGACCTCCGCCAAGGAATAACTGCATTCATCTTCATCTGTGTATGCATCCCGTCAGCCCAGCCAGGGTCACCATGATGGAGAACAATAATCTTCTCCTCTACAAATTACTTTGCAAAGACAAGGTGGGTGCCGTTGGGGAGGGGGGGGTGGTAGTGGTTTACAGTTAGGAAAGGAAAAGGGGAAGGTAAAGATGAAGGAACTGAAGAGGGATCGTGTAGGGCCAAATGTTTTTTGTGAAGGCGTTTACTCTGAATGTGTGTGCGCACGGGATGCCAGTAAGAGAAGTGCCAGTTGTTTTTGGAGTTATTACAACCTTCCTCTCTCTCTTCCTCGCTCTCTCTCTCTGACACTGTATTCTGATTGTTTACAAGCCAGGCGTCACTTCCCTGTGAAGGTTAGTTTAATGAATAGTAATGATCCCACTGAATGCCTCCGACAGGTGATACATAATCACTCTTCTTTCACTTTTCCACCCCCTCACCACCCCTCAGCCGCCTCGTCTCTTGCCTTTTTTTTCTCTGCACTTACCCCCTCTTCCTGTCACTGTAACAGACAGCATTTCCTAGAACTGGTCATAATCTATTCAGTGTCCTTATTTATTTCATTTTTTTTTTAATGGTTACGCTACTGAATCAACTTTTTATGAGGATGAATGTGTCCGGAGTTTGCTATGATTAAGTGAGCGACCAGAAGACAACATTTCTGGGAACAAGCAGCAAAATGCAACGCCAAAGGTCACAGATCAGCCAAAAACGAAAGCTGTTTTCCCATCATTCCACACTGCAGTTCACTCAGTCAGGCATGTGCATCATTTAGCACAACAAACAAATCTGAGATTCATTGATTTTACTCATACAGATTGTCAGTGAAAAATTATCTTGGTTACATGATACATCAAAATTTGAATGCTCAATTAGAAATGCATGTCCAAGTTGCATTTGTTTAGTGTTTTTCTAGGTAATTCTTATGGCAAGTAGCGAAATATACCATCAGTCAGTTTGATGCATTTGAACCTCCTCCTTCAGCAGACAGTCAGCCCTTATTTTTGACAATCACAAAATTACATTCGGGGAAATACATTTTATGAAAAGATTTTGAGGCTGACATCAGTAGTCTATACTAAATGAGAGTGATGATGGACTAAGAAAAAATAGCACTTAAGCTACTGTTGGCACCATTCTAATGTTGACCTCTTGCTATATCCTCCCACCTGTCTGAGCAGAGTTTGCGGGCCTTCTGCAGCTGCAGTTGTGTCCACTTTGGTCTTTTTTCCTCCAGGGCCTGTATTACTTTGTGCACTGAAGGTTTGGGAACACCCTAATGAGGCAAATGAGTAAAAATATGATACACATTAAACCAATCATTATATACAGAAATTATATAAACAAACATAAAGACACAACCAGACAAATAAAGTGCAGATCCACACAATAAGAGTCTGGTACAACGCACTACTGAATTATAGCCTTTACCTTTTGCTGAATGCCTATGGCCGCCTGTACGCACTCTGCCAGCAGGGACAGGCGGTCTTTTGCTGAGCGGTCCAGAGCCAGACCACTGATCTGTTCTAGTGTGTCTGGGTCTTCTAGGCCCTGGATCAGGCAGCCCAGCAAGGCCCAGATCAATAGGCCCACTAACCGCAGCTGCCGGGCATGCTGGGAAAGGTGCTTCTCTGCCACTTGGAACAGAAAGCGGATCGGGAGTGGCAAGGATGCTACAGCCATGGGCAGGTTGGTGAAAATGAAGGACAATGCTTGAATTGCTAAGGATATGATAGCTAGAAGAAGAAAGAAATGTTAGTAAAATTCCTCAAATTTTATCTTGAATGTGCAAAACTAAGTCTGTGCATACTTTTAGCAACAGTGTCCTTTCCCTTTACATCCAATGGTGTGTAGTTCCAGTCCTTGGGTATTTTAGCCAGGACATTCTCTGGCACAGTATGCTTGAACAAGGCTGCACCAGGCTCCTCTGTGGCCTGCCAACCCAAAACCATGGAGACGAGGTGTAGCAGAAGGCTATTGGTGGATTTTGTGACTATGTCCCGGACACAGCTGACAACTACAGGTACTGTCCGTGTTGTGTCTGACAATAATAAACAAAGGAAGCAGATTTTTTAAAACAAGGGTCAGCTAAAGAAGATCAGATGAATGACTCCAGACCTTACCTATTATTTAATTTTAAGATTGGGAAAAAAAAATATTGGTAAACTGCATAAGATAAACTACAAGGTTAGTGTTACAGCAACAAACTGTTAGGTTTGTTAGGTTACTTAATTGACATACTTTGCACTAAAAATGTTAAATTTGAAATCAATACTTTGTGTTTAATCTGAATTTTTTAGCTATGTCAGAAAAAGGCTGATATGTTGTCAAAACCTTTCAAAATGATACGAATCATAAGTTTCTTTAGAGAAAACCTCCTTATACTGCTCTAAGGAATATGTTTATGAACATGTTACTGTATACTGATATAAAAATGGAGGGTGGATGCTTACACATTAGATTAGTTGACATTTCATGTTATATTTATTGTGCTTTGGGATTTATTTTTAAAGCAACAATTTAAAAGTCAAGAAATAACTCTACTTTTCAAAGAATGACAAAAAACAGAGACATAAATCATTTATATGAATCCATATAGTGTTAAGGTTTTCTCTTAAAATATCTACACCAAATGCGAGTACTCAAGTTCAAACTAAAATCAGATGCTCTCGATCAAATCCAGGTGGCCTGATAGCACGAATCTTGCTACGTTCTCCAGGTTTACCGTTTTTCGTCGGTTTGCCCTTTTATATCTCGCTCATATTGTTGGCAGAGTAACTACAGTATGAAGTTGTATGGCACTCATAAACTTCCTACAGCCCCGGCTGTAAAACCAAAGGCTACAATTGGGAGAAACAGTACTGAAGCGGCACTAAAAGCGCACTGAAATCTCAAAGGATGCCTAACAAAATAAGTAACCTTAGCCGCAGAAAAAGAGGAGAACGGAACAGAAAATGATATAGCTTTTCGAAGGACAAGCGCTCTGTTGCAGGTGAGACCTAGACCTATTTTTCAAAGTCACTTGATTCTCAGACTTTATACCACCTGCAACTGTATTGACTTGTGTATTGATCTGAAGCAACCTGGTACAGTGTGATGAAACGTCAATGAAAGCGGAGAAATAGTGAAGCTCTCAGTGTAATCTATCAGTTAACTCAGAGAACAGTTTAAATAGAAATGGGGGCACTGGGGGTATCCTGTAACCAAAATTATAATACAAAGATTTGGAACGGTCCAATAATTAAACTAATTACCCTGTGAGGATAAATGTTGATTGGATGACATTGAGAATTTTTCTGCGGCACACTCTAGCTCTCTTCCCCTTCATTCACTCTGTCGACCCCTCCCTTGCTCAGTATCCATCTAAATACTCTTCTCCAATCACCCTAATTTATGCTACAATAATTACCACTTACCCAGGATATAAGAATCACCACTAAAAAGAGCTTCACACTCCACAGGAGCTCAGATTAAGCTCTGTATTAAAACTTGCACTAGAAAGAGGCAGAGAGAGTTGGGGAATAACTATAGTCTACGAAAAGTATACTTATGCTTTAGCTCATGTTCATGCAGTGTCAACACTGGCCTTTAGAGAAAATAAAATTGAGATATTCTTTGAGGGCAGATTTACCATAGTATTTAAAAATTCACCAATTAGACCCAACATAAAATCTGGCAAGGTGCACTGAATAACATTGAATCGCATTACAATGCAATATTCTGAGAGACATCAGGTTTTGTAGCTCTCACTTTGACCTGTAGCACCTGCCTAAAATGTTGCTCCAGGCCAAGCACACAACCCCACGGCAGCAGGACAAAAGCACCCTGCCAAACTGCACAAACTGTTTATGGAGCCGTAAGGAACACAATAACAGCCCAAGGTGTTCATTCGGCCTTTAAACTCTCCAGATCCCAAAACGATTGAACATCTGGAGGACCTGCTGGAACAAACCGTGATCCACAGTGTCACTACCCTACAACAAACAGGATCCAAAAGAGCCACTGCCAGACACCAGAAGAGACCAAGAGGAAGGCAGCCAACACAATATGAAATATAGGCAATTTTAGGTTGGGGCTTTCTTAAAAAATGCAACAAATCAGAGAAACAAATCAGGAAAATCTTCAATTTATTTACTTCAATTCACTACTCGGAAATTCAAGTAATGATTATTTGTCGTTTTCTCCAGTTTATCACGAACTGTTCATTTTAAAACTAACCTGATTTACAATGCTGTATTTTAACACATACTTTAGGTACAGTGTGTTTGACACATACTGTAAGTTATTATGCTGCATTCCTTCTGAAGTAGGAAGTCGGAAATCCTAGGAGTTCCTAGTTGAAATTTTCAACTGTAGCGCCCCCTCAAATCAGATTTCCCACTCAGAAAGTCAGAGAAGCCCCACCAACCCCAACTTCACAACAGTAGTGCATCTAAAGTTGTAAAACTGTAAAACATGTACTCTGTACTACCACTTTTGTGTATTTGTGACTGACTAAATAGGCCGTACGTACAGCCCTGACCAGGTTCTATGTATGAACATCTGCAGCAGTGTTTGTTCTTCTCCAGCTGCTACTACTAGAACACAACTCTGGAATGAAGTCACTCCCAGCTCTGACACCTGATTTCCAAAGTAAAAGGAATCCAGGGTTACAGTACTAAAGCACACAAACTAGAGATTGTACAACTGCTCATTCCAGTGCAATGCCAAAATGTGGCAGTAATTGCTAAACATTAGGAAACAACAGCAAGGTTGTTACTTTACCTGCCAGAGTGTAGAGATGTTCCCATATGTGTGCCCGTTCCAGGTATGGTTGAAGGGCCTGAGTCAAGGCCTTAGGAACAATATTCAGGCAAGAGAAAAGGTTGAACAATGAGATCATGAAGTCATCCCCTGCCTTGCAGCTCTCTGTAGACATTTCTGAGCTGTTCTCCTGGGAAAAATCTGAAAAATTAAGAGTCATTTTGGTGACACACATCTGTGAACAGTACAAATTAATGTGTGGATTAATGAAATCTTGATATTCTGGATCACTTGGCACAAACAACTGGATGCACAAAAAGATTAACACTCGTGCCCACACATATACCCAAGGGTGTGTAGGCGAGTGTACAGCGTTTTTTTTTTTTTTTTTTTTACAAACTATAGTCCAGAAAATATCACTCTTATGGATGTAGGTTTAGAAAAATACAAAACCTAATTCTGTGAAGCAGCATTTTGATTTCCGTGAACAAAAGCACATTGGAAAATGTCAAGGCTTCCCAACCTGACACATGTTAACAGAACGGGTGAACAAAAGGCACTGTGGAGTAGAAGGGGAAGAAAAATCCACATCTGTGTTAGATGGAGGAAAAAAGACAATAAAAAAAACAGAAAAAGAAACAGATTTCAAAGCCCCTGGCTGTGGTATCCACAGTACACGGAGACAGGAAGTGAAAAGGAAGGGGTTTTGACAGGGTGTCCTTGTGGGGGTTGCTGTCTGAGAATAGGGCTGAGGATCGAGGTGTGTATATGTGTGTGTGTCTGTAACCCATATGGATGTCTATATATGTGTTCTATGTGCTTACAAGTAAGTGTGTGTGTGTGTGTTAAGTTGACAGGGGTTGCTGAGGAAAGGCCCATTGCTCCAGAGGTGGCAGACATCCAGCAGTCTGTCAGTCAGCTGTGTGGGAGATGACAGCCATTTGAATAGGAGAGAGTATGTAACGCAGCAGTCAATGAGGGGGCGCTGTGATGAAGGGCAGCTTGGCTTCCTTCTGACTAATGCTGAACTATTTTAAAATGACAGGGCTAAATTAGCTGCAGCATCCCAGTGGCAGTAACATTAGCCACCTTAATAACATGCAGGTAGGAAGTGCTCAAACTGTTCGTGGAAGCTGATTTCTTCTGTCCCTCTATCCAAGTCTCCCTTTGCATCCCTCATGCCTATTTTCATTCACAATAACAAATCTAACATGTAGACTCCAAAGCGGTCAAACAGCATGACCTCCAATCAGTCTATTAGGTGGCATTGTGTGGATTACACCATCATCTTATTCACTGCCTGTCTAGTAATTGGTCCTTGAGGAGAGAGTGTTCTGGATCTCACTGCTGTGGCTGCAGTGGTCCAGGAAACAGGGGTGACTAACATTAATTTCCACTTGGGGTGCTGGATAACATGGCAGGTTAACTAGGTGCCTTATAATAATGATCCCATTATGGAGCAGCAGATGACTTCAGAAAAACACATGTCAGTGTGCTGGCACATCTCTGTGGAGTTTCCACTACTCCTGCAGCACACAATAATTCCAATGTGTTTTTGTTTCTATGCTGATTTCTCAAATGCTTTTTTTTTTCCCTTCCTCTCTGTCTCTAAGCTTATCCAACCTTGATACGTAGCCAATGCATACACCTGTTTATCTTCCGGACAGCCAGTCAACCAGTCACAAGGGCCCTCTCTGTAGACCTCTGTAATTGGAAGCAGACACGCTGAAGATAATAAAAAGGCCATGTGTGTGTGTGTTTGTGTGTGTTTGTGAGTGAGTGTGTGTGTGTGTGTGTGTGTGTGTGTGCGCATCTGTACACCTCTAATTTAGGGTAAGCTGTGCAAACTTGAAAAGTGATACTGTAGATGTAGAGGAGGTATTTTTTCAAATGTGAGTTGGCTGGTCAGCTTTCTCATAAGTTAGTGTGCTTTGATATAGCAGGTACAAAGAATTAGAAAATGAACCATCAACAAAAAAAGAGCCTTGAATTAGCTATAATAGAGTCTGAACTGAAACAGTGTGGATTCACCAAACCATCTATTAGTCACACTAGAATTTTTTCATCAACAGTGCTTCAAAACACACCCTAATATGTACATGTATGTGGAAGTGATGAGGGAACACAGCAGTGTAGGCATTCAGTCAGGCTGTTCCTTCTGTCTGTCTGCTTCCTGGTTAATTACCCCGTCACCGTGATAACACATGAGAGTCAGCGCTCCTAGCGTTGATTTACGGCAGCATGCAGAAAGAAGCATTGCGGAGCCTCTGAGTCAGACTCAGACCGAGCAAGAGAACAAGACAGTGAGAGTTGTTATTAATGAGGTCGCTATAATGTGAATTAATGTGCGAGTGCACAACAGTCTTTAAAGGTTAGACTGTTGAGAAGACTGTGGAGAAAGGAAGGAAGGGAAAATCTTTAAAGGTCAGGCCGTGTGCTCCGCCTGTGCCTGTTGAGTGTTTATTACTGCACTCTATTGATTTAGTGATGATGATGACCAAGGTGAAAATGATGATGAAGGCAAAGATGTTGATTATAACTTCATAAAATGGATAGAGCTTACCCAAGGTCTGTAAAACTTACTTAAGATATTAGAGCGCTGCAATTAAAACAGAGGTAAACACTTCCCTGTCATGTTCTCTTTGGGATCATAGAGTTATTAAAAAAATGTAATTTTAAAGAATGAAAGAAAGTGGCTTTAATTGTCTCCGAAAAGATAGACAGCCAGGTATGTTCACAACACACACACACACACACTATAGCCCTTATCCAGTAACATGTAACAATCCACGTACACGTGCAAAAACGACAGACTTACAAGAATTTTCCAGGAGTATTCTGGGCAGGTGACAGTCTCTGTACAGCAGCATTTGAAGTAGCAACTTGGGATTGCATCCGGGGTCAGATGTCAGTAGCCTCAGTTGACATGCCAAGGATGCCTGGCCCATAAGGCCATCTCTGGGAGAGATGGAGGAGAGAAGGAAGGAAAACAAAGTTGACAGTTCTGCAGTGTCAGGTGAGGTAGAAGTCTGCTTAGTGAGAGACAACAAAGGAGGGAAAAAGCTTCACAAGTGAAAGATAAAGAAGTCTTTGATGACACTTTGGAGGGAATATTTGGTAACACTGGTAACTTCCTTCAGTGTCACTCACTCGATATACAAGCCAAGTCTCCAAATGCCTTCATTCTCGCTTACTTATAGTGTGCACCGGGAAGGAATTAGCTCTAATCTTGGCCAGCTAAAAGCAAATTAACATTTGGGAGACAGCCAAATACATGAATATACAGCAGTACCCACCCCTTCATCTTTTGTATAACCAAGAGGCTGCAGCCAGCTGTGGGTAATGAGCCGTATCCTTGGTGTGTGTGAATGCGTGTGTGCGTGTGCACTCTTCGGAGCCTATGCTTGTCGTTATGTATGTGTGCGAGTGTGGGAGCATGCTGACATGTGTGTGCCTCCATGTTACTTTATACATCTCAATAAAATCTAATGGAAGGAATGGACAGAGTTTGTCTGAAGAGCAAGGAGGCGGGAGGCAGCACAGGGGGTGTCTGCCCAGAAATTAACCATTCTATTTGAGCCAAACGGCTAGAGCAGGGTGCACCCTGCTGCTTGACTGAGGAAAACTATGCCTCGGTCTGACAGCACAATTTATGATGTCACTGAGACCGCAAATCCAGAAGAAATCCTCTTTTAACTGCTCTGATGAATCTATCCAGCTACAGCACCGGGTCATCTTACTAAACCAAGACACACAGATATAGATGTATACACACACACGGGCGCAAAGCCAAGATAAATAACGCAGGATAAAATGTGCACATACAGAAAATATTTTTTAGCCTGTACAGCTGGATGATTTATTGAGATCTTTTGTGATTTTATCATTGTTTTATTTAATAACCATAACAATGGGCTTTATTTTAATGGACTGGGGAAAGATTTGGCCAGAAAGGTTGAGTCCTGGATGAGGACCTGTGGTTCTGGCCACGAGCCACTGGCAGGCTGCTGGCGCCTTCGCATGAAGGCAGGAGGTGGGAGCAAAGAAATAAAGAGGTCATAAAAATAAACTCATTTCAGTTCTCTGATACTTAGGAGCAGGGGAGCAGGGGTTAGTTTGATTTGTGCTCCATCAGCGTACAATGACATCACCTCTGGCTGTGAAGCAGATGAGAGGGGAGTAAGGTGGAGACAAGGGTGAGGGGAAAGCATGATTGACTGCACAGTGGAGGTCACAACAGTAACTGGACACAAATGTACACACATGTATATAATTGTGTACAGTCAGGTGTGTATGCTATCAATGCATCATGTGTAAAGCTCTTAGCAACCATCAGCATCAACAAACTCACTGTCAGCGCCAACGGTAGTTCATTCATTTGGTTTTTCTTTCTTACCTTGCATCTGTGTTATATTACCACAACAACTGCAGCTTGAAGCTTGAGTGGCAGGTTATATATCCACACATACAGTATGCAGCTGTAACTCCAAACACAATCACATATGGTTCTCTACACAGGAGGAGGATGGAAGGGATTGTGATTGCTTGGCATACCAGAGTGTGTATGTGCATTTGTGAGTGAACATGTATATTGTCCGTGTGCCTGCTGTATGATGGGTGATAGATGGTTAGATGGCTCCATTTTGTATACCTTATAGCTTGCTCTGTGAAGACATCGGGGTTAATAGCATTTAGCCAGCGTATGACAGGAATGGTCGGTGGGTCTGGTGAGGTCTCCTTCGCAGCATCTATCATAAATGTCCTGTTGCATATGGCAGCATGTTTACATTTACAAAAAAAAAAAAGGACAAAAAAGCCACAGTACTTAAAATGATACAACTAAATACTGCATACAAAATATATAATTACAATTATAAAATTATAAAAGCCAAGCGCTGGGCATAGGAGTATAATATTAAGCACCTTGAGGTGAGTATTGTGATTTGGTGCTATATAAATAGTATTAAATTACTTAGGGGTTATACACCATGGTCAACTAGCACAAATGTTTCCAGAATCAGTGGTAACAGCCATCTGACTCTCTCTGTTCAAACAGTGTCAGATGGAAAGTATGAAAACATTTAAATTAAATAACAAAAATACCCATACTGTACCCACCTATGGAGCAAAGATAGAGGTGCTGTGACAATGACGAGGACTGTCAGGAGCTGTTCACAGAGGTTGTGGATTTGGTATGGCCAGTCTGAACCACCTGCTATTATTGTAATCACTGAAGAAGGGTTGTAGCGCACCAAGGTCTCAGGACTTTCACACAGACTCCACATAAGGTGCTCCACATACAGCAACATTGCTGTAATGTCACATCTCCAGGACGAGGGAAACAGAAAGTGTGGATTTAAAGAGAAAAACAGAATGGATGTGATTGAAAAGCTGAGAACACCTAAAGATTATCTATTATGAGTCTCATTTCACAGCCAGCTAGATAACAGGAGCTTCTTCTGATTTTACAGTTGACATCTGAAGCGTTCCGGCTTTGGATGCGATCACCCTAAAACTTACTGCTATATTACATCAACCCACTGCTTTTACTTATATGCCAGTAAATCTGCTTTCTTAATTGGTTATGGAATGCTGCTCATCATCTATCATCACCTTTTTTTTGCTTCCCTTTCGTCTAAATTCTTACTACAGACAAAAGGGAAAGGACTAATAGAATAGACATGATGTAGCATAGGAGTACCCATGTGAACGCTATAGCAAGAGGGAGACCTGGAAAAGCTTTGAAAAGCCATCTGTTTAGCCTATGCTCACACTTTATAACTGTCCCTCCAGAAACACACAAATCTCCCAGAATCATAAACCAGGTTTCCCGTTGACATCTCATGTATGTTGCACTCAATCTTTGTTACTACAGAGTTCACTTTATGTGGCATTTTTTAAGCATGGTTTATCCTGTAACTCCAACTGATGTATTGAACAAACAAATACTAAAAGTTTTTTTGAAATGATGGCCAAAGAAAAGCCTTACTGTCAAAGTTTCAGACTCCCAGAGTAGAGACTCTGGAGTGGAAGCAAACTGAGTTCCTCCAATAGCTCCTAGCCCTTGGATAAAAGTTCCCATGATGGAAAAAGTCTATGCGTGCTGCATGGGGCTAGAATGTGTGGGTGGTGCCTCCACTCCTCAAACTCAGATTCTGTCTTTTACAGTTGCATTAAAGGATAGACATGCACAAAATTCTGACTGTATAAGTGTCTTGCATTTTTGTGAGGTGCTCAACTTATTGAAAGTCAGTTGTTTATTCATTTTGATTAACTTCCACCACAGCGTCTCTCAGCAGTTAGTCCATCCCAGTTAGACAAATGAAAAAGATGACAACATATTTATTTAAACGTAAAAAAACAAAACAAAATGGAGTGTAGGTCTTTGCTTGGTGTATTACTGTTCTAGAATCCATTATTATATTTATATGTATATATTATCAGTAATATGCATGATAATATACCTGATTTGCAGGTGCCTCCTATATGAAGCCCGCGCTCTGGCATATCTTCGCACTAGCAGCTGTAAAGTGTCTGTTAGAACCTGGCCAAGGACATCTCTGGCCAGCTCCGCCGGAAGGACCGCCCACAGGTCGCTGCGAAGCCCACACAGGAAGTAGAACCACATCTGCACTGAGAAGGAACACCTCTCACCCTGTGGAAGAAAGTGATAGATTTGAGGGAGGGGGGGTTGTAGATGAAGACATGTTATGATATGGAAACTGACAGTGAAGAAAAAAAGAGGAGGAGATAAAAAAGGGGGAAAAGAGAGAGTGAGAGAGAGAGAGAAAGAGAGAGGCAGAGACACAGGCAGGTCTGTCAACACCAGGATGTCTCAGTGGTCATGCCACCTGCACTCTGCACCTGGGTTTCTTCTCCCACTGGGATTTTAGACTGCTTTAAAGTCCTGGACTGGCAAACACATCACAACCAGCACACACTTCCACATCCACTCTCACACATAAAAAGAGTGAAAGAAGGAAGGGCAAAAATCAAGAATGTTTCAGAAGAAAGTGAGAAGAGGGGAAAAAAACAGGACAGATTAAAAAGAATTACTTTCCTGGCATCTTGCAGCTCTCTTGTAAAATATATAGGAGGATGCATTCTGTCCTCCACCTGTACACCAGAGTTACTATAGTTATATGTCATTCCTAACTAGTTTTGCTCAATTTGACTTAAAAAAATCAGTTTAGTTTCAGTTTAGTTTTAATTACTTTCAGTTTTCGCTTTAGTCTTTTTAATTATTTTTATCTTTTTTTATTGTATGGAGTCCAGAAAGATATCAAAGGCAAGATTTGTGAAAAAAAAAAAATTTCAATAAAAACAGATAACTGTTGGAAAGCAGCTGGCTCACGGTGTTGTAGACATTCAGAGTCTCAATAAACATGTCCATCAATGACTCATCAGGCAAGATGTAATAAAAATTTATTTATTTCTTTTAAGCAAACTTACAAATACTTGATGCTTCTCTACATTTTTATTTTATTTTAATTGGTTTTCTAGGTTCAATAATTTCAATTAGTTTTAATTTATTTCTAAATTTTTGGATTAGTTTTCGTTAACCATTTTAACTTTGCTATACACTTCCTAAGTCTTCATATTTATCCTATTAAAGGGTCATTTTGCACAACGCAGACACATTAACACTACCAAACTCTTCAATCCATTTTCTCCCACTTCACCCAATTTCTTGTTTACTTCCCTTCTTCCTTCTTTTCTCCTGTATGTATTGGTCACAAACAGGGAATAAGTCCAGGCTTTATGTCCTGAACTGAGTTGCCATCTTCTGTCTGTCGACTCACTCAAGGTTACACAGACAGGAGCTGGATCCACCAGAGGTAGCCCCAAGCTTTATTAAACCAGCCGGGTCAACCATGAAAAAAATCCGTTTTAAAGATGATATCCTGGCAAAAGTGCAGTCTGAAGCTGGGATGAGGAAATGAGCTTTTTTTTTAGAATGAAATTCAGCACATGGACCCACCACCTTTATGTCTGTGGTACAACTGCTTTATCGCATATATTCTTTTCTTTTTTTAAACTGTAGCATAAATATTACAAATATTTTCTGCTAATAACAATTATTCCTCGTGTCCATACTAATATAAAATGATAAAAAAGAAACAAGGGATCTGGCAAAGGGTATCTCTGAGGCTATAACAACCTGCGAATGAGTAACTACAGAAGCTGGTGATCCAGGAGATGAAACCTACACGTAAAACATCAAAAATATAGGTACATACATAGACATACCAAATGACACTCACATCCTGAGATGCTGCTGTACACCTACACATACATTCATTGGTACGGATGCACACAGTGATGGCTGAACAAAGCACACACCTGCACACAGCAGGCCTGTCTGACACCAGTGACCCAGGGAAGGAGGGAGGAACAAAGGGAAAAAAAGTCAAAAGCAAAAAGAGAGAGGGGAGGTTTAGATTTGTTTAAGGGCATAAAGGTAGGGGAGTTCTAGGGGCCCTCTGCTGTTTCCAGACAGTCCCAGTGTAGACTGCAGACTTCAGACAGCTGAATCCCTGGAGCCCCCAGGGCAGCATGGAAGCCACAGATGTTCTCAGGGAGCTCAGAGTAGAAGACTGAGTTAGAAGTGGGAGAGTGGGAGGTAAAGGTGTATTGTGGGAATGAAAAGAAGAAACAAGAAAGCTCTAGGGTGTAATTCCTAGAGTTCCTCAAAATCTACCCAACAAGCCTCCTAAGACACTGGCATTGAAATTTTTGCAATAAAAGAAATCAAATCAACACACAACAACACTAGAGCTGTTTTACACTTTTTTTAATTGGGGGGTGTGCAATATTATAGACACCGAACATGCACTTAATTAATAAAGCTCACAGAAGTGTGTCACAACACATTTGTTTTGTTTAGTTGTTTGTTTGTTTTTTAATCATATAAAGATTTTACCTCATAGAAAGGTTTGGGGTCAGCCCAGTGGTGGCTCTCTGCGTCCTGAAGAATGCACGTATAACAAGCCTGGATACAGTAGCTGGTCAACTGCTCTCTCATGGCCTCGACTGTATCTTTGTATTTCTGCACAGGTAGTGGGGTCAGGGTTCTATGCACAGAGGAAAGAAACATATCTTTAAAGGTAATGTCAGAAAACACATAATATAATACACACAGCATAATAAATGAAAAAAAAAAACAAACAGGTTTACTAGGGTAAAAAAGTTCAACAGCGCAGAATCCTGTAATGCATATGCATAATTAACAGCTGTCATGTATGTACAGGGAGCTATCAATGGCACGGGTGAAATGATTAGATGAAAGAATAGATGATTTATTATAAAAGTTCAGTGTGACATTTCATACCCTTTAAATCCACCTGCCTTTATACTTTCCAGAGAGGGGACTTAAAACCAGGGGGGAGTTAATGGTGTAAAGAGAGGAAAGCGGTTTATGACCAAATGGGGTACCATGCAAGTGCAGGTGGAGTGCAGGGGTAAAGGGCCAAGGGTGGGAAAACAGAAGCACAAACAGCACCAAGGATGCTTTTAAAGGAGATCTGTGGAGAGCAGTTTAAAGGGGTGATAGGGGGCATGAAAATGTTTAAGAAAATGGATGGCAGACTTAGCAGATGCAGACACTGTGGGTGTTGTTACCCTCTGTCGTTATCTCTGATAACCCCCTGTTAATCTAGAATTTCCTTGACTTTCAAGAATCATTTTAAATTTTCTAGTTTCTAAATGTGCTTCAGTTGATTAACATACTAAATATTTATCTTTTATTTTAAATCAGGGTAAAAAAACAAAGAAAATGTGTTTTACATAAGGTAGCTGGAGCAAGTAGTCCTATGTGATTTATGTTTCTGGTACAATTGCTTGTAATATAGATCTGCTAAGCTGCCTGTCAGCTGCTAATGGTTACTGCTGATACTTTAAGAGATGCTGCTTGCAACTAGGCAAGACAGGCAACTGCTAGGTAAGGCAGGCCCCAGACCGGTGGGGGGCCCCTCAGGGCTGACAGACAGTTAACTACAACGATAGCAATGTGCAAAGTTTGGAATGGCAGTATAGGAGAAACCTGACCTCTCTAAAGGGACCCCCACCTAACTCCACTCTTGTTGCAAGTGGCATGCATGATTCTGTTTGAACAAATGTAATCACAAGGAAAATGAAGAAGAGCTATTACGATAAATGATATGATTTTATGCTTCTAAGAGTGGAAAACAGAAAGAAGAAAACTGAGACAGAGAAGAAAAAAGCAAGGCAGTGGAGCAGATAGTCATCAAATACAATGCTAAAGAGCTAAATGCACATTATTTCTTTGTTTACTTTGTTTTAATATTGGTTTATTTAGCTAGCAGAGCAGTGCAGATTGCGCATGGCCAGGGGTCAGAATTGACTTGTTAGCATAGCAAGCAGATATTAGAATCTAGTAGTTACGGAATAGATACTTTATCACCAGTCAGCTTTGCTTTAGACATTGTTATTGAAATAAACATGGTCTCTGCCACTTTTCTATGTTGGACGCTGTCTCCACCTGAGCTATGGTTGTTAAGTTATGAAATTTAGAGCAAAGTGTACTCTAAATTACTACATTATATTGGTGTAATTATTGTGCTATACACTGAGGGAAATTATTATTTAATCCCCTGCTGAATTTGTAAGTTTGCTCGATTACAGAGGAATGAACAGTGTGTAATTGTTGTGCTAGTTTCATTTTAATGGAGAAAGACAAGAATATCAACCAAAAATCCAGAAAAAAATGCATTACATAAAAGTTATAAACTGATTTAGAGAAGGCTTGGGAGAAAAACCAAATTGAAGCTCTTTTGCATCAACTCAACCTGCCATGTTTGGAAGAAAAGAAATGCTGAGCATGACCCAAAGAACACCATCCCCACAGTTAAGGACAGAGGTGGAAACATTACTCTTTGGGGCTGTTTTTCCTGCTAATGGTACAGGACGATTTCACCGCATTGAGAGGCCAATGGACAGGGCCATGTACCATTAAATCTCACACAAGTACCTCAGCCCAAATACTTAAGATGGGTCATGCAGGTGATAATTATCTCCCTCGGTAGATCAGTTTATAGCACAATAATTACACGAATGTAATTGAATGTATGTGCAGTGTGGTGTGTGTATTTTGTTGTAGTTTCCATATCTGTTATGTAGGTTTAATGGTTTTATGAAACTGAAAAAGGCATATTTTCATTATGTAAAAACTTAAGTAGACAGTCAAGGCTATCAAATGTAATGTTTACGTCCAAGAACAACATTCAAAAGTTGAATTTGAGTAATGCTAATTCTGTAACATGAAAGCTATGAAAATTACGTTATTAATGTGTTACTGTATAAATATACTTCCTTTAATAAAATGGTGATGGGGGGGGGGGGGGGCTAGGGCCCATTGGTTTCTAGGATCACCACTATTTTGAGAGTAGTTTTAGAATTACTTAGCCACAGTAAAGCTTTGCCTGTGTCTATAAGTGAAGTTTCAGTTTAGTTTTCAAGCAATCCACTAAGGAGTCACCAAAGATAACTGTGACCAGTTCAGGATCAAATCAGAAGTGAAATATAATCACATTCTCCCCGTGTGTTCCTGAGTTATGCAGTTGAATAATGACTAGTAAAGTGTTTTTGTGGAACATTACGGTGCCACAGTTAAGCTGACCTTTGACCTTTTAAATGCAAAAGGCCATCATTTCATCAGTTTATCCTGTTAGACCAATGTGTGAAATTTCATGTGAAAATCATAATTAGCATGTTTTGTGAGTTTACAGTGACCTTGACTCTTGACCTTTGACCAACATATTCAGCCTTGAGTCCAAGTGAGTGTTTGTTCGAGATATTGTCAAATTTCCTAAAGGTCTAGCAATCACAAAAATGGTACAGATTTGAAGTTGCAAGCGACCTTTGACCAACAAACTCTTATCAGCTCTTCCTTTAGCCCAAGTAATTGTCTGTGCCAAATTAAAATAAAAGCTCTCAAAGCATTCCATAGATAAAGCATTCATGAGAATAGGAATTAAATGGCAACCAGGAGACATAATGTCACTGGCCATGGTAGTCACCAGGTCTAAAAAAGTTGGGAAAAAGACAAAGCATGGGAGCAAGGCAAATAAATGAATCAGCTGTGTGAAGTTTAAACAAAATATCTGTAAATGTCCATAAACATCTGCAAACACACTTCTTACATTTTAGCTGCAGCGGTACTGGAATCCTTCAGCCTGGCACTGTAGTGCTCTAGTCGCTGGTGCACATAAATGCAAGTGGCCAGTAGAGCATGCAAGTTCTTCAGGGGAGCAGAGGATGGTACCTCCAGGGCCCTCTCCTGCAAACGACCCAACATGGCAAATGCTGCTCTGCCACATGACTCTATAAAGCTTGATCGCACCTGCAGAAGAGAGCTCTCGTTGCAGGCTGCTGCCAGTGGTAGTAAGGCATCCATTTCAGTCATGATTGCTCCGCAAAACTGAGGGGGGAGAGAGATCGCAAACATGAGGCAAGATGATTTCAGTAACAGAGGGAAAATCTGTCAGTAAGACGAAACAAAAAAAAAAAAAACAGTAGAAAGAGACCTCATTAAATGTAAATAATGGAACATTTGTGAGAAGTCATCAGAATGACAAGGATTCAAGACTGAGCTGAGTATTACACAGGCATTTATCTTGTGTTTGCCTGCTACTGAAAACAGTGACAAGTGCAAACGATGAATACAAATGTCTGAGGACATGCACTCGGCATCAACTTTGCTGTTAAAAATTCACAGCATTAGGTCAAACAAAAAAACATCAGTCATATTTTATAACACTGTTAATCACCGTAGTCACAATCTAATAGAAATTTTACAACACACTGGAGGAGGTGGAAGTCAGACTGCCTTACAGGAAAGATAAGGCCCAATAAGGACGCACCACAGCATTTCAATCAGGTTGAGTTCTGATCTTTGATTGGGGCCATTGCAACACACACACTTTCTTTTTCAGCCATTCAGTTGGAGATTTGCTGCTGGGCTTAGGATCATTGTCCTGTTGCATGACCCAAATTCGACCAAGCTTTATTGGTTGAACAGATGGCCTCACATTTGACTCTAGAAAACTTTGAGTTGACCATGAAGTCCTACGTATACCAATGATTACATTGTGTCCAGGTCCTGTGGCTGCAAAACAAGCCCAAGGTATTACACCTCCACCATTATGTATGACACATGGTACAAGAAGTTTGTGCTCATATGTTGTACATAGTTTTTACTAAATGTAGTACTGTGCATTATGGTCAGTCATCTTGGTCTTGTCTATCATTGTTCCAGGAGTGCTGTGGTTTGTTCAAATGCAACTTTACATTTTACTTAAGATGTCGCGCCACTTCTTTTCAGAGAAAAGATGCTTTCTCCTGGTAGCGCTTCCAAACAAGAAAAACTCCTTCAGTTTTTTTCTTAGTGCACTTTCTTGAACTTTAACATTTAACATGAGATGTAGCTCTTGAGATTTTTTTGCAGTTTCTCTGAGCATTGCACAGTCTGACCTTGGGGTGAATTTGCTGGGAGTTCCACACCTGGGAAGATCCTGGCAACTGTCTTGAATGTTTTCCACTTGTGAATAGTTTTTCTCGCTGCAGAATGATGGGCTTCAAATTGTTTGGAAATGACCTTATAACCCTTCCCAGATTGATGGGCAGAAAGAACTGCTTCTCTAAGATCATTGTCGATATCTTTCCTTCTTGACATTGAATGAATCAAACCAGCAAAACTTATGCTTTTATGGAATCGCTCACATTTGCTGATGATAAATTAATCAAATGTCCATTTTTTACATTACTGCAAAGAGTCCTGTGAAAACTTCTCACACAACTGTATTTGTGAATCCAAATGTATAGACCTAAAATATGCATATGCTTGAGTTATGAGTCAGGTGGATCAGCAAAAAGCCTTAAAACATAGAATAAGGCCCATATCTCCTGGATCTATTTATTTAGGTCACAATGAAGAAAGAAAACAACACTCAGAAGACTATTGCAGTTTAATCAAACAGTCAGTCATAGTGTGAATCACTTGCTTCTACAGTCACAGGATTACTTGACTAGCTGTCGGAGAGGACTGAGAAGTTCAGCATTTCTATTTCTGTTACAGCTCACGGTGTGTCTGCAGCTGACAATCTCACAATCTCTTCAAACAATTTTCTTTCAGTGGGGCCCGCAAACAATGACCGCTTGGACAATTAAGTTAATACAGGACTGAATGTTGTCATTAGGAACTTAGCTTTGATAGGAGAAAAAAGGAGCATGATGGAAAGATCCTGAAGAAGCATACAAATACAGTATTCGCACACATATAAACACTCACATACTGAAGCCAGTTGAAGTCAGTCTGAAACCCTAACTAGCTAAGATCAAAGAGCGTGATCCCACCAGGACTATTGCAGCAAGGTGAAAGAGATTTTATAAAGTGCTAGCGAGCCCTGTTTATGTGTGTGCAGAATGTGGAGTAGACAGACAACTGAAGAAATGAACACGCAGGTGAGGGCTTCGCTAAAGTTTGAATACAGAAAAGGCACTTCTGCTGCTATAATAGAAAGCTGGCATGAAGGTTAGAAGGGTCTAGTAAAACAAGGAGAGTTCAATCCCAGGTTCTGACAGGAGGGTGAGTTACAGCTGTTGAAAGCAGGCTGTTTGTAATTCATCTACCTGCCAATAATAAAAGTACATCATCAAGTACTGTGATGGATGAACAGTATCATTGCAACCTGCATATTTATGGTAATATAGACAGTGGAAAGTGGGTTCAGATAAAAAAGCGAGGACTGAGGTATGAACAAATGAATATAAATGTGAGAAATATTGATCCATCATAATGCCTTTCTACCGGCAATTTTCAAGATTTTGTCTTGTAAAAAGTAAATTTGCTCTTCTCAGACACTAGAGCATGTTCAAGCATATTCAAGCAAACAGATAGAGTATGTGTATAAGCACATATACCCCCCCCCCCACACACACACACATATATATATGTATTTGTCTTGAATATCTTTTTAGCTCAGTGTTATTGAATTCAAATGCATGCATGTATAACCTTTGGGCTGAAAGACTCTCATCTTTGAAGCGTTGACCTACACATAAATACGCTGTACAGGTCCTGAGTACAGACAAATTCTGACACTCGTTAGCAGTGAGAGCCACAAATACTGTCAGTGTAAAAGGGTTAGGGGAGGAGAGAGTGGGAGGAGGGAAGAGAGGTGAGGCAGTAATGATAAGAGTCTGAATAGTGCTCAGTGTAGAGGAGAGTGGTGGGTAGTTGAGAGGAAGATGAATGTGAGTTGGAGAAAGTTTCAGGTAGAACTCCCTGAAAAGTTGTTCGGAAAAATTTAAAACTGCAGAGAAAATGAAGAAAAGCCAAAGTGAAAAAAAGAAAAAGAAAAAAAAACAGCATAGTGACAGTGTGTGTGCGGCTGGCCACACTGGGATCCTTTTGTAGAGAGTTAAATTCTAAACCTTGTTTCACATTAAACACCGGCCTTACCTTTGGAGAAAAGTCAATCTCTGGTTTCTGCTTCACCTCTCCCTGCCATTTCTCAGGCCCTCTCTCACCCCTTCTGCCTATCCTGCTTTATTCTGTTCACTAACCAAGCCTCTTTGCCTTCATAATACATCCCTAGATCATTAGTGCACCATATACCCTCCACTTTCCACACCTTTCTCTACATCCCATCTAACCTACATAGTGGTTAAATGTTTTTTTTTTGCTTGTTTGTTTTTTGTCTTTAGAGAACTCTGGTAATACTGATGACTTTTTTCAAACTTTTCAAGGTGTCATGCCCAAATCATTGGGGCTCTCTTTTGCACAGAGAGCTTTCTGCTAGGGTAACAAAAAAACATTATTCTCCCTGGGTCTAGGTATTGTTTGTAGACTTGCATTGTTCTGGGTGAAGAGGACAGTGAGTCCACTGTGTATGGCAAAAGGAACTAGCACACAAGACTGCACGACAATGAGGGCCCTGTACAGATATTGTTCATAGAATTAACCTACGCATTAGACTCATGTGTGTCTTCCATTTTTGCACATTTGACAACAGCTGAGTTTTACACATCTAGTACACAAAATAATTGACTGAAGGAGACAGAATAAGGTTCTGAATTAGTGCTTTTTGGTACTGAATGATAGAAAAGACTTGATATAAGGAAAGGTTAATAAGAGGAATCTATCTCTATGATGAGAGTAATGGGGGTATTTAACAATAGGAGAATTTGGAAGTTAAATTCCAGCCTGTCTGCACCTCTATTTTTTTTAATTATTCTTAAGGACAACAGGAGTAACCACAGGAGAAATTCTACTTTTGCTTGATTAAGGCCCTGCACTGTATTAGTGGGCTAATTTGATCTATAGTAAAACCAAACATTCCTCCAGCACAGCTTGTGTGACAAGAATCGTTGGATAACTACATACTAATAACTAGAGCTACTTAAGGACTGCCCTGAAGCAAATGTACTTAAATCAAATTAGAATTAAACATCAGTTTACTCTACATTATGTGCAAGAGTACCTTGGCTATCATTCTGGGAGTCTCTGTCTCCGAGTAGGAGGAGAAGGTGTCTTCTCTGAGATGTGTGTTGCTGGCAGTGTTGAAGGTGGGTCTAGTAATCAGGCTCAGGGAGACAGAGATATGTCCAGAAGAATGCAATTCCTCTTCTTGTTGTAGATTCTTAGCACAGACATTATCCAGCACCACCTTTACGCAATGCTCCATGTGAGGGACTAGTCCCTTGAACGCTGACCTCCAGTTGAACTCCAGAACCTTTGCCTGGCAAACAGGAAATGAGCCAACAGCCAATTAATGTCTGAATGGTGAAGGGAATAGTTTACCTGTTCATTTCACTGCTATAAAATATACTGCTTGTTTGCAATCCTAAAAAAATGTTAATATGCCTGCATGATATGAAATAGTTGCAACGATAAAGAAACACGTAAAAGTGGTACCTTTGTTGTTTCTGTGGTGGATTTCTTGCTCTCAGTTGTGTTGTCTGAATCCTTTTTGCTCTTTTTCAAGATGCCTAAAAAAAACGATAAAGTTTGTGATAAATTTAAAGAGATTTATTTACAGTGTGACTAGGAAACAGCTCAGTCAAACTTAAAAGTTAATAACAATGACAATGAAACTCCAGAAAAATCCGGGTTTGAAAATGAATCGTGATAATCTGTAATATCTTTTCTATCTAATGTCTTAGTCTATGGATTATTTAGAATGACTACGTCTATATTAATCATACTGTTATTTCCCTTTTGGCCAACATGAGAAGTATAAATGCACATGCCTCAAATGGAATAGAAAAAAATTGCCACTGGCATTTGCTTTAAAAGTCTAAATTTGGGGTTTAAATTTGATTTGAACCCAGATAGTATGAGCCATAAATGGGGTAATTCCATGAAGGGAGCCTGTGTGGGAAGAAGGGGGAGTGTAGGAGGGGCTGACGTGAAGACAAGCGTACAGGATGTTGGGTTAGGGTTGCAATTAAAAAGCCTGAACATCAAGGCCACAGTTTCCTAATCAGAAGGCGAAGAGTAAGACCCCAGGCGAGGCAATTTAGCTGAACAAGACCGCATGCAATGGAAGAAGAAGGAAGCAGCAAGCGCATCACTTTTTGACCTTTAAGCCCATCTGATGAATTTCTGGTAATTAAGCTGTTTGATTGCCTGGAATTAATGATTTGGATAACTGCCCTTTAAAGGCTGTTTACCTCTCTGTAAATTGAGCCTTTCTGCAAGTCTTGTTTTTGTAAATGTAACCTTTATGGAAATTACTCCATGCACCAAAAGCTTTCATTTAACATTTCCGCAGCAGCAGTTCAAAGGGGAGAGAGGAAAGGGATACTAAAGGCTTATATAACACCCCAGATAATTCCCAACTAAAATAACACATTTCTTCAGACACAACTCGAGACTTTTGGAAAGAACAAGTAACAGTGTGTGTGTGTGTGTGTATTTATTTCATATATGTATGTCAGTTTTCTGTAAATTCAGTGAATTTAAAGGTATTACAATGAATTATGTTGTCCTTGTTATTTTTAGGTACATAATCTTGTACACTCACCAGACACTTAATTAGGTACACTTTGCTAGTACCAGATGCCTAACCCTTCTTTTGCCTTAATATTCCTTAATTCTACGTTGCACAGATTTATAAGGGACCTGGAAACATTCCTCCTCCTTCGCCGCTGGTCCACATTGACTGATAGCATCACACGATTGTTGCAGACTTCTTGGCTGAAAATTCATGATGCAAATCTCCTGTTCCACGATATCCCACAGGTGACTGTGGAGGCCATTTGGCCATAGTCAACTCATTATTACGTTCAAGAAAAATGTTTGAGATTAATTGAGCTTTGTCAAAACATCACTTGGTGCATTATTCTTCTGGAAGTAGCCGTCAGAAGATAAACGGATGGACATGGTCAGCAACAATACTGAGGTAGGCTGTTTAGATAGTACTAAGCGGCAGTTTCTGAAGTACTTGGACCATCCTGCCTGGCTCCAACAACCATTCCAAGTCACTTAAATCGGCTTTTTCCCCCATTCTGACGCTCATAATGAATTTCAGGAGGTCACATGCCTTATATGCACTGAGTTGCTGTCATGTGATTGGCTGATAAATATTTGTTTTAACAAGAACACACAAGAGCAATAATAATTTTCAAAGATACAAAAAAAAAAAAATCAACAAAAACTAACAAAGTGTCTTAGTCAGATGATATGAAGAGTTTAGTGAAAATGGAAATGGATTGGCATTTACATATCAATTCTGTTGTATCAAAGCACTTTAATAATAGGTTTTGATGATGGTGAAGGAGACACTGTCTAAAAAGTCAGTTCATAATCCAAAATCCCCCATACTGTAGGTGTTCAGTCATACTTACATTATGCTTTAATGCTTATTAAACCCCTGACTGACAACTCATGCCCTATGAATTGAAGCACTGTTATCTTGGGAGAGACCAAATGTGATCATTGTTTTGATTTGCTGTGACCCTCCATACTGTGGAGACAAGTAGACATAAACTGTTCCAGCACCAAATCCCCTCACAGTTCAGGTCAAGAGTTCTTTTTTTTTTTTTTTTACTTTTGTCTCTCATTTATAGATAGATACATGTGTGCATTTTGGAGTAATTGATTACCTTTTATAGGAGGAGTATCTCCTGTACAGTCAATGAAGATCGTGTTAGTGACCAGCTCCTTCACATCGCTCTCAAATCCCAGCAGGGTGCAAGCCAGCTGGGTTAACGCCCTCAACTGGTGGGAGGTCAAACTAAAGCTCCGACTTTTCGTGGGAAGCTCCAGTGGTGCTGTCAAGGGGGAAAGGAGAGAAGAGATCAAATAAACAGTGTGCATGCTTAGGAATGCATGACTAGTAAAGAGATGCACTACAGTTTACAGTTCAGTAAAGGAATAAACATTTTCATGAAAATAGGTTTTCAACCCAACCTCCCCGCCTACATGCACTCATCGGAAAACACCACCCTCCACAAGTCTTGCCTCGCACAACACCTCTTATAAATATCGACCCATTCATGTTTTCCCAAAACACGGCACAAACAAAGAGGCAGCGAAAAAAATATGCAAAACTTTGCTCCCTGAGAAGTCACACATGCACATCCCTCTCTCTCAGCACAAAACTTTTCTCCCCCTAACCCGCCGATGACCCCCTTGGCAAATATGGATTTCCCATTTTGGAGGCTGCCAAAGCCATCACCCAGGGGATGTTCCGCATTAAGCTGGAGAATGGGCGGCTAGGAGATGCGTTGCCATACTCCCAGACACATGCACAAATACTTTTGTGTGTCCGCTTAAATGAGCTCCTCCACTGCAAAGGCATTTGGGAATGGAAGAGCTCAGTATTAGCCTTGACTCTGAAAGCTTGGAGATGATTGAGCGTTGAGACGGAAAGAAGAGGGGGGTCCTTTTCCAATAATTGTAACATTATTGCCTCTGAATCCTAATGAAATTTTGCCATATTGTTAAACAAAATCTGACAATATGAAAACACATTGTCCCCAAGGATGCCTGGTTTAATCATGCATGAGGTTTGACTCAGTGTGCTGTGTGTGGGCACTTGTGTATGTTTATATGAGTGTTAATAAATGAGAGTCGATGAGGTTTTGTGTGTTTTTGTATCTGTTGGGTGTGCGCACACTTGTTTACGAGCATGTAACGCAGGTCATTATGAATAACTTGATTTGCAGGAGGCGCTCGTATGCACATTTGCACATGTCAGTCCTGCAAGACAATTGTCACACACCAACCAGATTTCTATGGCCACCACGGAATAAAAATTCTGACCTCAAGTTTGTTTGTTTTTGCAAGTCTACGTCTATACATATATTTATGTGCGTGCGTGTGTGTGTGTGTGTGTGTGTGTGTGTGTGTGTGTGTGTGTGCGCGCGGCTGTGTGAAATCGCAAGTGAACAGATGTGTAATTTGGTGTGTTTGCTTACGTTCATGTATATGTGTGAGCGCGTGGATGTGTGTGTAATTAAGCTGCATGGGTCTGCAGCTTAGCAGCTCCTCTGTAATGGGGTCCAGTGGGAGTCTGTGCTAGAGAGACTACATCATGCTGCATGTGTACACGCGTGACCTGGCTGACACCCATGTGCCTGTCTCGTTCTCCAGCTTGCACATTCACGCACGCACCACCAATCTTGTCTATTTCTGAAGTCACCAGCAAATCAAGAGCTAAAGCTGTCAACAACTCAAGAGTAAACAATCAACCGGACAAGCCAAGAAATGTTGTTGATATAACCACATAGTTACTGCACCAGATTATCTAAAAAGTAGGGATGCATTAATTTATCAGCCAAACATCAGCTGTGGCTGATAGTCACATTGCCATTAGCGTGTCTTCTTAATTATTGAATATCTATATCTGTGCATTATCCGTGTGTCTGTCTGTCTGAAAACTCTCAAAACTGTATCCATTTTTAAAGAGGGTTTATTTTGTGGTACATAAATCTACGATCCATGTGTGAATTTATGCTCGGCATGAAATAGCTATATACTATCTATACTATTTTTCTATATCTATACTGACTTCTCTGTTTTGCTTGCACAAAAACAGGGATCAACAACCTCAAAAACAAAATAAATAAAATTGATAGTATAATTGAGAGTAACAGTAACACTGGTTAATTTGGGTGATTAAATTCCCAGTTGGTGCATCTCTACTAAAAAGCTGCCACCATAACCCCGCCCTGTTGCCCCATTTTAACCTCTTCTCTGTGGCATACAACAACCATTAACCCCCACTTCATCCTAAGTATCACCTTTTCCAGAGCTTCTTTCTCCTCTTTACCATTCATTCTGTTCATTCCCTCAACCTGTGACCCTTTGACAGCTCCACTTGCTCACTAAGTCACACCCTAAATAGTCGCATGCATGACCTTGATGTTCAGCAATGCTGTGCCTCAGCCTTTCATTGGGGTCTGCAGCGCAGCTTATATAGGTATTTATAGTCGTCTCCCTAGCCAAATAGCCCTATAGCCATAGCAGTCTAGTACATAGCCATCTAAACCTCATTATACCTTTGTCACAACAGTGAGGCCAAATGAAGGCTCCCATAGCCACTTGATGGAGAGGGTGTGCTTAAAAGCACCCAGGTGTGTCATATAGCATAGTACATGGCATGTCTTATAGAGCAGAATGAGGAAGGGCACTAGCAGCCAGAAGAGTTCAACCAAAGGTCAATGTAGTGAGAATCAATAAAGGAGGAGCCGCTGTTGAAAGCAGGGCAAAAATTATATGTTTATACAGTATAACAGCTCCTTCCATATAACATTATGGACGGAGCTTATGAGTGAGGATGCTCTTATAAACAAAAAGACAAACGTTAAGCCATATTCTGTGATAACCATTAAAGCAGTTGGCGTCTTATCAAAAAGCCCTCAAGGCAAGTAGCGCGTTATTCATCTTTATGTTTCATGCGGAAAACAGTGCCATTGTTAAAAAAAATGTCCAGGAAAAATCAAACACCGCAGGTCTACAGTGGCCAGTTTTTAGTTTGTATCTTTTAATAATGACAACAATGTAACACAAAAGGGGGAGGAAAAAAAACAGAGCAGGTATTTTTGGCAAGCCATCATTCTTCTACTTTTCTCTGTGGGTTCCACCATCTCCACAGTCCTCTCTCGCGCTCGCTCTCTCACATACGCACACACGTGTGCACACAAACACTGCTCATGACTGGCAGAGAACAGAGAGAGAAGGGAGAGAGGAGGAGATCTAGGGGAAGGAAAAGGGGTGGTGGTTAGGGATGAAAACATGGGGAAGAGAGGGAGGGAAAGAGAGGGAGGGGCGGGATAAGGGAATTCCCTTAGCAGTTGTTATTGATTCCGGTGTTTACGGGCGAATAGTTTAGTGCCGTTTACAAAACAGAACAGATGCAGCCAGTGAGCAAAAAGGTAAACAATTGCTGTGTGGCGGGCTGCCAAATCCCCAGTCTGATGTATTAAACTCACGGTGAAGAGCATTTCCCCTTTGGCTGCACTTATTGCCACTTCATTTCCTCTTTGCTCACATACACATTCTCTCCTTCTTGTCATCTCGCCCCTTCTCTGCATCTTTCTCTTTCTCTCTCATTCCCTCATTTATCTGAGGGAGAAGAAAAAAAAAAGGATGAGGGTGTAGGTGGCTTTTTTGCCGCCTGGCTATTTTCTGTCCTTCTCTGACCCAGGAGGCCCAGTTCTTCCTAACAGAGCCATTAGTAGGGGGAATTGCATGTGTCTGACATGGCCGAAAACCAATTATTAGACACTTTCTACCAAATGATGCCCAAGTCTTTGGGGAATGGGCAATCATGCAATAATTTAGCCACTGATTTAATTTCTCTCCAGCACAGCATTCCCTTCCTTTTTCATCCTCCTGTCCCTCTATTCCTCTTCTTTCTTTTGCTCTGTCTCTCTGTAGTAAATCCGACCGTCTGGGGGTGGTCTGCCTATGCGATGCCACGCTGTCCAACTGGACTATAGGCTCTTATCCTGTCATTGCAATATGTGAAGGCAACTTTTCCGTGTTTGTGCAGATGCCTGTGTCGTACAACACCCTCTACAGGTGATGTAAACATGTGGTTTCATTAAATCTAGCCAGATAAGGAAAAGGTAATTTTAGAAGACAAGGCAATTTTAGTACATCTTACATATTGGAAAATCAAAGTGCTTTACATAGTTCATAAAATGAATACTACTAAATTAGACAGATGTCCTCTGGTTCAATGAGGCTATTTTTTATTTCTTTTTATTAATATCCTGAAAGTCACCTGAATAAAAACAGGGATATGATTCAAGAGCCTTGTCTACGTGAATCCTCTAACTCTGATGTTGAGATAAAAAGGACAGGTATTTTAACCGCTGTTATCAGAACAGATCAACATTTCACTCCACATTCAATGCATTCAAAGGCAATGAATTAAGCAACATGCAAACATTTTCTTTTGTTCCGTGTACAAATGATGACTCATGATTTGTTTTTGTAGCACTGTTCTTTGTAGCATCAAAATCCTTTATATACCTGTATTAACCTTTGTGGTAACCCGTTAACATTTCCCAGTTTACAGTTCCTGAACACACAGTTAACACATATTGTCCTTCTAAAGGCAGAACAAACAGTAGAAGTAAAGCACTGACTACACCTGACTTGGCACACTCCCTTGTTAGTTTTTCCTGCAGTGGTCATAGGTGTATAGCTGCACCAGTCTGTTAGTGCTCCACTTCACTGTTAACATGGAGCTATTGCCATGCTATACTTTCTCTTCCTGCTTGTGTTTTCTGTGTACCCGTGCCTCCTAGTGTGCTCATCTCACAGGGTGTCAAGCAGGGTCATATGGGTGCCTTGGGGTACGTCTGTGCACCTTTCAGTGTGTATTTGGGTAGAAGGAGAGTATGAAGTCACTGTGGACCGGCTGCTAGGCCCTGTGACAGCTGGGGTCCTCTTCGTCAGTTGCGGCCCACTGCTCACCCAGACAGCCTTATTATGGGAGGCCTCCTGCCGTGATTTACCAATATATACTCTGACACAAGCACGAACATGAACACACACACACAAACACACGCATACACTGTGATCTCTTGTGGCCCTTTCCATGGGTGCTGTCCAACCAGGGCACAGCAGGGGCCACTGGGCACTTCACATAAAGAGAAAGTAGCAATGTTTGATATCTCAATTAAGTTGCTCTGCAAAGAAGAATGTGTAGTTGTGACGGTGGAGGTGGTGTTTTTTGTGGTTACAAAGACGCAAACTTAGTTTTTCTTTCGATTTGAATGTATTTTTGTGTCCTTTCCGTGTGTCTTATTTTGTTTCTGGCTCTCTTTGTGGTGAGCACTGCAGTGACAGTGAGATGGGGGTTAAGATTTCTCTGGCTCCCTCTGCATACTTGAACCGAGAGGGCTGGATGAAGAACACGAAAGAATGTATTGTCCTGATGGGAGCATTTCATTAAATCCCACTTGTTTAGTGCCCTTGTTCGCATCATTGTTTTCAAGCCCTCAGCGAATCACACTGACTCTTCATCACGAAGCGCTGGCTGCTCTCAATAAGCCAGCCATTTTTGTCTGTGCTTTCTCAATAGAAGGTGCCAGGAAAATGTTCATATCCTTGAGCTGTTCAAGAGTGATACACAAAAGCCATTGTGGCCACTCTGAGGAAATGGGGAAAAAAAATAAATGGCACGCATATTACACATTCTCAAGGGCCATGAAACATATTCTTTTCTGCCATTTCACTGGAGCCATGATTTAGAGAAGATGAAGAAGATGACAGACACACACATAAACACAACCACAGAGTAAAGACCCTGATCTTCTCATTAAGATTAGTAAACAACCACTTGCACTGTTTGGTAACTTTCTTAACCAAGGGCTTCTCATCATGTGCAAGGATAGTAAGAGAGCATTAAAAAAAAAAAACACAAAGCGACAAAAAAAAGAAGAAAAAAACAACAGCATCCATAAACTCCAAGCATCACACAAAGACATGTGCACACGTGTACTCAGTGACACACACAAACCCCTCTACCTAGCCCATAATTACATGGAGGCATGTGTGTGCACGTCCCAGGCTGACAGTGTATATAAACTCAGGCAGAGATATGATCTAGTGAGGAGCTGCTTTTATTAAATATTAACAAACGCCATTCCCAAGTAGCCTCAATCCCCACAAGCACCTCCAATGCCAGTCTTAGCCTCAGCCTAGCTATCTCGAGTCACTACAGAACCTCTCTCCCTGCTGAATAGGCTGCTGTGCTTTCTCTAAGAAAGAGTTCAAAGAGCCAGAAAGGGTGACGAGGGGGGGTTGCAGTGATGGTGAATGTGCTTGCTATACATGTTCTAACTCAATCCTTTTTTATCTATAGGGAGGTGCCAACGTAGTCATATGGGGAAATTAGTGGAAGTGGAATTTAAATCAGTGTTATCGGAATGGGGTTGCAGAGTGTTTGAACAGAAATTCACAACCTCGACTTCACCCCAGTGGTCGATTGTTAGGGAAGAAAATTGTGAGTGTGCATGCGGCAAAGTTAGAATGAATGCTTTTGATGTCCTACAAAAACATGGACCTCCTATGCATACGTATGTAAATTACTGATGCCATATATGGAAAGTTAATGATGCATTTTTAAAAAGGAGGTATTAAATGACTCTTGATAATGTTTTTTTTAAAGTAGGCCTGAAATTAGTGTGCTCCCACACACATCAGAAACAACCCAGAAAGGTCACTGAAAACAGAGTTTGTAAGAACACATGTTGACACACATACACGTAAAAATTAAAAGCAACAGGTGAAAATATATTGCACAAAAGCAAACATTTTTGGTAACCCTGCCAGTTTTTCAGTTGCAATTTTTAGCTATTACAGTGTGGCAACTGTATAACTGTAAATGTCTGCATTTGCAATCCAACTTTTACTTTGGGAAATCATATCATTAAAAGCCCAGAAAAATGCTTTTAAAGTATCAAAACTGTAGATAATGGTTGCCAAATGTAACCATACCATAAAAAAGGAAAATATTTAAAAGACATTACTTGCCTTGTTTTGGCAAAATTACTCACACACACACACACACACACACACACACCTAAACGTGGCCCAACTACTTCCCTACAGACTCAGTGAGGTGTGTTAGTAAGGTCTAAAGCCCGTATTGTTCCTGACCAACCAACCTGTCTCGCACTTGCCCCAGTCCCACTGTTCACCCCATTACACCTGGAAAACTAGGAGGAAAATGGGAGAAGAAAAAGGGTGAGAAAATGGACATGGAATAGACGAAGTAAAGGAAAAGCAGTGAGGTGGAGGTGCTCAGACCCTTTAAATCTGTCTAGGTACAATGTCAAAGTCTGCCTTTGAGTCGGTGGGGTTAAAAGAGGAGGCAGATCTCGCTGTGAACGTTGTTAAATGGTTCAGTGGTTTGACAGTGGCTGATGCTACAGACAGCGCTACTCCCCTGGGAGTCCGCAGATTCTCCCAGGCATGGCTCTTATCAAAATATACCTACCGCCTGCCTCTTCTTCAGAAATAAACAATAACACAGCAGGGGAAGAGGGAGAGATCTAAGGAGTCATTGGATGCCTATGAAAATAGAATGCCTTTTTTTTTTACTGCTGTCATAATTGTCTTGACAATTATGGGTGTAGCATACAGTATAGACGGTAAAGTGTGAAAGCAGATTATGTGTTAATGTTTAAGCCATGGGCATTTGGATAGAGGATATGTGGTTTCCTGAGCTTTTTTTTTTTTTTTTTGTAGTGGGGGGACGACTTAAAAAATGAACAACAGGAAAATGTAATCCCAGTTGTAGCCCTCAAAGCTCTCTTGCAGCTGATAGTTGAACACACACACACAAACGCATAAGTAAAGCCAGCACAGGCAAAACTGCTCCATTTTACCATCATTACACAGCACGGGTCCCTCGCTCCCTTTGGAGCCATGTTCTGCCTCCGGTGCTACATTTGACGGTTTGTTGAGCGGCACGTAGGTGTGTAGCCTCCACAGCGTTACGTGATCAAACAGCCCAACTGACGCATGGCCAATTATCCTGGCTGCCTCCTCTCATCTCACGTTTAAGGAGAGGGAAAGTAAAAACCAAAGAGGGAGATGGAAAGAGAGAGATGGGGGGGGGGAGCAAAGCTGGTGGTGTGTTTGTCGAAGAATCGCAGATGCAAAAGTACTTCTCCCCCTGTTCCACAGGGAAGCTGACATGTGCACCATTTTTTGTGGAAAGTAAACAATGGCTCGCACACTTGTTTTTATTGTGAATGTTTGCCATCAGCGAGCTGTAAATAGGCCAAGATGAAGAAAACAAAGAGAACGCTGAAGGAGGGGATAAGTATCAGAGGGTGACACGGGGAGCGAAGGCCTGCCCTTCTCTGGTCTTTGTGTATAATACTACTCCTTTGTCCAACAAAGTGACACATTTTATATTAGAAGCAATTATTAAAAATACTTCTTGAGGTTTCTTTTCTCTTTAAAATACCTAGGCATGTGTAAAAAGATCGAGAGAATGTTAAACTCTGCTCTTATTCTGCTCTTAACTTAACTGTCATCAAGCGCTTTGCAAATGTGACACTGCATATATTCTCTTAGGTTCAAAAGATTAAAGTGGTTAAACACACCTTGACCAAGCCTTAACTATTCCGAGATCAGGGCTTACTGCTGTCATAAATGCAATATGAGTAAATAGTGTTTAAAAGTATATTTGCCCTGGAAGTAAGGCTCTCTTTATCCTGTTGGCAGGCAGCAAAGAACGCAAACACAGAAAACAGTGCAGTAAAAAGAAAGCACTTATAATGGGAACAGCAGTTATTGACAGCCACTTACAGAGGCCTTGGTTCTAGCTCAGATCACTACACACTACCACTGGAGAGCAAAAACGGAGAGGAGCAAGAGAGAGAATCACCTCTGCTGGGTTACAATGAGAAGCAGGTGGAAAGAAGGCAGAAGTGAAAGAAACAGCAACAAGGCTAAATAAACTAAATGTACTCTGCTACCGACAGAAAGAGGACAAAGAATAAATGAATGTAAAACATTTAGAAAAAAATATATGCTTACCTACAGTTGCCCGGGATCTGACTGAATATTTTTTTGTCTTGACGCTCGGGGCAGTGTTGTCTCTGTGAGCTGTCTCACATTCTCTCTCCATCAGGGAGGCAAACTCTGTGGCCACTGTATTGAGGTAGGCTTCATTAATAAAACCAAGGATCGTTTGTGGTTCTGCTAGTGCTGAAAGGACGTGGAGCTCCTCTTTGAGGGCTTGACTCAGAATCGGCACCATGCTGCAGAAACCCATAGCCAGCCTGTCAAAACCAGTCTCACCGATTTGACTGGCGGACAGGGTGGAGTGCAGAATACCCAGCACGTATTGCCGTTTTAGGCCCTGGATACACAAAAACAAAATATTATGCCTGTGTAAGATTAGCAGTGCCTTTAACATGCATGTAAAGTGAACACCCTCTACTCATCTGGAATTTATATGAACTGAAAAACGGAAATCGTTTCTTATTTTAGTGCACCTGGTAAAGTTGCAGCACCTCTGACTCGGGATAAAGAAAGAACATCTGCTGCAGACACTGAACCCGTTCAAGGATGGACAGATCGGTTGTTTGTCGAGGTCCAGGAAGATCTGGACTACGGGAAAACAGTCGGTCCATCAGGTAGCGTCTGAGTTGGAGTCGCACATCATCCCACACCTCCTGGATCTTAAGTAAAGATTAAAAATTAAAAGATTAGAACCCTCCCAAAAAAGAAAACCCAACAGTACAAGTCAGCTGAATTACACGTGAAATTCATCAGCCCATAAGACATTAAATTAGTCTGTATGGAAACAGCGAAATGGATAATAAATGGTGCATTACCTCTAATGAAGCGTCTTCTCTGACTGTATGTAGCAGCTGGATGGAGGAGGCAGTCAGTTGAGAATGAAGAGACGAAAGTGGGGATGAAGAAGAGTGGTTACAGGGGAAGCAAATACCGCACTGGGACGACAGATTCAGCAGTAGCTGAAGCGTCACCTCTTCTTTCGACTCTTCTTCAGATCTCAGGTACTGTTGCTGAAAGGAACAGATCATTTAAGATATTAATTTCACAAGAGAAAGAGGAAAAATACCTGAAGACACAGCGCAGTGCAGTATGAGTGTCTTCTAATCTTAACCGCTTATTCATAAACAAAGCTGCAGCTCACCAGATAACTAGATGTTTCATAACAGAAAAACACCGGAGTTAAGTGGGATTTGAGATCACAAACGATGAAATGATTATGATCACGATAAGTTATCAGACATCCAGCTTTCTCATTTTAGAGAGAAATTATTTGTTACAGATTGTTGGTGAAATGTTTACAGAGAATAGCTGGAGATGATGATGACGATAATAACGTCATTAGGATTTTGATGCATTACCAGAGCTCTGAAGAAGTCCATAAGCTCTTGATGTCCTTGGGTAACAGGCCTCACACTCTGTTGTGTTTTGAGGGAGAACCACTGCAGCCACTCTGTGGGACTCAGTGGACGCTCTGCTGTGCGGGAGTCTCCTATTTTAGCCTGGAGTTCCTTCAGCTGCTGTTCAATGCTGAACACAAAAAAAGATATATTACAGAAATCAGAGAGCTAAGGACTATAAAACCATACAGAGGTTCCAAGTACAAGAATAAAACCCATACCAAAGTAGCCTTAAATTTAAGACACTGGATGGAAAATAGATTTTAACCAGCAAAACAGAAAGAAATGAAATAGATTTTTAAAAATCCAACCTTATAAATTCAATTTTGCCTCAAATTTGTGGCTGGACAAAATGTTACAGTCAAGATCATCTGGGAAGGCGCCTTCAATTTCACAGGTGACTTTTGAGACATTTAAACACAACACAATCATTGAACCATACTGAAAAGCTGGTGCTACACCATAAACACACGGGAACAATGCATGAAATATGTCAACGCAGCAGTGATACAAACAAAAAGACTCGGTGATAAAAATACACACGGACCTACACAGCACGTCACATTTGGCTCTCCCTCACTCCTATTCAGTGTCTCTGCTGTGAGAAGACACATACAGAAGCATCAACAGTAATGAACACAGACATCGATATATCAGTGTGCAAGTGTGTGCTAAGCATCTGGTGTGAAGTGGCATTACAGACATTGGCAGGCATCTGAGGCACACAGTTCTTGCAATCTCATGTCTTACTTGTTCCCTTGACACACACACATACACAGACAAACACACACACACAGACAAACACACACACACACACACACCGCTCTTTTGATTTTAACAGACGGCATCAGCTATTCAGTTTCCTCTTTAATGTGACGGATTAGAAATGACATCTTTGGGCTCGACATGTTTAGTCATTTCCATGCAAATCAATGCATATATATCTGGGTATGTAAGACAGTGGATGCATGTGTGTGCATGTGTGTGTGCACAACTACGCACCTGCATAATTAAGCATGTATGCTGTTGTGAATGCCACTATTGTGTTCATTTTTGATTGTGTATTCATAGTTGAGCTTGTGCTCAAGGCTTTGTGAATGTATGTAGTAGTGCATATAGTGATAGTAGAGCTTGAACAAATCATCTGGAAATCCAGATGACGAAAAAAAATCAAGTAAGAAATTCATATAAAGAAAAAAAGTATGAATCACAGTGCTGATGATTAAATAATGGCATATCTTTTTGGTGTCAATGTAATTGCTTCGGGACTTTTGAGAGGTAAATTTGAAATGCATGACTATGTGATCTAGTACTTCCCATGCCATAAAATGGCATGTTATATGCTAAGTGTTCAAAAGTGAAACAAGTACTTAACAGATAAAAAATATATATATTTTTTGCACACCTATACTTCTGTCTCTCAGACATGTGCACATATGCTTGTATGTGTGTTAGTATACATGACACAAAGCCAAAGTGCAATTTCCCCATCAGACAGCTCAGCTCATCCCCTACCGGGGACTATAAAGTGCCTCCTGCCCGCTCCTGGGCCGTGAACACATCCAGATGTCTTACAATGGCAACACATTAAATAACCGTTCAATCTGACACATTTTCGTTTCAGAGGGGAAAAACGCAAGGGGATAAAATGTTATAGACTGTTACAAACTGCCATCCTGTAGATTGAAAGCTGCCTGATGATACTGTTCTCGCTCTCGTTAACTACCTTCCTCTCGCATTCTTTTCGTCTTTAGGCAGGCCAGATGATGCATCTCACTTTATTCTCTTGACACCAATGTGCCCACTGACAGAAACCCTGATTATAAAGTGCCGTTTTTGTGTGTTTATAGAGATTTGATACCAGAAAATACTTGCTACACATATGTAGAACTGTCAAAGTCTTTCCCCTTACCATGTGTCTCTGTGTGTGATTTTCTATTTCTGCCTTTCTGGGTACGCTTACTCCATAGGAAAAACATTGCCTTGTGACAGATTGTGAGTGCTGCAAATCTTCACTACATTTGCCCAAAGCTCACTGGTTGTAAAACACAGCTTCAGCAAGGTCCGAGCAAAACTCAGAACTGCCGACGGCGCTGTGTGTAAAATTAGTATACATCACTTTAAACAACACAATGGAGTGCTGAAATGCTGGTTTGTTTGTGTGAGACCTCTGGCTTTTCTTTCTCAAGGGAAAATATAGCAGTGAGTTCCTGATAAGCAGCAGTTCTGGATACAGTGGACTCCAAATAACAACCCTTTACTTTTCTCTGTTTTAAATAACTCTCGGAACAGTTGCTGTAGATTAAATGGCTTCAGAGAGCATTGTATGTGTGTTTATGGTAAGTCATAAACATGGATGTTCATTCAGGGCTCCCCATCAGGACTTCAACATAGACAGAAGGTTTCAAATGGCTGTCCATCTGTAGCTCACTGTTCACCAACTCTCCAGTTCATGTAACACAAAAATGTAAGTAGACTGAACTTTTTCTCTTGTTACTCAGTTTTGCAGCAAAGTTAAGTATTGCATCTACTTAGATAGCCTTGGACTTGTTCTTGCTATACACATGCAGTATATATCAGTGCGATTGACAGACATGTTTGACCAATATAAGGCCATAGACTGAGACAAGGGGGGGGGGGGATTGCTCTTAGGCTTCAGGTTTTTCCCCAGTTCCACTCTTCATCACCTCACTCTTGCCTTCACCCAAGAAAAGCATGCTCTAATAGCTACAGCAAATACACCTGCTCTCCGGGTACATTTTCAAGGCTTGACTCCATAGCCTTTTTCTCTCTCCATTTCTACTTTTTCTTTTCTCTCCCCTCAACATTCTTACTTTCCTAATTTTTTTTTCTTTACTTTCGCCTTTCAATTACCCCTCCTTAAGGCCTTGTGCTCTAAGTTATAAAGTCAATGTGGATGGTCTGTGTCAAGAAGTCCATCCAGCTTTCTACAATGTGATGACCTTTTGGCCGCTGGTGTGAATGCTACCTGCAGCCTAATCAACTTGGCAGGATTAGCTCCAAACCTGATGACTTCCACTGCCGGCAGCTTGGACGGTGAGGAAAGAGACAGAAAGAGTATGAGAGAAGAGGAAGGCAGAAATGGGTAGAAAACAGAGAAGTCACAGAAAATAAAACCACTCAACCATCTGTGTAAAGACAACAATGGACGAACCTTAATGGCAAAAACGCCAGAGCAGAACTCAACAAAAGACCCTGAGAATGAGAAAGGAGGCAGAGGAAACTAGGAGGAAAGAATTCTTTAGGCCTCTTGACAAATATGTCAATCATCTTACCCTAACTGACAAACACACACACACACACAGACACACACACTTGCACTGTTACTGCTGAAGTGAAATTGAATTGTTTTTCAGTCTAGTTCAGGGAGATAGTCAACACCCGCCACCCCCCAACCTTCACCAACGCTGAGAGAGAAAGGGAGCAACTGGAGGTCTTTTATTAGATATGATGGCACATTTCACAGCTCCGTGACTTACAGAAACCCAATCCTGCGATTAGTCAGCGCTTTGACGTTATCTTAAGTTTCTTGTCAGAATTAATTTAGTGTGGGTGGGCTGCTGTGGGGCCGTCTGTCTGTCGTGCTCCGCTCCCCTCCGTTCGCCTACAGGAGGTGGGGGATGGAGACAACGGGGGCAGGAAGATCCCTTTCAAATAAGCCTCAGCTCCAGTCAGTGCCAAACCAGCCGCCTGAGAACTAAATATCTCCCCCATCAAAGGGGCCTATTCTGTAAGGGGAAAAGGAGTGAATGAGCTTGAATGAACAGGCTGAAAACGAATCCCGTCTTGGCCCAGTCTGTTGCCCACTTAGTGTTTTCAGCCGTCATCCCCCAAGACACACAGCCTACCCATGATACTGGAGAACTGATATAGGTGATATACTAACTTAACACACGTGTCACACAGAGCTAAACACAAAATCAACCACATACTTTGAGGACTAGTATTTTTGTTCACTGAATAGGAACGTTGCACGATATTCTACTGTGGCACGTTTTCAGTTCCTTTGGTATGCACACGTATTGAAAATCACACACACACACCAAGAATTAAATGTAAAAGTATTGATACTCTACCCTGATCAAGATTGGCAAGCGATTAGTGAGAGTCATTTGCCTTGCCCGTGTGAAACTGGAGGCCTGTCTGGAGTCTCAGTGCTTGTGCTGACACTTCATTAGAGGTCTTTTCCTGGTGGCCTGCTCCATCCGGCAACACACACCCACCCCTGCACTGTCCCATCTGATGAAAACTAATGGATTACAGCATTTCAATTTGGGGGAGCCAGCTCTGTTGTCAGCCTATCTTACTCTCCTTCAATTAAACAGCAGCTCTTAGGCAAATCTCTGACATCTGAGAACTGGGAACAAGCCAGTCATTCTGACCCATACATGGGCTGAAGTCCTTCAAGGGTGAAGGCAGCTCTGTTTCCTCTGCCTCCCAATTTTCCTTTCCTCCACTTCCGCAATTTGTCTCAGACACTGATAGATCAATTAGGCAGCAGGTGAGTGAGCTTTGGGTGTATGTGTAGGTGTGTATATGTCTGCAGCCCACCCAGGTTAAAGGCAAACTAGAGGCCTTGCGAGATTTTATTCGCTTGGATGCGTCCCGACAGAAAACGAGTAGTCTCGGAGGAAGTTGGCTGCAGTCTTCCAGAGATACTGACCAGTGGTCCCCCACGGCGAGAGGAGGATTGCCTTATTTTTAGCCCCATTCTCCATTATCTGGACGCTTTGTTCTCATAATGGTTATCCCTCTCCCATCTGCAGGAACACAAAATAACCCTTTAATGCTTAGAAAGCAGAAAAATGGCCCGGCCCTCAGTAATAAGCCTTGAATTACCTACCCAAGGGTTTTCGTTTCAAGATGTGGAATCTTCAATTATTATGTTCCCATTTAGAAGGAGGAAGGAAAGAAAAAGAGAAAAGGGGAGGGAGACAGCGAGAGAGAGTGAAGAAGGGATGAGTCCCAGACACTAATGGTGCCAGAGTGAGGCTTTGTTCACTTGCTACATTTAGCCTGTCCTTCATCATCTGCCCTCAGCCTCACAACACCACAAACGATAAAAGACCTGAAATATAGATTTCTCTTATTTTTCTCTTCCCTGTGTCTCACTTTTTAACAATCTACTTGTACTCCCTAACTATACGGATAAATGACTGATGCCTATATTTCAGGCCTCAGTGCATAGAAGAAAAAAACAATCTGGGAATGCATTTCTGCCATACATGATGACCAGACTGCTCTTACTGTATAATTAAGAAGAATTTATAAAACAAACCTGAATTTTTGCAGAAGATATAAACTTTGAAAGGTGTCCCTTAATACAATAATCACGTCAATAATGAACAGAGACAGAATTAAAATGTTAGAAACTATATCATTTAAGTTGACAAAGACATCACATCCAGTAGTCACAAACCACATTTACATGTGTTATTAGAGTGTCTAATTAAAACTGAATCAGAAAGCAAGTTACAATACAGTGGTGCATCTTGGTCAGATTTAATTCCCGACTACAAAGTAATAAGACAATCATTATCAGCTCTCGTTTTTTTCCTGTTCTGTTGTGTGAATTATTTACTTTAGTTTCACAGTTGTAATCAGAGTGTGGATTTAATTACTGTATTTAAGATTCGAGAACACACAGCCACACTGATAATCTGTCATTTTACTCCTCCACACGGCTGCCACTGTTTACCAATCTTGCAACAGATGCTGCGTTATACATCTGTGTATATAACCACAAAATCTGATTTTGTTGCAACCAGCACACACAGACAAGCACAGACACAAACACGCACACAACTGTGATCTTTTAATGGGAGGTATTTTAGAGGCAAAGATTTCTGCATTAGCTCGCAGCCACTGAATCCTTTTACCATCCAGCCTTCAAGTATTAAACTGTGTAAAATGTGTAGTAAAAATATGAAACAGGCAAGTCAGAGCGTAATAAGATGAAGAAAAAAACTCCATCATAGGAAACACTGTCATAAGCCATGTCATGTTGAGTTGTGCCCATAACCTGTTTGAGTCTCCACTGCTGCTTTCTTATCTGTGCAGCCAACATGCATGCAATCAGAAAATAAACAATCCCACCTTAAGTAAGAGGCAGTCATTAATAACTGAACATTAGAGATTTGAGAGATCAACTTCTGCATATAATCCTCTGAAAAAGTAAGTACACCTTATAGTTCAGTAGCTTATAAAACCAACTTGAGCAGCGTTGACTTCAAGTAATCCTTTTGTGTCATTTTCAGTCATTTAGGCCCACATTCCTTTACAGCGTTGCTTTCATTCATAACAGTGTTCGAGTCAGGTTGAGGTCTGGGCTTGGGCCACTTCAACACCTTGATTTTTTTGTTTTTCAGCCATTCTGTAGAAGACTTGCTGGTGTGCTTGGGACCATTGTCCTGTTGCACGACTCAATTTGGGCCAAGCGTTAGCGGTCAGACAGATGGCCTCAAATGTGACTCAAGAATATTTTGGTATACAGGGAAATTCACTGTTGACTCAATGACTGCAAGGTGCCCAGACGTGACTGCAAAACAAGCCAGTTGGCATGATGTGTTTGTTCTGACATGCTCTGTTGGGGTTTTCTTCCAAACGTGGCACTGTGTTATATCAAAGGCCATTGCTCCAGAAGTCTTGCGGTTTGTTCAGATGCAACTTTGCAACCAAAGGTGTGCTAGCATGTTCTTTTTAGAGAGAAGAGTCTTTCTCTAGGTGATCTATCCAAACGAGGTCATACTTGTTAGGTTTTTTTTTTTTATTGTAGTAAAATGAACTTTAACATTAAACATGCTAACTGAGGACAGTTGAGTCTGAGATGTAGCTTTGGGTTCTTTATAGTTCTTCTGAGCATTACAACGTTTGACCACGGCAATTTGTGGGGACATTGAGTTCTAGGAAGACTGTGGCATTGTTTTAACACATACCTTAGAAAACTTTGGCTTTTATAAAATTAGTAACACCTTATCCCACACCCATAACTAGTGGCACTTGCCGCTAGTTACCGAATTCATACTGTTGTAGTATTTTGTCACACAAATGTATAGAGCCTTGTGAAAACTTTGTTTTTCACATGACTATATGTGAAAAATATCCAATGTCTGAAGTACTGTTATCAATCAAAACTTCACAAAAAATACTTTACTGTGGTGCTTTTTTATTGTAATAATAGTCTGACCACTATATAGCACTGGGTTTCCTGCACTTCACCTGACATCCACAGAAAAAAAAGGAACGCTTCACAGAAAATAATCCATCACATATAAACCAACTTAAAATGTCACTGTTATTATTATCTGGGGTGACAAAAAAGGGTGTAAAGTGTCTGAATGATGTGAAATTCACAACATACGTTTGCGGTGATAAAGATCAGGAAACTATATCAAGTCTAGCCCTCTGCGACTCTGACTCACCTGTTGGCATTGAGATTGAGCTTCTCCTCCGTGTCTTTCATAAGCTGTTCAAAGTCCAGATCACTGGAAACACCTGGAACCAGCAGCTCCACAAAGGCATGGTCTTCAGCAAAATCCTCTGGCCACTCCATAGTGCTCTGTAAGATAGGGAAAGCGTTCTTTATCACCACATTATATGTTTACCAGTGTACACACCCCGCTTTCTTTCTGTCCCTTTTCTCTTTCTATTCCTCCGCCTTCTTCTCCTGTCTTTCAACAAGCTGGCCTTTACCCCCTGTCCGCTCTGGCATCATACTCACTCTGATAATAATCTTAGTAAATAAATAAATAAAATTTTAAAAGACTAACAAAAGGGCCTATAGGAAGTCGACAAAACATTCAGACTATGATTCTGCTTGATAAACTGTCCCATAGGACAGGTTATGTAAAAAAAGAAAAAGATCTATACCAGTTCATAAAACAAAATAAGGCACAAGGCTTCACCGGTGTCAGGATTGAATCAGCAGTGTAGATTGACATCAATCAACCGCATGATCTAGAGTGTTGTATCAATGCAGCTGTTTGAGAAGCGGCGCACACATTCTGTACAACCAGCACCGACTCTCATGTGATCTAATTTGAAATTTCCTCAAACAGAAGTCTTATTAAGAGGCTCAAATCAATTTCACCTGAAACACCTGAAACAAGGGGAAGTCTGTTATCAACAAGAAACAGCCCCCCTCCCTTTTTTCTCAGAAAAATCATTTGCAGTTGGAGGGCTCCTGATCAAAATGCATTGCCTGAGCCTCTAACCATTTCCACCTACTGACACTACAGTAAGTTAACAGAGGAAAAAAAGAACAAATAAATAAACAATGAAGTGAGATGCTCTTCAGTCAAGGCTTTAAATAAACAACTCATCTCCTATGGTCTCTCCTAGAACTGCGGGGCCACCCCCCCCTCCCCACCTCCACCCTGTGGTGCTTAATGCTCATGCTAACAGCCAATCCCACGGCAGTGCCGCACTGCTGGGTCTCATATCAACATTGTCATCAGCACGAGTCAAGTGGAAGGTAATGGAGAGTGTCTGTGTCAATTTGGCTTTCTCACACTCCGCCTCTCGCCCCGTCCTCGTCATCTGCTCTGATTTTAATAATCCCTGTCAAACTCCAAACAGCTCCCTGCACTCCACTCTGCGTCTTCGCTGCTGCATACAGTCTATGCCACTCTCCCTGACAGAGTAGACAGGAAGCTCAACATTCATTTAGCCTGCACAAAGGGAGGCCTGTCCAGCTGGACAAATATTATTTTCCTCTGCTGACAGCCTCACCAGTTAAGCTTGTCCTTTATTATTTCTCTCTCTCTTCTTCTCTCTTACTGCTTCCCCTCATCATCACGCTCCCTCTGCGCCACTGACTGAGAGGGGGGTCTATGCCCAGTCACTGCTAAAAGAGAAAAGGATTTTCAATCCACGGATTAGGAACTCAACATTGTAATTATATAGACTGAGCAAGATAGTGTGTGTATGTGTGTGAATTTGAATAGTTTCTTTGGGTGTTTGTGCTACAGTACCGTGCTTCCTTTCAGGTGCTAAAAGGATAGACAGACAGATGGACAGAGGGTCTGAATGTCCTCACTTTATGTCTGCTGGGTGTCTACCTCCTGTTCTGCCATAATGTCATCTGTTATCTTAAGTGTGAGTGTGTACATGTAGGTGCATGTGTGTGTGTGTGTGTGTGTGTTAGGATTCACCAGGCATCACACAGGGCCTCATTAGTACTATACTTTAAATCATCCAGTCTCCATTGTCTTGTCATTAGCTCTTTAGAAAGCAGATGTTGGAGGAGCCCCTGTGTGTTTCGCAGCATTGCAACAGGGACAACAGGGCCAAGCAATGAAATGCTGCCTGCTCGAGACATCAAATCCACAGCTATTAGACCAGGATAGGAAACACACTCTCCCTCTGTCTCTGTCTCTCTCTCTCTCTCACACACACACACACACACACACACACACACACACACACACACACATCACTGTCCAATCTCTCTTGTTGCTGCCTGTCTAACCCAGCTAGGCTAACACAGGCCCATTTACAGTAATGAGTTTGTCCTGAAATATTTAGCAGCGTATCCCCCAGGCTGCCGCTTTAAAACCACTTAGAGCATGTCAAGTTAAAGTCAACATTATTTTAAAGAGGGTACCTAACAGTCTGCTTTAAAGGAAACATAATAAATTAAACAGGTGCATAATCTAAGATCACAATAGTGCTGAGAACTATCTCATGAATACCCAGAGGAGGCCACTGCTTCACTGTTACAGTGCAACCAAGTGGCCCTCTACATTACTTGGATTTTGACTCATGATCTTGACTGTCTACCTTATCACTGGCTTTGTAAGAGGCACAACTCTTGTAAAAATGTATTGGTCACTTTTGTCTTTGCTATAGGGAAATATGTGGATACAATATCTTCCTAAAATATGCTGTGTTAAACCATCCAGATTTCAGAACGCAACAACTTTTTCCTCAACCTAAAAAATGCCTATGTGATTAGCCTACACAGAGGGAATGAATAATACATGACTTCCCAATCTCCTCAATAACCAAATATTACTTGTTTTTGTTGTTGTTTTGTTGAGTAGTTACCATCATTCAACAGTATTAAAGTACCCTGAGCAATGAGTCAATTACAACCCTTTAAAAAAAAAAGACAATATTGTGACACTGGAGCAGATCATATATCTTAGCTTATTGCAAATGCCATGAGTTCAGCAAACTTAAATACTGCGATCCTAAAGATGCATTTAGTGCACATGCACAAAAAGACTGAATGTTGAAACATGATTACTGTACAAATGACAAAGATGAGACAAAAGCAAATATATTAATATGATTTAAACTGGATGAATGCAAATGATTAAAACTGGCTGATATATGTTGCAGGAAAAAAAACAAACAAACATGAAAAATCATTACCTTTGAGAGGTTAGTACTAGCAATTGCTTTTGCTTTTACACCACTTTTTAACTCATAGATAAATGATCATTTATCAGAATTATTGTTTTCCAATGTCAGTTTGTTAACTGGGGCTCCAATAAAACCTGGTTCTAACTGATAGAAGCTGGATCATCATGGTTTACTCCCTTAAACATACCCAGGGTTGCACATCTGTAAATCCCTAATAAACTGGGTCCCATCTCAGAAGCTGAGAGAAGTGTAATAAGAGATGAAACCCACTGTGCCAGCTTCCTGCTTTAAAAGGTCTGGAAGCGACTCAGAAAAGTGGCTGTCAGACTTAAGAAAAAAAGGCATGTAATGACAATCTTAAGATGGAGAAAATTAACTGAAAATATGACGATGATGATGATGATGATGATGATGATTATTACCTCACACAAAGAGGTTATTTTTTTGGTAGCACTTGCAAGCCCGGGTCATTCTGTCTGTAAACAGTTTGGCAGTTTGAAAAGTTTAAACTTTGTAATGGTGTAGAGTTGAGTCGTGTTAACAATCTATTGAAATTTGGCTTACATCCACCAAGGTCCTCAAGGTCAACTTAATGATTCACTGGTTGAAAATGGATAAAAAGCCTTATAACTTGCATAAGGCCTTATATAAACTATAATCTTTACAAGTGTGGTGTGTATTGTAAATCTATAGAAATTACAACATAAAGATTTAAAATACCACGTTACATTTGACTTCTGACCTCTCCTTCAAGGTCAATAGACTGATCTGAAGGTGAACGTTATATTGCTATACAGAGCTATTTAAAATGGTTTCTTAATGCCATTGTTTGAATTGACAACATAATAAAAACAATTTAGGGAATGATATGTGGGGATTCTAAATATCAAGTTAGTTTGAACTTCTGACCTCTTCTTCAACATCAAATAAGGTCAAACTTTCAATTTCTTTTATCTTTAAAATCATGCTTAAAATTCTGCTGTCTTTGTGGGTATTGGCAACATTTAGAAAATGATACTGAATATCACATTATAGTTTGCATTCAATATCATGTCACATTTGACCTCTGATAATAATAATAATAATAATGATAATAATAATAATAATGATAATGATGGTAATAATTGCTGTTCTGGATCCCAACAAAAACTGTGTTCAGTGCATTATAAATCATATAAACCTATATTTTATTCACAGTAGAAAACAGGAAATAACAAGTGTTTAAACTGATCTAATGTACAATTTCAAGAAAAATATTAGTTAATTTTGAATTTGATGGCAACAATCTCTTAAAGAAAAAAAGTTGAGATGGGGGCAACAAAAGGCTAGCAAAGTAAATGATACTAAAAAGAAAAAGGAAAATTTGCAACCAGCTTGGTTAACTGGCGACAGTTCAGTAACATGGATGGGTATAAAATGAACATCTGAGAGAAGCAGAGTCTCTCAGAAGATGAGCAGAAATTCACCAATCTGCAAAAAACTCTGTGTACAAATTGTGAAGTTTCAGAGAACTGTTCCTCAGGTGCCACTTTAGCTCAGTGGGTGAGCAGGTGACCACATGCCAACTCATTGGAGTGCTGGGCACAGGTCCAAGTTTGAGTCCAACCTGTGCACCATGTCTTCCCCCTCTCTGTCTCTACTTTCCTGATTATCTTCACTACTCCACAATCCAATATTCTTTTTTAAATGCCCAAAAAAGAACAATGTTAACTGCAAAGGCCTGTATGCCTGCTGTTATGGAGGTGCATTAGTACCTATAGAATTGGCAGCTTACACATCTAGAGAGGCACCATTAATTCTGAAAGGTATATACACGTTTTAGACCAACATATGTCCCAAACCCTAACCCCAAGAAAACTACATACTGCAGCTATGACATCAATAACATGACTTCAAAATAGAAGAATCTGGGTGCGGAACTGCCTGCAGACCAGGCCTTTCAGCAACTGAAAACATTTGGCATATAATGAAATAAAAAAAATACAACAAAGAAGACTGTTGAGCCAGAATTCTCTGTCAGATAAAACTGGGACAACATTCCTCTCCCAAAAGTCCAGCATCTCTCATCATTTCCCAAACATTTATGGACTGTTGTTAAAAGAAGAGGGGATGCTACACAGAGGTAAACATGACCCTGTACCAAAATTTTTTGAGATGTGTTGATGTCATCAAATTCAAAATGACCTTTTCATTCTTCTTTAAATGATACATTTCTCAGTTTAACATTTGATATGTTTTCTATGCTCTTTCATAAAACAAAAATGTGGGTTTATGTGATTTACAAATCATCATGTATCATCATCTGTTTTTTATTGACATTTCACACAGTTTTCCTATTGTCCAGATTGGGTTTGTAAATGTTACAAGACTCATTTCCAGGATTCGACGGATAGAAGCTGATCACCGTAAGAGTTGAGCTGGTTACTGTCACTTGCTCTTTATGGGGGTGTTTGGCCAAGCACTGACACATTCTGACCTTCCAGATCACACTTTTTTTTTTTTTTTTTTTTTTTTTTTTTTTTTTTTACATCCTAATAATTTCATCCATACAACAAAAGAAAGGGATAAAGACTGCCTATCATATTTATAAAACCTCATCTAAAAGCAAAATAAGCAACTGTAACTAGTTAACACACTAAAACCAAACTGTGCCAAAACATTTATCAATTAATGATTAACTTATTAACAGAATTTTCCTCTCGTTATTAATTATAATTTTATGATTACAAAGCAAAGACTTAGCCATATTGTTGTTTTGATAATGAAAGAAAACCACAAAGAATACAGACAGGCCCTGCTGAGACTGTTGACTTTTACCTGCTTGTCGTAGTTCCTGCCATACAGCCACACACAGACCTCTCAGCTCACAGCATGCAAGGAAGTGGTACTGCATTTGCTTATTTTGACAGTTTATCTGTATCTTAAAAAAGGCCGTTTCGTGTGTCGCATAAAACAAGAAAAACCCGAATGAAACCACTCGACTGACTCAGCGTTGCATGTTATGCGTGTCCTACCTTACAAAAGCTCTTACTTAATCCATCCGGTGTTAATCCATTACCGGCGGGGAAAATGTGACCGACATCATTTGTAGTCACTTCATGCTGATATCTGTCTGCGACAGCTATTTGTAGCTAATAACAAAAACCGAGACAATTCAACAGCCAATAAAAATATGATATTGCATTACTATGACAGGATATCTACCGCTGTCACCAAATATTGCACTAAGCAGTTTATGTACACAGTTTCCCGGGCAGCCGATATGGCAGAAGTCGCATTTCACTTTTATTGGTTATCTATCGATAAATATCCCCGTTACTCAACCACTGCTGCACAACATCTAGTTATTTTTGGCGATTTCCGGGGACTGAAAGCGTCCGTGACAACAACCTGGAAGTAGCTCTATGAAAACTTCCGCTTGGTGGGAAATTCCAACTGACGAATCAAATGGTAGGGAAACGCTTTCGCATTCGGGAATTAATAGCATAATTTTTACATATCAAAGATGATATTTTATTTAAAACATATATTTAATATATTCTGACGTCTTTTTTAAATCAAGTATATAGCCGTTTGTTATTGACAATGCATGTTAAAAATGTTACGATATGAGAGATTCCCCCCCTGTCTTTCCAAAACAATTGGATTCCATAAAGCTTCTCAACCTTGCAAGTTGGGTGGTGTACTCGCGTGTAATTTTTGTCATTAAACTTATCGTTTGGCCGTTATGTAAAGAGCGAATGCGCCATGGATTTTTGTTTGGGACGGTTAATGTAGCTTCGGATAAAGTAGCCACACACTGGTCGAAGTTTATTCACTTTGTTGGATGTTTATGTCAGTGACGAGAGTTTGGCGCGCCCGGGTGTAATTGGAAGTTACCACTGGTGGTATGACCGAGGTACTTGATCAGCTGTGCCATTAAAACAGTTGACATTGCTTATTGAATAGAAAAGAACCGATATTTTTTCTTGTTTATTTATTTCTTCTTAGTTAGTCTACTCTGACGCTGCAAAGCAAATGATATGCCAGCAAGCCTTAGTTAATTATCAGTTGAATTCAATTTTGTCACGATTTGCGTAAGTATTGACTTTTTTTGATGAATTTTGTAAACGCTAATATCCTTGATGTGCAGTTTGAACAGTACATTGTTCTTCCTGGTGTACCAAGAGTGAAAGCTTATCGTGGAAACAATCTAAGTCGTCTAGTCAAACAAGAACTGCAACATTATATTGGCCAATGAATGATGCAATCTATCTTAACTTATTGTCTCCTACAATTTAACGAAGTACTTAATTTTGGCTCTTCTTCAGTTTCTTCGCGAAGATGGAGACCTGCACACACGTCTTCCAGATTTCTGGGATCAAAATCCGCGATGAGAAGAGAGTTCTGATCCAGGGAATTCAGCAGCTGGGTGGGAAATACGTTGGTGGCTCAGTGAGTAAGATTGAGATCCCTCAGTAGATTTTAGGGAAATGCCACGTGCACTTGTGCCCAAGCTGAACAGGTTTGCAGCTTGTGAATAATTTCATTTTTCTTCCTGATGCATTTAGTCTTTATTCAGCCTGTGCGATGTAAGAAAACATAATAATTAGAGACTAATCATAAACTAAAGTAATGAAGAAAGTGTTTAGACACCAATCAAAAAGGAAATGCACTTGTTCCTAAAGTAGCTGACTGAATGAATTACTTGCTGTGCTTGCTGTCAATCATAATTAGTTCTGTGGAAGTCTGTGTTCTGTGTCTTTATCTTGACAGTCCAAGTAAAGTTTTCAATTGTATTTTTATATTTATATACTGCTTTGATTATCCCTCTATACAAATGAGAACAAAACTATTAGCCCCCAGTGTATTTGTAGAATTTCAATTCAAGTGTTGTTAAACAGCAAGGATCTTTTTTTAACACAGCTTTTCCAAGCATCCTAGTTTTATTTTGGATCTTATTTCACACACAGAACCAAAATTATTGCACAAAACCCCAAAACTATGAGGGTCAAAATTATTAGGCCTTTGTGCAGGTCAGTCAATAGCGCTAACTTTGACCTTTGGTTTGCGTCGTCATTATGTTGAAAGACGAAGCAGCAAACCAGACCCAGTTCTGCTGCTGACTGCTTAAGGTTTTCTTTCAAAATCTTCATATCCTTTTTTTTTTTAATGATTCCTTTCATGGAGATGAGATTCCCACTTCAGGACGCACTGAAGCACACAGCATAATACTCCCACCACCGTGTTTCACTTTGGGGATAGTGTTCTTTGGGTTGTATGCCTCACCCTTCTTTCTCCAAAGATACGCAGGGTCTCTCTGGCCCTGGTTTTGTCTCATCTGACCAAAAGATGTGCTTTCAGCATGTGTAGTCTTTCTGCAAATGTGGAGTTTTTCTTCATCTGCAACCTCGCAGTCCATTCCTGTGCAGGTGTCTAATGATTGTCTTCTTTGAGTATACAATTTACAACTTGGCTAAGTCATTCACTAGTCTCTTGGAAGTTGTTCTGGGGTCTTTAGACACATGGAAACACTGTGATGACTTTGTATCCATCTCCTACTTTGTCCATCAACAATTCTTTTTCTCAAGTCTAAACTGTTTTCTTTCTGTTTTTGTCATGAAGCTTTCTCCTGTGACAGCTTAAACTCTTGCTGAAGTTTTTATACTGTGTGTAAGTTGGAAGGTAGCTTTCAGTTTTCACATGATTTTACAAATTTTGAGCATTTGAGCAAAGCTAGTGTAGAAATGCTGTTAAAGAAGCACTTGGGAAATTTCAGACAAAAACTTTAAATGTCAAAGGGGAGCTGATTATTTTTGCCCTGATTTGCAGCTAAATCAGATAGTACAACCTAGCATCCTCATCTATTTTTGAAAAGGTGATTATGACTTGTTGTTAAATCTTAAAATGGCACATTATAATATATTTCCTGCAGAAAGTGTTTTTTTAATCATTAACTTACATGATGAATATGAATAAATGAACTGGGCATCCACCTAAAAGTGGAACACTGTTAGTTGCACTGAACATCTGTTGTTGATTTCAAACAGCAACTTTTGCATCATTGACAAGCTCCACTTACAAAAATGTCTTGTGATGATTACATATAACCACCTTAAACTACCTTCTTATAGGTATATCAGCACACTTGCACCCATCTCATAATCCCTCAGGTGTTGTCCAGTGAGAAGTTTTTGGCAGCTTGTGCTGCAGGTGAGTCATGATGGCTGTGAATTTCATGTCGGTGGATCTTTGTTTTTGTTGCTATTTTAGCCTACATACATTTAACGTAGCCATAAAACGCTTCATTGTTTCTTAAGTTTTTTAAGTCCTAGAGGTAACATAACACGTTTTATTGAATTTCTTCCCTCTTGCTGCTCGTCTCTTGTTAGGAAAGTGGGTTGTAACTCCAAACTACGTGCTGGACAGTGTTAAGAATGGCTCCTGGCTCGCAGAGGAACCCTATGAGGTGGCCATTTCCACAGGTTCCTCCGCTGCCTTCTACCCTGTCAAACAGTGGAGAGAGAAGGTGGCTAGTGGGAGACTGAAAGGGGCCTTTCAGGGCTGGAGGGTGCTCCTTATGGTCCAAGGGTCCACACGCAGAGCAATGTTCAAACGGTTAGAGTCACAAGCACGTGTTGTCTTTTAACCCATGTTCGAATAAAACGAGTGTCTGGTTAATTAATGCATTTTCGGGTTTTTTTATTCATTCACAGACTCCTAAAAGCAGGCAGGGCTGAGGTATATCACTGCCCTCCCCCCTCTTATGCCTCTATCACGCATGTCATGGCGAAACCTGTTACAGAATCCTCAAAATCCCACAATGCTCCTTGTTACCCTGTGAGCCACATAGTCCAGCACCTCTTTGGGGTAAGTCATAAGAATGCATGTTTTAAAAAAAAATTATATACATCTAGTTATAACTGATAATCAGTTTTAAATATGTTGCTTAAATTATTATTTTTTTAATTTTCTTTGGGGGGGGTGATTTAAATATTTTATATAGTCTTCATTTATATGTGCACATACTAGTCTGATCTTTATTAAACAGTTCATGATAAAAAATTATCTTGTAGACTGAAAGCTTATTGTTTGGGGGTCAGACAAATCGTGTGGATATGAATTTCAACATAACAGAAGAACAAGAGGCTCATCCAGCAGATGTGAAGGACAATTTCTCTACTCTGGAGGCGGAGCTTAAGACATATATCAAACAAGTGGTGTGTATTTGGGTTTTTTTATTTTTTATGAGTGGTTTTGTGTTTTCTTGACATTATTATCATTTTCTTTTCTTTCTTTTTGTTGCTTCTAGGGCCAGCCAAGACTGTGCTTCCTTGAATATTTGGGCTACCATGACCCCTATAGTCCCCTGGCTCAGGTAGATGTGCAGACATATCAACCCCCACCCTTGATCACTACTATACATCTCTACAATAACTATGTGTTTCATCAAGAGGATCAGGTCATTTAATTTCCTTTATGTCATGCATTTCAATGGAAAGTGACATCTAGAACAAGGGCGCATCATACCCAGGTCACAATTTAACCACCACTGTCAGCTGATCTGAGAGTTTTGATTGGCAGGCCTATTAACAATACTCTCCACTGTCCTGTCCATACCTTACCCAAGTGGATATTGCTAATAGAAGTGCTCATGTTTTTCCATTCTGTACTTTCTGAGTCCATATGCCATTTGCCCATAACAGACAGTCAGAAATGACCCCCAAGAACTTTTAAAGCCCATTCACTTCCTATTTCCATTACCCTTCTGCCCTTAACTTTTTTCCACCTCGTCTTTCTGCCATCCATCTCTTTGAGTGCCGTGTTTCCTTCTGCTTTCCATATACCTCTTGCATTTTATCATTGTTCTTGTATTTCTCCAGGCAACAAAAATGGACTTCAGCAATGTTGGCTGTATGATAGAGTGTGGCCTCTTCACTGAAGCCTTGGACTCAATCAGAAGTGCTGTGTACCCAGGCCTCCTGCCACCGGCGCCGTACCTGATCTCCCTCTTAGAATACGCTCAGCAGGTAGGAATTACCATACTGCAGAAACTCCCACCTACTGCTAGTGCAATATCCTCAGGGGCTGCACAAAAGTATAACTTGCTTCACATTTTTGAGTGTGGATAGCTGGCTTTGAGAGGTCTTTTTATTGGTTTTACTGTCTTTTGATTAAACTGTAATTTAGAGATGTAACTCATAATTAATTTAGTTATTGTACCTTTTTTTGATAAGTAATTTAGTCTGTGAAATATCAGATCTCATCACTTCCTCTTATTTTCATCAAATATTTAACTTTATGGGACCAACCAAAATCAGAACAAGAGCGTGCACAGTGATAGCAAACAAACATACTGTATTTACTCTGCATCATCCTGGACCAGCTGGAAATAAGTTTTACTAATTACTTTACTTAACTTTTACTTATTTACTTATTTAAAAAGAACAAAACAAAAACTTAAATTATTGTTTGGCTCTGATTAAATTCTTGGCATCGCCACGTCCATTATTTTGTAGCTTCACTGAATTGTAAGTCTTTATGTACATCGCCGCATTCAAACCAACTAGAACTCAGTTGTTGTGTGCTGATTATGTCGCAGGGTAACGCCACATCTGTCTTCATGAGAAGTTTCCAGCAGGTCCTTGATAAACTGCTTATTACCAACCCTCCCTGGATGGCTCCCAAGTCAGTGAAACAGTATTTTACTCAAGTGCTGCAGTGTCCTCGGTGTAAGAAGGGCTTGTGGTCTTTTCTAGAGACAGCCATCAGGTAATTATTCCTGCTAATAATTTTATACTGCAAAAATTATACTTATCTTTTTTTAAAAAAAAAAGAAGCATAACCATGTGATGTGTAGTGAACAAACACTCTAGTAGGTAGCAGTTGTGGTAATCTTACAAATATGTAATCTTCCAGATATTCTATGTCTAGTGAAGAGACCTGTCACGCACTTCCTGGACCTGGTCTTCCAACATTGTTACACTTCCACTGTTACATCCTGGCTCTCTCCCTCAAGATCTTCCAGGGGGAGCTCCACTCAGTCACTGCCGGGTAACAGTTTGAATAAACTCAGTCGGAGAAAGAACCATTTTTTATTTATTTATTTTAAATCAATCAGTTTTTACACATGAATACCTCACACATGTCGGGAGAATCATTGCTTGAAGTTGCCCTTTCTGACATGTCCACTTCAACCGTGTTCTCATTATTATATCTCATTATAATTATAATTTAAATGATTGGTTGGGCACTCACACATCATGCAGGAGGCAGAGCTGCCTTACTCTTACAAGGACTCTGTCGAACATTATAAAGACTTTGTGCTAGATGGCTGGCAGAGTAAAGTCTGTTTAATGTCTGATACAAATGATTAGGACATTTGTGTTCTCACATGCAGCTCCTATGGGTAATGTCTACTAAAGTTCAGGGTTGCAGTGCATGTTTGAAAACAGCTTTGGAGTTGATTTTTCCCCATTCTGTTAGTCCACAAAGCTCATAATCTGTATTGCAAGGACAGAGGTGTAGAAATTCTTAACAATCACTGTAGTTTAGCTGGAGTTAATACAGTAAAGTTTTTAAGTATTTGGAAAATTACACATTTTTGCAATTTTGCTTCATGCTGCCCCAAATTAATCTACATGTGATTGAAGTCCAGACTTTCAGCTTTAATTCAAGGTGTTCAGCAACTGAATTCTATTAGCTGTTTAGGAATTACAGCCTTTTTCCTCTTTTTATTCATAGCTCCCTTTTTATTTTTAGTTGTTAGTTTTTTCCAGAGGCTCCAAAGAAATTGAACAAACTAGCTTAATTTCAAATTGATTTTGTTTTTATTAATTATTGTTTTTTTTAATACTTGGATGAAAATCCTATGTAAACAACAACCACCTGAAGTCTTGAACCCATGAACTTCACCAAATGTTGTGTTTCCTCCCATGAGATGTTCTGCCAGGTCTTTACTGTTTTTCTTAACCAAGGAAAGGATTATGCAATCATCTACCTTAGCTGTCTTCTGTGGTCTTTCAGGACCTTTGGTGCTTCTGAGCTTGTTTTTAAAAATGTAGTACACATAATGTTTTTGCTCCCTCTGAGATTTTTTTTCCTGCTTAATGTAGACTTCTGTCACCTGCTGTAAACACCCAGGTTCAACACTTGAAATCAACATGTCATTGAATAACGAGGGAACAGGCAACAGGTGTCATGTGACCTGCTTGCCACTCAGTCGTCCAGTTACTTTTAAAACCAGGGGGCTATGTATAAAAATGATTGTAGTTCTTATTCAGTTAATTAAGTACTTTGGTTGTACCCCCATGAATAAAAGCTGAAAGTCTCTATTTTACTCATTTCAGCTCATCTTTTTTTTTTTTTTACTACAAAATTTGCATCATCATCCTAATACTTGCAGGCCTAATCGCACATGATAACAGGTAAATGGAACTGATGAATTGTCATTCATACTCCTCCAAATAAACAGAGTGAGAGTGAGTCACTGATTCTTCAATAAAACTACACAAATGCAAAAATGTTTGTATTTGTTGTACTTTTTGCAATTGTGGCTGTTTGAAAGTAAATGGTACTAGTACTACATCTATGTTTTTGCTGCCATTGTACTTAGCAGTCGTTTTATTTTTGAAACATATTAATTCTAGTGTTCGCCTCAGGTTGTTCATCTTTATTTACTCCTGGTTTTTGTCCGTCCTTAGAGAGTTTGTGCAGCTCCAGGGAGCCCCTCCAGCATCAGCATCAGGATCTTTGCTCTATAGAACCTTCTGGACTGTGTGGGAGCGCTCCACCCTCTTGTCCAGTGCTGTAAAACAACTAATGCAGCTCTTGATACAGGCTGCCATGACTGTAATTTACTTTGATATTCTTATTGGATAATGTGCTCAGTCATTCAGAATGTTTTATTGTGATCCATAATTGACAGCAGATTTGTAATCTGACCTCATGAATAAAGTTACTATTGCTCATGGAGCTTGCTAGGTTCAAAATGTTGTTTATCTTTTCTAAAGGACTACGCCGAGAGGGATGAGAAGCAGAAGTTGCACTTGGCAGACACTCTACTGGATTTCCTGTCTGTGTTGGTGGAGTTTTGGTGTCAGCAGCATTTCAAATTAAACCAGACACTAGTGGAAAATGGCCTGAAAGACCTGTCAGAATATCTTGCTGTCATTAGCCAGGGTAAGTGAGAAAAACTGAAACTTGAGAACAGGAAGCATATTCAGAAAAAGAAAACTTCTGTTATGTAAATTCTGTCCTAAGTTCAAAGTTTGGTTTCTGAATTTCATTTTCTTTTACTTAAAAAGTGGTAGAAGTAGTTTAAGCAGTTTAAAAACTTTATTTAGCAGAATTGTCTCTTTTTTTATTTGTACAGTTTGACACGAAGGGGGCAGTTTTCTTTATTTAAAAAAAAAAAAAAAAAATCTCTTCTAAAAAGATGCTCTTACCTGATTTTCCTGTTTTTTCCCCATAGATTTATCTCCAAATATTTTGGTGGAACTGGTTATCAGGGTTCGCTCTACCAGGCTTAAGTTGATGGTGGCTGATGCCATATTCAGGAATCTCTGCTGCAGAAATGGATGCACTGTGGGAGATGAACCTCTGTCACTAAAGAAAATGGTGCATTTCTTGTTCCCATGTTTCCCTGTCCTTTTTTCCTTGTTTCCTTTGGCAGATTTTGTCATTTCTACTTGTAGTACATTTGTGATCATCTTCCATTTTTACTGGAATTTTCTCTGGAATTCCTTTTTGGATTCACAGTTGTTTTTTGAGCTTCTGATATCATTGTACACACATATAAAAAAATAATACTTTTCTCTCTCTTTTCCCCCACTTTAAGTTGGTGTTAGAAGCAAAACACACAGTTGTTCTGCATTAGTTAATGACAGTTTTGAAAACTAGTATAGATTATATTTGCCCTTATGTGCCATGAAATGATTTCTGATGTCGTCTAACAAGAATATTATATTGCACTAGAACATCTGGCTTTCTCACTCTCCATTGGTGGCTTTGTGTTTCCTCAATTCCCCAAGGACGCACATATCAACTTGCAGTGTAAAGGCACTGTCTGACCTTGTGTATATCTGTGTGACTTCTGACAGGTGCTTTCCTACCTGCCTGCTCTGGGAAGTTTGGCTCTGAGTCCCAGTGGTACTCGCCTCAGGACTGAGCCCACCTCACACAGCTGCACTAGTCAGGGGACCGACTGCAGGTCAGTTACACGCAGCTGTCTGTCTGTGCTACCGTTAAGTCCACATTGTGCATTCTCACAAGAGCCTGGAGCAAATCATGGAGGGGCTTACACACAGTGGTGGAGGCTGCACAGATGTCTGGTTTAAAATTCCAGTATGATGTTAAAATGTTTAACTTTGCATAAGCTATAGCACTTCAATGTCTTGTATTAGCTTTCATTTACATTTGCCAAACTTCTTATAATGTATTCATTTTTGAAGATGAGCTTAGAGATTCCCAGTGGCAGTGTGTTTAGTTAACTTTTTTATTTTTTTGACTGCAGAAAATTGTGAATCTATATCGTTGTCTAGTTGTCTAACCTTGTTTAGAGCCTGCATATCTACTAAAGATATAGTCAAATGCCTATAGCAGAAAGCATGTTGCTAGTAATCTTTTAGCAAAAATACACATGAAAAGCTGCCACCCTGTAAAGTTGGTTATTGTACCATGTTTGTTGGCTTGTCTAAAATAGCCGATGTAGTCGACCAGCAGTTTTCTGTGCCTCCATTGTCTGGATTCTTCCCACATAGTTCAGGGTAGACAGCATAGCATTAGGCCAAACAAGTGAAAATGAACAGATCCTTTGAGAAATCTGAGCGAAAAGGAACAAAGGAACACCTGGAGAAAGGAGAAGTGTGTGGAGGTGAGGAGCAGAGATGCATGAATGGACTAAGGGAAAGCTGGAGACAGACAAATAGAGGTCAGACGGAGCGTGAGGAGTTGGCATGTGATGGGTCGTGCCCAGGTCTGATCCTATCAGTGTGTGCTTGCTGACAGGAGGGGTGCACGGGGAGGTTAAACCCCTCTTCACTCACACACACACACACACACACACACACACACACACACACACACACACACACACACACACACACACACACACACACACACACACACACACACAGACAGATATGGACAGGGAGCCGCAGATAGACTTGGGTATCCCATCAGGCCTTTGTGTCTTCCCATACGACCAGCTCTCAAGCCCCCCCCCCCCCAATCTCTCTTGATCTACTCTTGCATATTAAATCCCTCTCTAACTGCAAACGCACACATGCACACACTTTATCCATACCCCATATCAGACATCTGCTGTTTCATCAGCAGGTAGTTGGCCTGGAAAAGGGCAGGAGTCACCAGGGAGCAGGTTCATGTGAAGGCTACTGGTTCATGCACAGACCAGATCTTCTCTTCCCCTCCATCTCTACTCCATTTCTACTTTCTGCTTTCCCTGTATATTTGCAAGGGGTTTACTTTATTTTGACATAGGCGTGTGAAGAAATAAATGAAACAAGGAATGGAATCTGTGTGGATGAGATAAAGAAATGCCAAAGGGCATGTGAAATCATTTGACCCTAAAAGAAAGAATGAAATCAAAATGACAAAGCCTGTGATGAGCTGAGAACAGAAACCAAGACGGGAAGCTTGTTTTCTGGTTTTCATGGTTAAATTCGTGATATTGTACATAGCTGCGGTGATCTTGACAATCTTAATCAATTAACACATTTTATGTTGAAGCATTTATGCATATGACACACTGCATATTCTATACAATAGCATACATGATGAAAAACTGCTAAGAAGTAAAAAACAAAAAAACAAAAGGAAAAACACATTATAGATGATAGAAAAATCAGCTATGTTTGTTGTGAGAGTGCTCAGTCGTAAGACAGGAAGGACTGGTTGGTTCGTGGTCGACCAGGTTAACTACCAGCTCTCCTCCCTGCTATCAGTCATCTCTCACTTTCAGAATGCATTAGACTGTTTTTGATTGACTCAAAGATGTTGTAGTTCTATTTGAGATATTGTGAGCGTGTTTCTTCCGTATCAACAGACAGGCCAGCAACAGGGCATGTGTCCAAGTTACACCAAGCTGACAGGGTGGCTGATTGACCGACCGCTTAGAGGGCCGTTTGATTTGCCAGGTGGCTGGTTGCATGGCATGGAGTGCTGTTAGCAGAAGGGAAGCTGTAATTAAACTGTGGTTTTCTTTGTGCTGGCTTAGTCATACTCTTTCCGTTGCTGTAATCGTTTCAGCCCACTTGACTATAGTGTGTTCTTTCTTTCTCTGACCAGACCTCTCTATGAGTCCCAACTTCCAAATATCAGCTAGGTTTGAAGAAAAGCCTATAAAAGGATCAGCTAGATTCAATAAGAGTTTTACAATGAAGACAGATAAAAAGTAGGGGGGAAGGATTTCTTTTGCTATGATTAGTAAGAAAAATCCCATAAATTGCTTTCTTTCAGCACTTGACCAGCACTTCTGCATTATTTCAATCACTGCTCATAGGTTTCTTTAGTGATGGCCTCCAAGGGCACACGCTGCTGCAAGCTCTTAATTGATAGCTGGGCTGCTGTCAGCAGACTGGCCTCCTAAAGTAGACCGTGAGGAAAGAAGAGACTGGGGTGTATACAAGCCAAGTACTGTCAACTTCCACTGCCTGTATGGGCAGGGGACACTTGGGTGAAGTGGTTAAATGTGAGACACCCTCAACATAGACACTGTTATGGAGTCACTTTCTCGCGCGCACACTCTCACACATGCACACAGAGCTTGTCTCATCTCTTCTCAGCCTTGTCCTTGCTAATAACAAGCAACGTGACAGGACGTGTGTTTCCTCCTCACTGCTGGGAGCTCCTTCCTGGCTTCTGAACAACCCAATTACCAGGGAACAAGCCTCTTCCCTGTAATACGGATGGCACTCCACTTCAATGCAACGCATGCGCATGTGCACATACATATACACACAAGACACCTGTCAGGCTTCACGCGGGCAGATCTTCCATACCTACACACAGGACTAGTGACAGCCCACAGCTATTAGCACGCCACTACTTTGAAGAGGCTTCACTTTCTTTTACTAGTTATTCCTCCTAATGTGCTTGCTCACATTGAATTCTTCGTCTCTGCGTTTGAGGCGTTAAGTGGGAGGAAAAGTGCTTTGGAGACAGGAATAGAGGATTAGTTGTGTGAAGTGTGTGTGTGGCCAACGCAGTAGGGGTTTGACAGATATTGTCAGATTTCATATAAGATGATATCGTGCCATGAGGGATTCATTTGCTAATGGCAGTTTTCACAGTACAGTGATGCTGGTTCCACTTTCTCCACCACTGGGTCTCCTTGCAGTCATGCTCAAATGGTCAGTTGCTCTTGTTTACATGAATCATGGGTAATCACCTTTTTTTTTTTCTTCTTTTTTTTTTGAATTTGAAGAAATTTATAAATACAGCATGTGTGTATTTTCTCATTAACCCTTCTGGGCCACATTCTTTGTCTCCATACAGACCTCAAAACTCTTTGGAGAATGAAACCTGCTCGGAGAAAGAGAACATCCCCAGAGGTTTGAACAGAGTCAACGCAGCAGGTACGGCATGTGCATGCACCCATTGTTTGACAGCATAGCTTCACATTTGCAAGGAGTGGACTTTTAATGGACTGATGCACTACAGTAGGTCATCAGGAACATGATAGCGCTGTCATCACTTTCGGTTTAATGAAGAGCACATAATGCATGGCAAAAGTGATTGATTTGCATCGAACCACACTTCCTTCTAGTCAGCTTTATGAGCAGCTTGACTGCATAAGCAGGCCTGCCATGTATGTTTGTGGCAGACTTTGGACCATAATAACGCCTCAGTGCTGTGCCTTCTCTACTTGTTATATCTGCATTGAAATTCTAGACTGCGCTTTTTGTTTTGTTTTGCTTTTTCCTCATGTCTTATTCACCTTAAAAAAACTGAACCAAAAAAAGAAATTAACAGATAAATCGCAGGGACAGAAATATTGGGTGGCACACACACAAAACAATAACAGATATTAGTACACACAGTGTGGCTCATATCTCCATTTTGGGGACATTAAATGCAGCAATTAGGGTAGCACTTTTAAATATACAGCGGCTGCACTGGTGGAACTTCCTGCAATTAGAGGCATGGCACTCTGTGTGAACTCTCGAAGGTGTCAAAGCTCATATCTCCCCCCTCCACCTGATCAGAAAGGCCCTGTGCTGGTGCAAAGGAGGGGTGTAGGGTAAAGGAAAGGGAGTGGGTGTGGGGTGAAGGGGGGTGAAGGCTGAGGCAGGAGACTCAAGGCTGTTGGCATGTGTTGTTTTTCCACTACGTGATCTCTATACCGATGTGGTTGGCATTAATTTTTGATGAACCATCGGCACAGCATACTTCCCTCTCGCCCTCTCATCCCTTCTCGACTCATCCCATTCTCTCCCTCCCTCCCTTCCTTCCTCTCTTTCCGTTACAGGCTTTTCACCCACATATGTAAACTTGCTTTCTTATATTCTGCACATCTTTGCTTTGGAGCATCTGTCTCGCCTTCTGGAACCTCTGTATCTTTGTCACAGTAGCTGAGAGGGGTTGAGGGATTTGGGATGAACTTCTCTTTTGTAGTCCCGCATTTGCTTGTGGAAGCTCAGCAGAGATTTCCATTTTAATCAGCCCTAATATACTGTATGTAGACTGTCAAACAAGAACTGCTGAGTTTTCATTGTTTAAAATCTGTTTGCGTTTAACGGCACTTCATTTCTGAAACAAACCATTAAGGTCAACATTTACACAGCGTAGTTCAAAAGCTGCGTTCAGTATTCTTTAACTTGTAAAGCAATGCTACACAACTTTATCCACCAGTGAAAAATAAGTATTGAAAAGGGACGAAGATTGCCATTGGTAAAAAACCAGGTATACCCCATAGCATGGGGAGGTATTAGACAACTATAGTGGTTGCCAAGTTACTTACTGTGCATACTGTGCAAACTGTGCAACTGTGCAAACATCATGCACCACCCTTCATTTTATTATATTTGGTTTCCAAGGAGATCCAGACTTTATTGTAGCTTTTTAAAGTGCTCTTGAGCAATAGTTCTCCAGACTCTCTGAAGGTCTTTCAAAGTTTGTCTCTGGACACTCCCTGCTTTTTCACTCATTTTCATTCCGGTTCTTGTACCTGATCGTTTTCAGTTGAATTTTTTTTTGTTTGTTTGTTAAGCCACTTAACAATGAATCATTCAGGCATCAAAGGATACCTAATTCAATAGACTAACCAATTATTGTGTATACACATAACAAAGAACTGTGCAAGAATCAGTTTTAAATGGTGTCTTTAGGTACGTTGATACTAGCTGCCTGTGGTAAAATCACCAAATTTGATCCCATTTATTTAGCTTAATCTGCAAAAAAAACAAACAAACAAACAAGCAAAAACAACCAAATGGAACACAATCTGAAAGGGATCAAATTGGATGTTTGCACTTACAAAGTGATTCCCAAAGAGTTTTTAGCCAAAAACCCAACCATTCTGTGTGTGTCCTTAATAAAATGGAAGAACTGGACAAGTGGACAAATTAGAATTGACAGGCCTAAGAACCATCTACAGCAGATAAGCACTGTCTTTAAGAAATAGAAACAAATTCAGGAAAGACCTGACTGAGAGAATAAAGGATAAAGTTGTTAATGCCAAATATTGACTTTCAAGTTGGTTAAAATTGTATAAACTCTGATTTGTGTTATACCTAAACTGTTTTTTGCTCCACATTGTAAACCTCTTTATTCCTGCTGTAAAGCTGGGCATTTTAACATGGAAACATAAAAACATTCATTCAAACACAAAGACATTCATCAGCTAAAACGGTTACACAAGTTTTTATTACTCATTTTGTAGCTTTCGATTTTATCGCACACAAGTGCAGTTTATTGAATGGTCATACGGTAATGTTTGTCATGTTATCAGTGCTTTAATGACTTGTCTGTGTTAGCTTAAGAGTTGCTAGTTAAAGTTTATTCAGCAGCAGTTTGATGAAAGTTCTATTGCGTAAAAGGTGGTCTTTTTTTTTTTTCTTAAAGATCATTTAAAGCACTTGCATATAATGGACACCTTCACTGCTTGCAGCCATTTACAGGGATCATTCCTACCACCTATAGACTTGTATTTTAGGAATATTATGTTTTCATAATATGCAAGTATATAGATCTTTGCTTCCTCTTATTGGAGACACTGTATTTCTGTCTGAGTGTTTCCTGTTGGCAGAGGGGATGACATAGATGTTGCTGACCAGTGTTGTTTTTGACTGATTATAATGGAGTTATCATTCACCATTGGAATTTTGAAATGTTTATTGCCAGTAAATGCATCTGAGGCACAGTTTAAGAAGCAGTAATGTTCACTTGGGGAATTATTTTCCTGCCGTCGCTTTCAGAGGTAGCAATAGTAGAAGTCTTCAAATAGTTTTAAATATATCCAGTAACTGGCACAGAATACATTTCAAACACATTCCTTACAAATAGCATTGTTACAGGCTTCGAGTGGTTTTTTGGTCCAGGGATCAGCAGGCCAAGCAGTGCTTTACAGGAGTGTAGCAAGCAGACTGAGGGATATAAAGAGCAACACATACATTTAACTTTTCTATTAAAGTGTGAAACAGGGGATTTATAGAAAAGGACAGGCGGATTTATCCTTTCCGTGCTTGTAAATGCTGAGCATGCAATTACCCCTATAATAGAGGCGTTGTGTCCAAATTGGAACCATTAAAGTGATTTAACAGTGCGTGGATTGGCCCTGGCATTTGCTAGGATGTGTACACATGGGGTGTAGTGGAATGGGTGTTTAATCACTGCGTTTTAGTGCTCGGTAATAGCAGAGCAGCCCATGTAGAACACTGACGTGCCACAAAGTATAGCTTACTCATTAGGTACTGTAGTTTGGGTGTTTTTGATTTTTAGCTTGGAAATATTGGTTTGTTTGACTGATTGGTCTCGTTACTGATGCTGAAACTGTAACAACCAGACTACCTTCTTTATGATGTCATGCCATCAAATAACTGAGGTTTAATATGCAGTGCAAAATAAAGATTATTGCAGCAAATCCTAGTATACTCTAATCTGACTTGTCTGAATAGTTTACCTGCTGAGAGTTTTCTGATGCAGTTCTTGATGAACTGATTTATCTCATGATTGCAATGATTTTTGAGCAGCATTCAAGTCCAAAAGCAGACTTTGTAATTCTCTCTGAACACCTCCACAGAGGTGTATGAAGCAGGCAAGAGGTGGAAATGGCGTAGATCTTTCATTTAATTTCAGTGAATTTTTAGTTGAATTAAAAATTCTGAGACATTTTACTAAATAGTCCTCATATTTTCACAGAATCAAAAGTAATGTGGGGGAAGGCGGGTTGCAAGTACTTGGCTGTAAATCCTTTGCAGTTAATGACTGCTTCAGGTCCAGAACCCATGGATCTCACCAGTTACTGTGTTTCCTCACCTTGGGTGCTCTGCCAGACCTTTGCCGCCTCCAAAAATGTATTTATTTATTTATTTATTTTCATGTATGCATTTCCGATTTCATTAATTATTGACCTGGGTACTTTTGCTCATTACCAAAAGCCTCTTCCATCGTGACAGAGACGAAATTAGAACAATTATGTCACGGTCTTTAATGCCCAACTGTGCACCATAAATGACCACTGACACATAATTATTGTATTAAACTTTATGGCGCATCTTAAAAAAACAAACATGAAAACAAATGGAATATCAGCACTCAGTCGTTATACACTCACTGGACCTGGCAAATTAAACAGCGTGTTAGGTACACCTTAATAGTTCTGGGTTGCATAAATTCAAGAAGGTGCTGGAAACATTGCTCATAGGTAGTTTTTTTTGTTGTTGTTGTTGTTTTGTCCACATTGACATGACAACATTACACAGTTGTTGCAGATTTGCCGGCTGCACATCTATGAGGTTAATCTCTTGTCCCACCAAATCCCAAAGGTGCTCTATTGGGTTGAGATCTGGTGACTGTGGAGCCCATTTGAGTTTACTGAACTCATTGTCATATTCAGGAAACCACTTTGAGTTGATTTGAACTGTATTATATTGTGTGTTATCTTACTGGAAGCAGCAATCAGAAGATGGGTCTGCTGTGGCCTTAAAGGGATGGAACTGGTCAGCACGTATAGTCAGGTTGGATGTACGGTTCATTGATGCTCATTTCGTGCCCCGAAGTTAGTGAAAAAACTATCCTTGACACTGTTACATCATTAGCAGCCTCAACTATTTATAGAAGGGAGGATGGATCTGTGCTTTCATGTTGTTCATGACAAATTCTGTCTAAAAGTTGGAGCAAAAACTGAGAGTCATTACACCGGGCAAAGTTTTTTTTCACTCTTCTATAGTCCAATTTCGGTGAGCCTGTGTGAATGCCATCCTCAGTTTCCTGTTCTTAGTTGACAGGCATGACACCTGGCACTCCTGACCTCTGACATCAACACTCAACAACACTGACATCAACTGCTGCTCACAGGACATTTTCTTGGGGAAAATCCCAGCCCATCTGTCACCAGACCAAACCAAACTGTTCATATTCACTTAAATCAACTTTCTTCCCCCTTCTGATACGTGGTTTGAACTTCTGCAGGTCACCTTAACCATGTCTACATGGCTAAATGCATTGAGTTGCTGCCATGTGATTGGCTGATTAGATATTTGCTTACATTGGTTTTCTTTGATGTGCAAGGCAGTTTGGCTGATACGCATTGTTCCAGGGACAACCTACAGATCACTCCATCCATTTCTTTCACTACTTCTCAAATAATCTACAGTTGGGTCTGTAAGTGTTTGGATAGCCACACAATTTTTGTAATTTTCCTCTGTACACCACCAGTGTGGGTTTTATTTCAAACAAATATGTGAGTGAAGGTGCAGATTTCCAGCTGTAATTCAAGGAATTTAATAAAAGTAATGCATTAACTGTTTAATAGTTACAGCTACTCTTATGGAAGTGGTTTCATGGCCAGGTGATGCCTGTTCCCTTGTTATTTCACTACAAATTAAGAAGATAAAATACCTGGAGTTGATTCCAAGTGTTGAATTAGCATTAGGCAGCTACCCACTGGAACGCTTAACACGAAGTCCGAAGAGATCTTGATGCAAGTAAAGGAGGACATTTTCGCCTAGCTAGAAAGACAAAAAATCGTTAGTCTACAATCAAGAGAACCCTTCATAAATGGAAATACAGAGGGTTTACACCAAGGTCCAAACCAATGGTTATACTCAAGAACATGAAGGCCAAATTAGGCTATACCAGAAACCATCTAAAGGACTCGCTGCACTGCTCTGGAAAATTTCTTAGGCAAGATGAACTCGAGAAGAATTTGTATCAGAACGATGATAAGAAAAAAGGAATAGAGAAAAAGAAAAACATCTCATGATTTGACGCATAGCACATCTGTCAAACATGGTGGACCCAATGGCATGGGCTTGTGTGGCTGCCAGTAGAACATGGTCACTACTGTTTATTGATGACATGACAGCTGATGGATGTAGCAGGATGAATCGTGAAGTGATCAAGTTCGTACTTTGCTCAGATTAAGCCAAATGCTGCAAAACTGTTTGGATAGTGCTTCACAGTGAATAATGACCCAAAGCGTATTGGAACAGTAACCCAAGAGTTTCTAAAACCAAAGGAATGTGATATTCTTCAATGGCCAAGTCAGTCAGCTGATCTCAACCCAATAGAGCATGCTTTTCAGTTACTGCAGACATAACTGAAGGCAGAGATACACAAATGAACACCAGGTGAAGGTGGCTGCAGGAAAATACCTGGTAGAGCATCTCAAGGAATGGAATGCAGCATTTGGTGATGTCCATGGATTGTAGACTTTAGGTGTTCACTGAATTCAAGTATTAAAGATAACATATTAAAAATGTTATTTTGTACAAATATCTTTTTGAGTTGCTGAAAGTGGGGAACTGTGGTTTTTTTTTTTTTTTTTTTTAAAGAAATTAATTTGATTCCAAAATACTTAATGCAAATAAAATATGTTAAAGCTCTTGAATTAAAGCTGAAAGTCTGCATTTGAGTCACATCATGGCCGATTGACTCAAAATCATCTGTGCTGGTACAAAGGTTGTGTCATTGTCCAAATACTTGTGGACCTGTATGAAGAAAATGTGCAATATTTGTCTGTGCCAACCATGTGTGTCTGAACTGGATTTGAACTGAACTGGAATCTCTACATTTAACATATGTTCTTTTTTCTCCTCCATTCCATTTTTCAACCTTTCAACTATTGTGGATGGCATTTAATACATCTTTGCAGCCTCAAAGACATTTCCTGGAAGAAAGGAATTCTTCAGAATGAATACGAACCAGCATTCTCAATATTTTGCCTGCATGCTTTGAAATGCAGGAACCGTTTTGCTCTCCCCTTCACCGCTTCTTCTCCCTCCCTCTCCCCCATCTCCACCTATTTTTTTTTTTCTTTCTTTTTGCCCCACTCTTTGCTCTGTGTGCGTTGGAGTGGAGCCCCTGTACAGGGATGGCGTCCTGGGGAGAGCTAGTAAAGCATTTATTACAGCCTTTGCAGTTCTGTGTTATACTGGCAAGCACAGAGCCACTCATGCTTGGCCTTTAACTTCTCTCTGAAGTTCAGCCATACATGAAAAGAGGGGGCTCTGGCCCACTAATTTATTCCTGATTTAATATTGTATTTGAAAAAGTGAGGAATGCAGTATAGATGAGGAAAAAAGGAATGGGTGGAATAAAATTGTGTACAAAAATGTAAATGGAGTCTTTTGAGAGTTTTTTTTTTTTTTTTTTTTTTTTCTCCCCCGCTAGTAGTTTGCTGATTAAATATCACGTGGTGACACTGGCAATGCCCAGCAGAGCTTTTGAACCTAGGATCTGTGAAGAATCGTTTTCGAGGCTTTGTGCGAGGGCTGTCTACCATAACTTCCTCTTAAGTAACAATATAGGGATGAGTGAACAGGAAGCGAGACTACTTTTTCACCACTACATTCATTTACTCACCAACTGCCCTGATATTAACTTTGTTGGGCACGGGGTGTAAGTGGAAAATCTCCCTCTATAAAAGAGGGAAAGAGCGAGGCGAATTAGCCCAACTCTCCATCTTTAATTTTTTTTTTCCTCCGTGTTTTTTTTTTTTTTTCTCTCCCTTGAAAGATCTCCCCCCTTTTTTCTCATCACTCCTCTTTAATCGCAACCTCATTGGCGGGTCGTACTCTTTTTAGGTCAGGGAATTTTTTTTCGTGTGTGTGTGTTTGGTGACATTTCTGTGATATTTAATTGGCGTATTCACCATATGGATGGGGACAATGGGAAGGACATCAGGCACACCCTGATTTTTGATTTCTCTCTTCTCTTCCGCCTCTTCTTTCTTTTGGGTGGGTTTGTCCGTTGTGTTCGTCCTGGTCGAAGGAGAGACCCTCCTCCACAGAGCTTGCAAGAGGAACCAAGTGGAAACGGTGCTTCAGATCTTGGCGCTTCCTGGCATAGACATCAATGTTAAAGGTAAGACTTCTCTCGCTTTCCCTTTTTTCCATAACCTCTGTCTCACTGTCGTCTCACTTCACTCCCACTGTTTGCTCTGGGGTTTTGGAGAGCGATTAACACTGGAGGAAAAAAAAAGGGGGAGAGAAGAAATAGGAGCGTGTGCGCGTCATCATCATTGCGTTTAACCTTTAGCTAAAATGTAAAGGGTGTGTCTAGTAAGAGCAGGATGGGTTTGGAGTGTCAGATTTATAGATTTATGGCCACTTTGCTAAGTGAATTGAATCCCTTTTGATATTTCAGAGTGACTTTCTTTAGTCCCTTTAGGTCAAATATAATGACTTGCCCTCCTTTTATGGAAATGTGCCGTTTTCAAAGGTTTCTCTGATTTTGTAATCACCCCTTAATAGTAGACTAAATTGACTTGCATCTTGGTGGGGGTTATGGGGGATTCTTAAGTCTAAAATGCGATCAAGTAGAACTACGGGGCAAAATGGTAAAATAACTGCTGCCACATTACGGATTTCTCCAAAAAAGGCCTGATGCTAATTGAGTCAGAGCATGTTTGGTTTTCAGAGGAATTTTTTTTTCTCAACTACAGCAGATTATCTGTCTGTCATTTTTTTTTAACTTTTTTATTATTAGTCCTTAGAATGTGTCTATCTTTCTGTGTTTTAATCCTGGATTAAAACATGAAAAAATGCTGCAACTATTTTAATGTTTCTTTAAAAGATTCCTTTTTTACTCTTGATTTGTAGCTGTGTATTATCATAGCCTATGCGTTGTGAGCATTTGTGTTGTTTGAATGCTGTGCCTCCATTGCATTGCTTTACATTTACATTAGTTGTCATTTGTGTTTCAGGTATATTGCATGTATCCTGCCATTATGTGTAGATGATCTGTATGTGCAGAGCTGATCTACCAGAGCCATTTCACTTCCTATTAGTTCATCCCATTGTATAAAAGTTGTTAGATAGTATTGTCCTAGTATGTGCTGATTGATTGACACATCGAGTGACAATACATCTTGCAACCAATAACTAGACAACTGAGGCATTACTAGACCCAAACAGAAAGTTGTGTGTATAAGCAACAGATGAATGAAGGTGGCTGAAGGTTGAAATCATAATGGCACATGCCTTAAACTTGATCGTGGCATGCATAATAGCTATAGAAAAGTATTTTAGTACATGCAAAGCTTGTCAGAGAATGTAGTTGTATGTGTTGAATCAACCCTGAGGAAAAACAAATATACATAAACAAACACAGAAAAGAAATTAAAATTTTGGAATTTTGGAGTATAGATCCATTTGGAAGCCCAGAGAGTACTTCACAGGTTGTTTGGTGAGGTGAACAACAGGTGGATATTCTAAACTGTGATTAACATCCACTTCATTTTGAGTCAGCATTGTTTGTGCCTCTGTTTCCGGTTTGTTGATCACATAGACCATGCAGGCTGGACACCTCTGCACGAGGCATGCAACCACGGCAGCACCGAGTGTGTGGAAGCTTTGCTGCACCACCACCCTTCCCCTGTGCTTAATAATCAGGTGGATGGAGTGAGTCCACTGCACGATGCCTTGCTAAATGGACACATGGACATTGCCAAAATGCTGCTGGAACATGCAGGTGAGTAAACTCTTGCAGTACATGCACAGACTGACTGCTTCAGAGTATAAGCTGATAACATTCTGTTGGTGGGAACTTATGCAATATAACAAATGTTGGCTTTATAATAATTAAACAATACTCAAATGTTCTCGAAGTAAGGTTGGTCACACATTGATAGTTTGGTGAATGGTTCTCAAACTCTGTGGCGCAAACAACGAATTGAAAAGACGAAGTTAAACCAAGTCAAATGACTACCATGTGATCCAGCGTTAAACAAACAATACTTACCCCCACTGAAGAGCTCATGCTTTGCATAGAGTTTGTGTGTCTATGTCTTTCTCTATGTAGCCACAATAGCTCGAAAACTTTTGCGTGAATTCTGATAAAATCCTGTATGGCTGTAGAGTGGGATCATGTTAACAATCCATTACAATTTGCCCTACATCCACGTCTTCAAAGTCCACTTAGTGATCCATTGGGCGGAAACTGACAAAAAGCCTCATAACTTAGAAACTATGATTCTTACAAGTGTGTCAACATATAGAAATGACCAGAGAAAGATCAGTGGGAGAAACATTTCATCACTCATCCAAGTCTTCAGTCTCAAGAAGACTTAGTTCTGCAACATGTTCTACAACAACTAAGTCATTATCATATATTTCTTGACTCTGATAGTTGATGTTGCAGAGCTTTGTAAATATAACATCCTTCCTTATATAGAGATTTGCAGATTTGGGCAAAAGAGGGTAGAAGGCTGCAGGAACAGAAAAGTCTGCTTTCCAAGTCTGATATGTAAGAATCTACTGCTACAGCATTTTGTGTTGAAATTTGAGATTATTTTATCTAAAATATTGCAGTTACATCACAAATATTGAAATGGTGGGAAGGTGATTGAATTCTAACATGTTTGAGTGATTTCCTGTGTCTATAGAGTAAAGCATAACAGTAAGAAAATTTCACACATTCATTTAATTAAAAAAATACAATATTCTTGTGCTAATGTATAAGTTCTGAACTTGTTTAATTGAAGTTCATAAATATTACACTGACAGCAGCAGCGTAACAGACTTCAGAGTATATAGGACCACTGTAGATGGATGGATAAAGCAATAAATGGAAATGCATTTGGCCTTCTAGCAGCTCGCATATTAAAATTTAGAAATATATTAAATATATTATATATGATAAACTCAGTTGTGTATACAGGTGAATATATGTTAGGTATACACAGTATCACTCCTGCTGTAGCCAAGATAAACTTTGAGTCCAACAAAGCAAACAAATGTAGTCAAGCGTATCAGGCAATTGAATGTCGTGTTTGACCTTATTTACAAGGCCACAGTTTTATCTTAATTACCCTGCTGGAAGAATAAGGACCTTGTTGATGAGAACGCTTTTAGAGCGGCACTCCACCAATGTTCCACATCGATTTGAGTTTGTCCATCACATGTGATACTATTTATTCTCCAGTTTGAAAAGTTTGGAAAAAAAACTGACCTCATGATGGGCCCATTTGGGCATTTTATGGCAGAAAGTGTCTGCCGCAGACTAGGAAGTGGGTGTTTAAAGACAAAAAAAGATATTTACCCATCATGGAGGGACAAACCAATTAATTTGGACCACCCTATAAATGTTTACACTGGTCATAGTTTAAGCCATTCGATAAAAACATGGCAAGAATTTTAATGTTTTCTAATATGCTGCAAATGGCAAATCTTGTTTGGTACAGAAACAGGATTGACATTGCGACCCAGAAGCTGTAGCAGTTGGCTGCTTCTTCACTGTATGAATTCTAGATCATATATACCATCTCCCTCTCTCTGCCCCCACTGCTAACCTTCATAATTCACATGCAATCCGGCGCTGCAGTGTCTGTCCAAAGAGATTACAGCATCGCCTCGTAAGATGTCTGTTAACGTCTTTTTGACAAGATTAGAGGAGTCAGGGTGCGCCGCTTGCAAAATTCACATGCGGGTTTTTGCGGAAATGTGTCACAACAAAAGTAGTTTGTGTGTCTGCGTGTTTGCGTGCCACATGCAGTCTGAGCTCAGTAGGGTTGAGGTGAGTGTGACGCGTGTCGGAGCTCAGGAGAGGGTGGCGTTGCTGGTGGTATGGCAGCAGGTGACTTGGGAAAATGTCTGTGTGTGTTACTGTGTGTGTGTTTTTTGGGGGGAGGGGTGATATTTGCCAGCATTGAACCAGTCCCCCATGTAACATACCTCTGCTTCAACTCACTTCTCAGTTTGACTAATTATAGTTAATTTGATTCGACTTTCCCATTAACACATGTACATATTCTGTCCTCAAAAAATAAATTAGACTGGGATTGTTTAGTCCCGGAGAGGAAACAAGAGAGCGCTCCCCCCGTTCTTTTTTTTTTTTTTTCCTTCCTTCCTCAGTAACAGCAGAGAGAGCAAATTAAAAGAGGTCAGACGAAGCAGCTATCTGTATCTATAAAATTGGAAGCGGGTGTCTGTGCGTGCATGTGTGTGTCTGTCTCTGTGTGTGTGTGTGTGTGTGTGTGTGTGTGTGTGTGGCAGACGTCTGGCTTCACTGTCTAGGCCAGGTCTTTTTGCAGGGACCAAACAGAACAACAGGAATGAAAATTCTCTCAATTTGAAACACCTGGAGGCTCCTACATTATACTTCTTTCCTCACTCAGTCTCTCCCGACTGTTTGCTATTTCCTCACACCTTGATGGCGGGTTGTCTAAAGGCTACAGCGGGGAGTTGGTGAGGAGGTGGTCCTCTTGACTCCAGGCTGTACTGTCTTTCAGGGTCTCTTTTCCATGATCTCCATCTTGTTGCCATGGACACCATCAGTAGGCCTAGGCTTTTTTTTCTTTTTCTTTTTTTTCCTCTTGCTCTTCTTTTTTAGATTCTTACGTCCAGGCTGTTAAACGTGGAAAGTTTTGGCTTTGGGGCCTGCATCCTGCTTAGTTACCATAACCATCTTTATATTGTTCTTCATTCCAATTTTTCACTCTAAACTCAAGCAGGACTTTTGTGCTTGTGGCTGCATTTCTAACACCCATACATCAGACTGCTTTTAAAATTTTGGCCAGGTACACTTGTTTCACCGTCCCATGATAGGAAAACAGGCTAGTGGGCCAGATGCATCTCTATTTATTATATTCCTGTGTGTTTTATTCTTCTGAGTGCATGCTGCATTTCCCGAAACTATATTTTTTTTATCGAGCCATTCACCCTGTTGTCCTAGTTGTTTCCAGCAGACAAGCTGAACCTAGCTGCCAAGGTTTTGGTAGGCCAGAGAGGGCAATACTGACACTGGCACACCAACAAAGCCTTTACTTGGGAGTGATCTCACCCCTTTGTAAGCCTGTCTGCTTGGAGGCCTGTGTGTGTGTGTGTGTGTGTGTGTGTGTGTGTGTGTGTGTGTGTGTGTGTGTGTGTGTGTGTGTGTGTGTGTGTGTGTGTGTGTGTGTGTGTGTGTGTGTGTGTGTGTGTGTGTGTGTGTGTGTGTGTGTGTGTGTGTTAAAGGATGAATTGTATGGGGGAGGAAGGGCTAGATCCCACCCCCTACCCACTCTACCTCAGTCCCTCCAGGCTTATGGAGCTGGCAATGAAAGGATGCCATGGCTGAGGGCAAGGCTGACACTGCTTTCTCCCCCTCCTCCTCCCGTTGCCCAAGGCTGCCCCACATGACCCTGCTTGCGTGTGTTTGGCTTGTTTTTAACACTGTATTGAAGTGTCCTTGGCTATATATTTTCGTGTATGTGTCTACATACGCAAAAACGTTTTCATGAGTCTCAAATGCTTTAATGAGTGTATGTTTGCTGTTGCTCCTCGTGTCCCTTCCTTTCTCAGCTGGTAGAAGTGTTATACGTTTTGCAGGGTGGCCATGGCAGCCGGTACTCCTGATTGGAATGGAAAATGACCCGGAGCCTTTAGTTGTGCAGTTCAGACCTGGCACGCACGCGCATAGAGGAGGCGTGTCAGTCGGCAAAGAGGGTGGAGAAAAATAAAGAAAAGAGCTTTTAAGCTGTCACCACACAGCCCCGTGACCGTAATCACTGATGGCGTCCTCTAAATACTCCCCACCACGTTAGTAAGCGCGGCTAGTCCACCTCAACTTGTAAACACGAAGGGATTCTCACGAAGAGATTAAAGATGCTTGAAGAGAAAGAATGTAAAAGTTGGAAGTAACTGTTCAGGTTTAAGTGTTTTAGGATGTTTCTACTTCAATTATTTGCCTTAAGTTGGGTTCAGAAACCCCAGAGAAGTTGCTGCATGACTGCTTCTTCAATTCCTCTTTCAGCTTTTGTGCATTTGTGCATGTCTTGGATGCACGCACACACAAACACACACGCTAGATTCTGTGATCCCGGTAGATATTAACGCAAACTAGTGTTTGTGGAGCAGAAAGATGTCATTTGCTCAGTGGCACAAGAAACACACGGTCCCCTTGGACAGCTGTAGTCAACGTGGTTCGTCTCTGTCATAGATCTGCGCGCACACACACACTACACACAGGTAGTTGTTTAGACACACTTGGGCCTTTTCACTGTCAGCATGGTAAAGAAATAAATAAAGTTCATTCTGCTCAGCACTTATTTCCCCGTGGGTCCTGAACTGGCAACTGTGAGGAGCTGAGCTCTCGTACTATTAGAGGTGAAGCTGTGTTTGGAGCCCTCGGCTTCACTCCGGAGTGTTGGATGTTTCAACTGCAGGTTTCTCCAGGCTGTAGTTCAAGGACTTTCCTCGCTGGGAATTCTGACTAGAGTCTTCTTTCTCTCTTCCTGCCTGTCTCTTATTACCCCCCGAAATATACGCAGACTCACACATACCTGTATTTCTGTGGGATTTTTGGGGTGGGTTTTTTGTTTGTTTGTTTTTTAGGGGGGGCAGTTGCCGTGGATTAAATCTGGAGCCTCTTTCCAGCGGTGTTCCTGATTACTCTTCGCTGTTCTCCAAGATAAGGGTGTGACCCCTTTTCAGAGAAACTCTGTATGTTTTTATATAAATGATTATATAGATGTTCCAAAAATGAATGTGGTGATTTTGAGATTTGCTAGCAAGTGCTTCTTGCCTGCTATTTATGCCCAACACCACTTATAATATAGAAAGGCACGTTTTGCCCTTTCTGTTTCCCTTTTAAACAGCTGCAGTATTCAGTGAGCATGAAGGCCACTGAGAGCTACCTTCTGTAAAAAGAGAGGGCAGAGGTCAAGGAATATTAAACTTTCTGTTTTTTATTTACTTTGCTGTCCTCTTTCACCTACAAGGTTCAGGGTTTATTTAAAAGGACTACATGAAGGGGTGGACGATGAATTTGTAGGTGTTGAAAGTGTGCTCTTCCCAACCGCAAACAAGGCTGAGATTCAAGGTTTAGTTCATTTCTTTTGTTTCCTGGCTGACCGAAAAGGAGGGTAAAGAAAACAGCATGGTCACAGGACTAGGAGATCTTTATTTATTTATTTATTATTGGCCATGAAGATTGCTGTCTGTCCCTGTGTTCCAGCCGTGAACTTAAATCATCACACGGTCCACAAGAATAAAAATGTTAGAACGTTTTTTTTTTCTTCTGAAGCTTAAATTAAAACGTTGAGGGACTTTTCTGCGAGGATTTCAATGGTATATTAAAAATTATGGTAATAAAAAGTACAGGCAAGAGACTTTTTTTAACATATTTGAAATTCATTAACAAGAAGGCAACAATGGCTGATGTTTGAACTTGGGAGGAATGGGTCGTAGTGAAAGCTAATGCATTCAACAGCAGTTTAGTGTGTTTGCTTAAACCGTTCTTTCAATGACGAGCTGAATACAGCAGCGTGAATGGAGTGTTGTAATTATTAAAGTACTTAAGGACACCTCCAGCTCACCTCTGAAGCTGTTTTTGGAGAAGAGAAAATATTGTATGTAGTGGAAGTCATTATTCATTCTTTAAACAATTGGGATGTAAAGTGATTTGAAGTTTGTCAAATCAAACTTTTCCCACACAATAAAAAACTGAAAAGTCCTTGTTTTAAAGTTCTAGTCAAGTCTCGCAAATGTGGCTAAAAAAAAACTGTAAAAAAGTTGTTTAATGTGACTGGATCGACTGAAAGTTTTCTCTTTTTTTTAATCATAATTTAGCCTTTTCTTATAAAAGGCTTTCTTTAGCTCAGGACTGTATATGAGGTGGAAGTGAAAGCGATTCGTCTTTGCTCGTATCCTATTCCAGCCTGTCCCAGAAAACAAAAACAGAAATGAAGAGTTGATTCATCTAAGTGATGTCATCAAATTTAACTTTTTGGGGATTTACTGACTGGGAAATAAGACACAATTAATTAGATTAATAGATACATTCAGTTATTGTACTAGTTGGCACTTTGCATGTAAATATGTTTTGTGTGTGTTTTTATAATCTGTTTTGTTGGTACTTTTATGCTTATTTATACCAAATTATAATTGTAATAGTTGTGATCATTTACTGGTGATTCAAGGCCAGTTAAGGATTCATTTAGAGCTCCAGTCTAACAATCTCCCCAGCACCCTTAATGATGAGTTTTGAAACATGAGTATATCGCAATAAAAATGTGGTTTGATGACCATTTGAACAGGTTCCAGGTTTTTTGAAGAAAAGCAAGGGTAGTAAGCGGCGTAGGCAGAGGTCATCCTCAATAACCTCTGATGTACACCCAGTCGTTACTATTGTTCTGGAAGCAGGCCTGATACCTAGTAGGTGTCCAAGTGGGAAAGAGTTAAGGTGCTAAAGGCCCTGCATCCAGTAAGTCAAAGCATATTTGATGCCCATTATAACTAGAAGTGACTGTAGTGGTGTTGGATTACACAAAGCTTGTAGCTGCTGTCTATACCTTTGTCTTACTTTATTTGTGCCTTTGTGTGGACCCCTGGAAGACTACCTGTGTTGGAGGTTCACAAAGAACTACAGCTGACTGTTTGAGTGAAGAGCACAGCAACACATTGAAAGGATGCTCGCCCGTGCTGAAAAACACAGATTTCTGTTCATAGCAACTGTTTGCAATGCCAGCAATATTTTAATGGGAATTAACGAGGTAACAATAATATAGCCAAACTAGTACAGTTGCTCCTCCATTAATATCGGTAAATGAAATATCACTGAGTGTTCAGACACTGCTGTTACAGAGGGGGATTTTAGCATACTCGTCTGTCTGGTTGTTCCACATCTGATGCTTCTCCGCTGGCTGCTTTGGTGCGTCACTTGGTTGGCCTTGTTGTTTTTGCTGTGGTTTCTAGTTGCTAGCTAGCAGCTCCCTGTGGATAAGTGATGCCGTGCCCCTGGCTGCAGTTCACACACTCACCCTGCCTCTCTTTTTCAGGCAGCAAGAGGGGGGTGGGGGGAGGGAGAGAGAGAGAGCGAGAGGATGTTTACCATGCTGTGGAGCTGCCTGCTTCCCAGCTTGTCTGCCTTAGCCCCAGCCTCAGACCAGAGACAGAGAGAGGGAGAGACATAGGGGGAGGGAGCACTGCATCTTTCTTTCCTTCCCTCCTATCCTCCCTCCCTCCCTCTTTTTGCGCCAATTTTCCCTTCCTCCACTCTCACTTTTATATTTCTTGTCTTCGCCTGCCCTCTAAAGGCCAAAGGGCTTTGCGCTCTGTATGTAAATGCCTGTGTGGTGTGAAACAGCCAGACTGCATCTGGCTGGTGCATCAGGCAGTGGCTTTCGCTCAGCATGTGAATTTCCTCCCTCCGCTAGTAGCTTCAGAGCTTAGGTTATAGTGGGGTATTTTTGCATCACACACACACACACGCACAAACACACACACAGAGGTTGGTGTAATTACCCTATGCTCTCATGTAATCCCCCAGGTGCAGTATTTATCTCCACTGCAGCATATCTGACACCCAGCGCCAATACCTGGATTCACTTCAGTCACAGTCCCTGCACCAAAACCATTCCCCAGGCGGTAGTCTCATAACACTGTGTTGTATACATGTATTACATTATAAGCAGCACGTGATGCTATTTCCGTGTCTTCTGTTATGTTGAAATATGTAATTTAGCATTGGATATGACCATTGACATCTGTATCAAGTGCAGTAGAGCCGTGTGGTGGAACATTAGAGAGTGTCTCATGTCCTATGATGGATAATAAGGAGCGACTGATTCTTCTGTTCAGTCGATGGAACGAGTAAAAACAAATATGAAAAGGTGAAAGACATGAGCTGACGCTTAATGGAAATAAGGCAGGTTATCATGCAAATGTGACAAACTGCAGACACTGTCACACAGTCAGCTGTGTGTTCTACAAACAAACATGCAGCCTTCAAACAGTCAGCCTCGCGGGCTTTCTGGCAAGCCGAGCCCAGGCCTGTGCTAAGGTGGCCCCTTCCTCCCCATCACCAGTGTCATCACTTTGGTTGAAGCCTATCTGTCTGTGGGCTTTAATGTGATGATGGTGGAGAACACTGGGGAAAAAAGCACACACGTTATCACTTCATTTTTTTTTTTATTCTAGTGCAAGATTTCCGTTGTCTGATTGTAAATTACAAATGTATTGTCTTATAGTGCAAGTGATGTTTTGTATGGTTATTGTCCCCACATGTCCATTTTCATCCAATGTGCATTTCTTGCACTATTTCTAATATGATGTTTGCCCTCTCGTGTTTGTTTTTGTTTTCTTTGCTCAATAGCAGCTTAAAGGTCATTGCATTGCAGCTAAAGAGGACTGCTGCTTTCATATTTGATGAAAAGAGAAGAATTAAGTTAGGAGTGATTGAATTGAACCTTGTCTTGCCTCTTTACTTATTTCCACTTTAAGTTGAAAACACTCTACAAAGTGCTTGGGTTCATGGCACAAACTTACAGCCCACTTGTGGAGCTCTATTAAGCACTGAGTTTCTCAAAGGAACACACAACAGGGTAGATTGTGAAAAAGGAAAAAAGTACTACTTAGAAAGCCGTCCCCTATTTTTCATTTTATTTTATTTTATTTTATTTTTTAAGAGATAATATAGAAAATACAGAAAGACATACGGAAAAGACAAAGATCCCCACCCCTTCTTCAGCTAACACTTACCAAAAAATGCCAGAACGTCGACCTGAAACTTTCTACAATGTGGGCCAGGGTTGACTTCACACATTACAGTGGATGAGTGTAATGGCGAAGACAGCTTGTTATAGAAACCTGGTGATTATGACCTGCTGTGAACAATCTCACTCCGTTTCACATACACCGCTCTGCTTCTTCTCCCCGCTCGCCTCCCCCCACCCTCCACCTTTCTCCTGTGGCCACTTTGATCAAATCTGTGCTCTTACGTCCTTGACTGCTGCCCCCGACGCCTGACCCCAGCATTCGAAATTTGCTCGCTTATGTAAAAGTTTATGTAGATTAATGCCACAATTTATGCAGATTGAGTTTTTGCCACTCAGACTTGAAGCACTAAAAGGTAGATGAGCGTTGACCTTCCCCACTAACGGCTACGTGAGCTCTCATCGATTATCTCATAACTGCTACAAACAGTGTAGCAGACAGAGGGATGAAGAGCAATTTCAAATTTCATAATGTTTCATTTTTAAACTTTTTTTTAAGTGTCGCTTAGAGGGGGGGGAAAAAAAGGATGGCTTTTTATAAAAATGGAATCTGGGAGGCTTAGTAAGTGCGGTTTATGTCACAATGCAACACACGCACATGATTGTCCCTCCTTTAAAACATCATGCTTCCTGCAGCCCCACGGTGTCTGTCAAACAGAAACAACTGCCAGCAGTGGTATCGAGCAGTCTTTCAGCTGTCTGTGTGTCATTCCGAGCCTCCACAGAGCCGTAAACTTGCTCACAAGTGGCAGCAGCATTGCCGAGGTTGAACAGTCAAGTGCCATCAAAAGCAGTTTGCCACAGAAATGGGTCTGTGTGAAAGCAAACAAAGGGCTCACACTTGACTCGACCCGCTCCACGTAGGCTAAATGCACACGGGCCTGTCTGACACTGGAAAATGGCTTTCAGCCTGAACAGAGAAGCAGAAGAGTAGAGAGTAGAGGAAGGGGGGGACGGTGAATGTCACCATTATAACTTTGCTGGCTTTCTAAAAGGAGACGGAAAAAGTGTTACATTCAGCAGAGACTGTCATCTTCAGTTTGAATGTAGTGAAGCATGTCTGAAAGGGCCATGTCAGGGTTATTGGAGGTGTTTTTGAATGTATAGAAATTCCCGGAAGCTACGAGCCTAGATGGAGTGTTTGCAGCACAATAACAGATGTTATGGATTAATGCGTAACTTGAGTGGCGTTATTGTTACAAGCCACTTTTTTCTTTTTTGTATCAAAGCTTAACAGATCAATTTGCTGATGTCACAGTCACTAGTTAGTCATCCCCCCCAGTAGCACCCTGTTCTCTGATGAGCTCACTCACAGGGGCACATAAAAGGAAGGAAAAGCAGACCCTTCATCAGGTCACTAACCCTTACACAAACACAAAGTGACCCGCCAGTCACAGAGTTGAGACAAGGTGTCAGCTGATGTTACTGCTGAAGTGAGCTAAAAGCCTCAGCTGGCAGTGAGTGCCACTGGGACAACAGCTGTTCATTTAAACTCTCTGCTTCACACACTGTTTTTTGTTTGGGGGGGGGGGGTGATTCTCCGTCACTGTATCTGTGTACTGTTAGTGCGCACACACAGAAATGCACGATTTAGATCGGTTCCTGTGTCCTGCCGTTGACCCGTGTCGTGTCTCTTCCGCCTTATTTGATAATGACGCTGCAGTCGAAGGTAGCTTTGGCTGCATGTCAGTTTTATCTGTGCTACTGTTGTCACTGATGCTTCAGCTGCCTGTTTACATTACACTCATTAACCCCAAAGTCTCACACCAATCTGCCACTTAAAAATATTTAAAATCGGATCTTTTCTACTGCACCGTAGCTTCAAGTACATGTTAACCTCTGTGTTTTTTTTTTTTTTTTTTTTTTTTTAACCTGTCCCGTTTGGTTCTTTTGCCATCAGAATTATTGTCTAAAGGCGAAGAAAGATGCCCAACGTTAACCTCTGTGTTTCTAATGTTCTGCGCTAATTTTTACTAAGGCACTTTCACATATGGACACTTATGACAGTAGTGCCTCCCTGACTGTTGTCATTGTCACTTTAAAGACTATGGAGTAATGTTTTGTCGTATCAGAACAAGTAGCTTTAATTTGTGATTTAAAAAAAAGAAAAAAGTAGTTTGTGTGATCTGATCCTGTACATCTCTGTCCCATCTCAGGATCTGTTCTTCTACGCCAGACGGATGGCCACGGTCGGGTCCCGCTGGATCTAGTCTCTGAGCCAAATCAGAGGGAAGAGCTCCTCCATAGTGCACAGCTTGGAGACACAAAGTGTTTGAGAAATAAAGCAACGGAAGTTAACCTTCCCGTCTTGGAGGCTGGATCATCTCTGCTGTCCCTACTCATTTTCTCCTACCTCAGGGAAACGGGCATTCCTCACCACACACCAACCAGCGACAAGCACCACAGCCTGGGCTACCGGCTGGTCAGGGCACTGGAGAGGCACTCCTTCCAAAAAGTGACTCAGGGCTGGGCAGACCAGCGGGCAGTGAGGCTGGTAGAAGATGTAGAGACATTGTGGGAGCTCAGCCAAGGGAAGTACCAGGGGCAGGTGTCTCAGGGTGTAATAGAGTGCAAAGGAGAGAACACACAGTTCCTGATGAAGATATTAGAGGATCTTAGGTCGCGAGGAGAAGCACTAGTAGGTGATCTGTAAGGTTAAAGGATCACTTTACACCACACTGAAGCTGACTTAAATGCATAACCTGTGAGTGAAAGTGAACAAAAAGGTAACTTTTTATTACATGGTCTTAAAATTCGCCAGGGCCTTAAAATAGGTCCACAGGGCAAAAAAGTCTTCCTGTGGGTATCTGCCTCTAAAGCAAGCATGCCTTTTAAGTTCAAAGCTGTTCATTTCTTAAGTGCTACAATTTTATACCTACTAATACCTAATGTTCATGTTGGCTTGGTTTGTTTATATTGTACATTTTGGGGAGTTTTACAAGTTCTGTGTTTCGCAAATATTTCTCAAATGTAAATGTTATTTATTTTTAATATTTCAAGATGCATGTTTTTGTATGACACCACTAATGTTTCATTTCAGTGTCGAGTGTTGCTACCTCATGTTTTCTTTTCTTATTTTTTTTAATGCCGCGTTCATTGGTGTGCAAATTATATTTTTTTGCATGTTTATAAATAAAAGTGAAATATATTCTTTGATTATTTCATTACTTCATATGACAAAATTCTGGTAGCAATTTATCAGATATCTTAACAATATATAGATATGTCTTTTTTTCTTTGTAAAGAGCAAGTCAGCTGAAAGGTGCTCTGACAGATGGAGGTGTTTATATGTTGGCCACACAAAACACAATTATCCAGCAGTTGTGCTCTCAAATGGTCTCAGTGATGTACGCTCTGGGTTTCAGCCACGCAGACATCAGTGAAGAATGAGGAGCTTCACAAAGCTGAACCGAGCAGAGGGGCCTACGCCCATGTGTTGGTGTGGGTTGAGTGAGTGGCGGTGGCTTCAAGCTAAAACTGAGAGCAACAGTCCACATTTCATTCATTTCTTTCTACAAGCACCTTCGAAACAAAGCTCATCAGTACAGAAAAAGGGGTTGCAATAAATCAGGAAAAACAAGATGATAAAAAATATTTTAATTTCATTTGTTTTTTTTAAATGAGTAAAATACATCAGATGCATTCCATTACTCATATCAGAAATATATACCACATTTTCATTTGCCCCTCCCAACCTTGACCCAACCCTGTCTTGGCTTCTACAGCGTTGCTGTCTGAAACTCTTATTGGTCAGAACTGGGCACATAAAGATGATGTCACAGGCAGGCAACATTGCAGGCGGAAAAAGACAGACCTTAGAAAATGAGGCAGGCATACACCTACTTTACAGCATCATCACCAGATCATTGACAGGCATACTGTATAAAATACAACCATAAATTAATAAGTAATTAGCTATGTACAGTACGGTTTAAAAAATAAATAGTCTCATTTCAACTTGGTGCAAATAAAAGTGCTTTTTTTTTTCTCTTTAAAACTGTCAGTCTGATACATTCCTTTTCTATAACTCATCTTCTTGACATCGTAGAAAATAAAAACACTTTGGTTTGCTTCAAAACAGAGCCCAAACTAAATATAATGACAAGAAAAAGAGTGAGAGACAGTATTTGGATGCAATGCCGCACAATAGTCACCACAATTTGCTGTAAAATGACTACATATAGTAGTAGACGCATACACATCAGGTATTCTAGCAATCCCTGTAGGCATTATAAAAAGCCATCCCTCACGAGTCACAGAGTGGGTTTGCTGAGGAGGCTGTAATCCGTTAGCGACGTCGCTCTTAGGGGATAGTCTGTTATTGTCTTTCAAGTGGATTCCCTTAACAAAAAAAAAAAGAAAAAGAAAAGCAGTGGTCCTCTGGAGTGACAGATCTGAGCCTGTTGATATTTAAGCATGGAGATGGATGGGCAAGGAAGGAGGGAGCGGAGAGAGTAGACAGACGAGGTGAGGGGATGACAAAATGGCAGAAGAGAGCTAGTTGCGGTGGGAAGAGAGTTTAGAGTATAAAGGCAGAGACACAGACAGACAAAGGGGGGTGGAGGGGGGTGGGGGGGGGTGGGGGGGAGCAAACCAAAAGAAGTAGAGGCTGAGAGATGGAGGCAGGGATCAATAGGATGAGAGCAGACCTCCTCAAATGTAGCCTGTGCTGTGATCTTTCAAGAGATGCTCAGCGAGAAGCCCAGGAGACCATCCCTTCAGACAGGGTCGCAACCCCGCTCACTGACGAATGAGGGAACCGCAGAGAGAGCAAATGGAGGGAAGCATGACGGGAAGAAGGATCTGAAATAGCATAAAACACACACATACACACGTACACTCCTCCTTCCCTGACATCTCAGGCCTAAGTCCCCTTGGAGCCTTGTCACACAATGACTTGCTGCTCATCTAGCATCTAAGCAAACTCTACACCAAGTAACAGCTGGCACTTCTGCTGCAACGCACACATACACACACACGCACAGCGACTGGATCTAGGCGTCAGTCTACAGCTGGAGGGGAGATACAACTGTAACGCACACCGACACTAAGAAAAGCAACTTGTCTTTGATTGCATAAATGCGTATACGCAAACACTCTTACATACACAGTTCACATATACAAGCCTCTGTCTCTGGAAAGACTGATCAAAGTTGAGCTTTGGGCACAGGAGGTGGGGCAGATGGAGAGGGCGGCCAGCCTGGGGCACAGCATCACAGAAAGCATGTTTGCGTTTGTGTGTCAGTTGTTGGTGCGCGTGTGCCTGAGAGCGGGGAGAATGTTCCTGTTCGAATACAATGTTTTTCATCTGTCAGCGTGTAGGTACAGTAAGGCGTGTGTGTTCGAGATCTCTGAGAGGAACTGCGCGTTTACGCGAGAGAAGGATGTTTGTGCCTCCGAAACACAAGATGCTTATGCGCAGAAGCATGTGTGTGTGTGTCCGCGTGTGGCCACCGAGGAAAACACATGGGGGAGATGAGAGGAAAGGAGACCAGCCTTTCAAACAAGATTAGAGCTGCGGCTGCCTCAAGGCCCGACTGCCTGACGACACTCTGCATAAACTGGGTGACATCTATATTAACACCACGACAGCGGGCCCAGTCTGCCGTGCCGCCTGACAGAGAGAGGAGGCGACTCATTGAATGACAGAGGATTTTGACATGGCTCAAATGAGTCAACAAGGCAACAGCTACTGATAAAGTTTTCGGGTGTAACACCGATTGTTTACTACAGACTCAGACCTAAAAAAAGAAGTTAATCTGGCCATTGTATTAAAGCACAAACAAGCCTTCAGCCTGTTGATCCAGGTTTGTGTTTGTGTAAAAGGAGATATCTGGAGGCTACCACCGTAATTGCTAATCAACTTGGCTGGCTGAGTTAAGTGGAGACAGTCCAAATTACTGCCAGTGAAAGTAACATTGCCACATCCAAGAGGGAGAGGAGAGAAAACAAAACACACTTCAGTAGAAAAACAATTACAAAATATAAACATATTAACAAAATCATTCAATAACTTAAACATGAGCTTAAAAAAAGAAAGAAAGAAAGAAAATTGAATGCGGTATAAGGCTTCTACCTTGATAAACACACCAAGTGTCGTTTTCTTTTTTTTGGAACAGCGAGAATAAATGTTAAACTAATTTTACTTATTGTGTGACACTTGTGGCAAGCTGTCAGAGTGATGGAGAGAAGCAGCAAGGAGAGTGGCTCACACGACTGATCTAAAGGTCATTTCATCCATCCTTTCCACTTGCCTTTAAAAAAAATCTAAAGCATTATGGTTACGGTAATAATTTAAGAGGTTTCTCGCACTCATTTTGTTTCATACAAAAAAGGACATTTTGGGAAACGACTGTACACTATGAGTAATTAAATAGGAAAAAAAAAGTTGAAGAGAATTAAACAGGAAATAAAAACAAAAATGTTAAAGGATAGCTGAGCCGAGCTGCTCCAGAGGAGTCGTCCTCTTGTTCCTCGGTGTCCAGTAATAGACCGAGTGAGGAAAAGTGGAGAAGAGAGGAGTTGGTGGGCGGACGCAGTCATCTACCCGGGGTTGTTTTTCTTCCTTTTATTTGGACTGGGATTGGGATCCAATTTCAGCTCTCGGTACTGCACCTGTTAAAACACATAGAAACACGCACGCACACACACCACCCGGTCAGGTGGAAAGAGCAAAGGATGCTTGAATAGCACAGAAACCCTCCAGAGGCTCTAGTCCAGCTGTGTGGAACAGTGGCCTCAGGGAAGAGATTACACACTGATTACAGCACACACACACACACACACACACAGATGCGGACGCTCACATGCGCACACACTGACACGATACGTGTGCGCTGTTCAAAGCTCCGACTGCGTGCTCGCTCGCAGATGCACACAAATACACACGTACTTTCACAGATGTGCTACAGTGGCCTAGGGGAAGGGATCACACAAACAAACAAAGAACAGGGCAAGGGCTCATGGGAAAGCTTGGAGAGACAACAGAGTCATCTTGGTATAGCAAGATGGCGAGGAGTGAAAGGGCAGGAAGATGGGAACGAGACAGAATGAAGGAAAAATGCACCATAACCCGTTCAGAACCAAGGTTTTAATAACGGTTAGCAATATTAATACACTCCTCGTCATATGTAGCTTGATACATACTGCTTTTATATCAGAAGGATTATACGACTTGCTACTAATTTAGGGATAGTTACATTTTGATCAAAAGGAGCCAATTAAAAATATCAGGAAAATACATTTTTTGACCAAATTTTGACTCTTTACTGTATCATTTTCATGGCTGAGAGATAAATGAGCACACTGGAGATTTTCGTGGGACAAAATACAATCTCTTCTCCATGTTTCACTCTATAATCAAAGCTGTATCAGTCACCGCCAGACATCTGACATGGAGAGCTTTCCTCCTTCTCAGGAATGAGTGGACAGTACGGATGACATCTAACTGATGAGGCTCCTGCTTCTAGATGGGCTTTCCAGCCCTACACTTATCCCACGTCAGCTGTTAAGTGCAGAACAGCGACATCGTCTAATAACATGACTAAGAAGGCAAAAGCACAATTTTACTTTAAGTAAAGCCCCAATCTGTTGCACATCTGTATACACCATGACCCTATTAGGCCACAGCTAAAAGAAGCTGTTTTATATTTTGGGATATAAATTTATTTGCTTTCCTGCTGAGAGTTACACGAGAAGAGCGATATGGCTGTCACATATGTCAGCTAAATAAGGAGCTGTAGCCAGCATCTGGTTAGCTCAGCTGAGAGAAAGAGAGAAACAGCTAGCTCGGCTCTGCCCAAAGCTAATAAAATTCACGTAGTGCAGAAAAGAACAGATGAGACTTTACAGCTGGTTTTGCTGTGGATCATTTCTTGATCAGGAGCAGCGACCTCCTGGAGTCTTGTTGTCACCATTTTAAAATTTGTTTTTTTGTACAAATGAAGTCAACGAGATATAATGTCTTCATTGTGTGCTTTGGAGGTGCTGGCAGGAACATTTCGTTACCTTTGGCACGCTCTAAGCTGTTCCTATTGTTTTATACCAAACTGAGCTGTGCAAATCATTATATGTCCGTGCCGGTTAATGGACACATATGAGAATGGTATCAGTCTCGTCACTTCTTTTCACAGCAAGAAAGGGAAAAACAAAGCTTTTCTAAAATGTTAAACTACTCCTTAATCCTATAAATTACCAGGACATTATTTTTGTATCTGCACTGCATCACTAAACAGCTTTAAACAGACATTTTAGTTGCGTATTGCCTCACTTCATCACTTCATAAGATGCTTAGCGTCATCACTCAGGGAGTGTCACAGTATGTCTCAGCAACAAGAATTGATTCACTCTTGACAGAATCCTTTCCAAAGATGGTGAGCCGATCCTAGAAACTGCTCTTACGTGGAAGTGATGGACAGTCAGACGCAAACGGCATCACAGTGGCTGAGTATCAACAAACAGAGGCTGTCACACTCGCTTTCAAATGTGCACATCCGTGCATGTGCGCAGAAATGCAGTTGCTAGTCTAGACAAACTCAAGGCAGCGACAAGCACTAGCCACTGAATCGGAATACTAATAGGAAAAAAAAAAAATAGACTTAACAGTGACTGCACCAAAGAGCCAGAATCGTCTGAGGATTCCCTCCTAAGTTGATGTACTATAGGCTACTCTGCCTGGCTGACTGACTGACACTCTCTCTGATTCTCCAGGAAGACAACAAACCGACATCAATATGGTTTCTCTGTTCTGTCTCATGGTAGTTCTGTCTACTGTGGACAGGAACAGCAGCATCTTTCAGCACCGACTGGGAACAAGCCTTTATCATCCAGCTTTTACTGGTTCCCACTGTCGCTTCAATGAAGCCTTCCAGTCCTGTGCCTGCAAAGCCCAAATCTGAGACACAAAAGTGTGTCCACATGTGTGTATGTGCTTCAAAATGCAGACACACTCATATACAAATGAACACCAGCAAAGAGAAAGAATGCACAGACACTCACATAAAGAAAACCTAGGCACTTTTTTATCATTATCAATTCATATAAAAAACCAAAACACACACACACACACACACACACACACGCACACACACACACACACACACACACACACACACGCACACTGGGTTATTTTGCTTCCTCTGTCTCACAGTGCTGGTCACCAATGTCCCGTTAAGGTGCTTACAGAGTGGTTAGGCCAGCATGTGTTGCTCTCTACGCCTCACTAAGCAGCCAGACTGCTCTGATTCCGATCTGGATACTCCACACTGTCCACAAGGCAAGCTAACAACCTACTTGTATTCATACAAGGTAACATACAGCTGTACAAATACAGTTTGTTTGTTGGACACAGTCAGGAAAGAAGTAAGACTGCACGCCGAAAGGCAATCCAGGTAGAGGAAAGGAGAATGATGAGGAGCAAGATAAAGAAGGGACAGAAATAGGCAGCAAAAAAAGAACAAATCAACAAAGGGAGAAGGAGAGAAAACAATGAGAGGAAAGAAGAGACTGGGTGAGACAGTGAGACAGAGGGATATCTGTGGATGCTCGGGTGATGACAGATATGTGGGTGGGGATCCTTTTATAGCCATGCCAACTAAAGCAGACAACAGAACAAAAACCCAGGGGACAGAGAGGGGTTTGCATGGCCCTGTGTGTGTGTATGTGTGTTTATGCAGTGGTAGTTCTGTTAGGGGACCATGACAGTGCTGGCTGAGTGCCCACATTGACTGCAATCAATGACAGTGGTGCATCTGTAGAAGAACAAGTGGGTGAATTGCTGAATGATTGAATTCACTCGCGAGCAAAGGAATAACAGCACGTCAGCGCGGACATCTATTGTACTCATCATCAAATAACTGAAAGCAAATTAAAAAGATCCAACTTTAATAAAGTGTTTCTCCATATGTAGCTCATTCGCATCTTTCGCTGTTAGTTTTAAACAAGTCAGTATGAATCCAAAAAGTAGGACAGGTATTGTGCGTGATCACTGAATGGTTGCGGTCCCATTATATGGCCAAACGCCTACAGGAGCAAAGAAGATACGCGGCAATTTAATTCCGTGCGTTGACATTCCTGTCCAAACAATTCCTGTTTGTGAGTGAATGCAAACAAAGAAAAGTTTGGTTGTCAGTAGAAAGTAAGGTTTTGTTTCTCATGAAGAGTTGCGAAGGGGATCAACAAAAAGAAATAGTGCCAGAAAAAAAAACAACAACAATATTTCAATCAAAACAAGAGTTTTCACTGTGAAGAGCTGCCAGCCGGGAGAAATGGGGGCTCATGCATCACAAGTTCAATTCCAGCTCGCAGGTGACAGGCCCGCCTGATGTTACACCCTTGGCTCCCCACTCACCTCACCTAATAGCGCACACGCAAAAGCACCCACACAGGCGCCAAAACCAGTGGAGGCAAGAGCTAGTTAAAGTAAAAAAAAAAAGAAGAAGAAGAAGAAGAAAACGCAGAGGAGGCGAAGAGAAAGTGGGACGTTAGTAAAATAAAATGAACCAAAATTGGGGGGAAAGTAAAAAGTGAGGTAATGCAGCAAGCACACAAGCAATTTGGTACACGAGCGGGGAACTTAAAGGGAACATCGACAAGAGAAGCGGCGGGTAAAGACCCAGCACTGCTCAAAGGCTGCTCCACCCTCGCTCCTCTCCTTTCCCAAATGTTGACAGTACAAGTGCAAAACAGGCTTTGAAGTGTGCTCCGCTGAAGGGGAGCGTGTACCATGCATAGTGCTTCGTTTAACCGTGTTACCCACAAAGCATCCCAGGACCTGCTCTTCCCTCACTGCCTCTCATGTTCTCTCACCCCCTTTCACACTGAACCTTTGACGGTGTTTTGATGTTGCCAGTGTGGGCAGACAGACAAGGCGAAACCAAGGTGGCTGATAGTGAGCAAAAAAACAAAAAAAGAAGGTGGGGGGGGGAAAAAAACGCAAATAGGCGAGTAAATAAATTGATTCAAAAAAAAAAAAAAAGCTAAGCGAGCTATATTTTAACGACACTATGTCATTCTCCCTTTCGGTCCTTTTTCCCGCAAAGCACAAAACTCGCCCGTTTTCATCTCGTGTGACACCTAAACGAGCATAAGGGTTATTAAATGTTTCCAGGGAAGCACTGCTGTGTACAGTTCAGACATCTGCAGATTGGAAGATTCAGCAATCGTGTCTATTGTTGTGTTGGAGAAAAGGCATTCCGAGGTGACGTAAACCAGTAAGTGAGAAAAAAAAAGTAAGGAAAACTTTTGCCTGTTAGCTGTTGTGACAAGACACAGACTGAATAGTGACTAATTGCCCTCTTGCAATGAAATGTTTAAACCTCTTGCAAAAGTGGGAAGGGCACAGCGAAGGAGAGAGAGACCTCTAGTAGATGTGAGTGATGGCATCTGGCACCGTTTCAGCCTTTAACTATCCTGCCTTTGTCCCCTGCATGTCCGATGAGGTTTCATCCCCAACATAAATGTTGTCTAAAAATATTAACCCGACTGCCCGCTGTTCATTAGGCGCTAAATTGGAATTCATGCTTATTTTTGTATTGGGGATTTGATCCAGCTCCTTTACACCCATCATAAAGGGCCACTTGGCATGCTAATTGCCTTGCCCCCCATTTACGCACTCCCTGGCTCACATGGCTAATGGTGTCGTAAAACATACTAGTGCGCTGACACCTCCCAAACACCAGGTAGGGAATACTTGCCGCTATTAAGGTCCTGAGCATGGCCTCGTTTAAGAGGGTATGAAGGATTCCCCGGTATCATCCGTTATCACCAGCAAAAGATCCAAACCAGACACAAGAAACTGTAATCCAAAGAGGGACGGTGGCTCCTTTAAACACACGTGTGCTAAACATCACGCCAGCCTTTAACATGGGTGCTCACAGAGAGAGATAATGATTTAAGTAAACTGTTGAAGTGGTAAAAAGAAACTGCAGATCCCAGGCTCCGCTGGTGATTTAGCTTTTACAGGGTGTCTGGCAAAGCTGTTACGGGCCTAGTATCAGTATTTTGCGAGGCTTCCTTTGGTAAAGTGCCTTCCATTCACTGTACGAATGCTGACAAACAAATGTTACTGCAAAGTCATTTCCATGCTATGTACAATATAAAGAAAAATTAAAAATTAGGGAAGACTAAGGCTATGTCCCACAGCTTCTGCCTTGCTCTATTTTATAGCTGCAGTATATGCAGCGTATGAACTGTGGACCAGTGTGGCTGCCCTTTGTATAGAAAGTCATTAGAACCTCATCAGTTCTGGCAGCACTGAAGCACCTTCAAATGATGCGGAACAGTACACTGAAATACCCCAACCCACCTAACATGCACAACGGCTGGGAAAACTCTGTGTGTGAGAGTGTGTGTATGTGTGATTATATATGTGTGTGAGGTCACACTGGGGCCCAGAAATAGTATTCATTAGTCATCCAGGATGTCAGGCATAGTGGGCCCCTGCACCAGTACTACTGGGTGCCATAGACACGTGCCCGTGAGGGGACACTCCATTTAGACCCCAGCACCTCTGTGCATCATTTGAAAGCCTCAAGGGCTCAATCCCCACAGACGTCTTTGACCCAGCGAGACGGGGGCAGGCAATGAGGTGAACCCACCACCGGAGGCAGCGACCGGACGCACTGCAGAGCAGAACGTTCCGGTCTGTTTTTAGCCAATGACCGCAGAGCAGGGTGCCTTCTCAGGAAAACTAATTTTTCCGTGACCATCACGGGTTTGACTAGCAGAATTTCACTGACCTGTTCCTATTTGCAGAAATAAACATTGGCACTGGCTTAACGGGCGCATAAAACAAAGTTTTACTCTTGCTTTCTGCCCTCATCGCCCCTCATGCTTTTCTATTTTTGCCTTCATCTTTTCTCTATTTTTACCCCTCTCACCCCTTCATTCACCCTCGCTGCTCTCAGCGCCTCCAAACTCTCAGTGAAACCTGGCAACAATTACCATTCCAACAGCTGCAGCAATAACCATTACAGTAGCACTTACAGTATTACTTATACAGTAGGCACAACTCCAGCAGCATGGGCACCAGACCAGAGCACTGTGTCTGCCCCCTCTTTCCCTAGCCAGCAGGCCCTCATTAGGGGCCTTGTAAAGGCCTCATACCTGCCAGGCAAGGGCCCCTTCACCCTTCAACTCCTCCAGGCTCCAGGTGTGTAAGGTGGCTGCACTTCACCAGAGGGGACAGCTTGGGCTCATTTAAGTCGATGGCTACTTGCCCTGTGCCTGCTGCTGCAGCAGGCCCCTGTAAACTACAAAACTGTAAAACTGCACGGGGGCAGAGAGGGGGAGAGTACGGGGGCTGGCAGGGGTGCGTAGGGGAGCAAGGATTATGACCCTGTAAAGATGAAAGAAGTTGCGGGCAACAAGCGATCAAAGAGGAAGTGTGTCAGCAATGATATGGCAGGGAATTGGTCATATCAGAGGCCCCAGGTCGTTCAGTCTCAGCCTCCATCTGTGTGCGTTTGTGTGTGCGTACTGAACTCAGCTCAGCGGGGCCTAACAGCCACAATGGAAACCATTGGTGCTGGATAACACAACAACTTTCACAAGCTGCCGCTTAATTGCAGTTTAAACTGCACTTGGTCCTGGGCAGCACAGCATGTTACTGTTAGCATAGACACACACACACACACGCACACATACCTATATTTTACCTGAGAAAGCATCTGTAGTCTTCAGCCACAAAGTTAATCTGATCTCACGGTTAATGTAGAAGCAAAACCGCATGGGGCTGGTTAAGTCTTGGTTTACACTCTGTTTCAATTACTAGCAAAGCTGTGAGACAGCATCTAACTGTAATTGTGTGTGAGTGTACGTGTATGGAGTCAATCAACCTAGTTATATGCTGGCCACTAAACTCACTTAACCTTGTTATCTTACTACACAGCTCCAGCCATGTATGTGGAAATTGAATTAGACTTGGAAGCTTTTAATAGGAAAACACAGAAACAGCTTTGAAATAATTAGATTAGATGTCTGTATGGCTAAAACAATGGATAGTCAGTTCAGCCTACATGAAAGCACAACAGTGAGGAGCCAGAGACCGCGAGGAAGAGGAGGAAAGAAAACAGAGGAGACAGAGGAGATAATAAAGAAGCCCTAGCCCTTGTCCAAGCCTGGAACTGACAGATGATGATAGTCATCTCAAAAAAGACATAAAAAATGAAACATATAAAATTTCACCCACCACTTGTACATCTGAGGGCACTCTGGACAGAAAGTCTAGCAGCTCGTTGTTATCAATGGTGTAGGGGTCTCGTAGCTTCTTTGTAAATTTATTCACTCCTGCAGAGAGAAAAGTGGGGGCAGACGGGTAAGAATTGAAAGAAGGAAAGACGGACACATCTTTATATTTGTTGTACTGTCTCTGTGTGCTCACACAAAAAAACATCATGGCACACAGATTTATTTAGATAGAGGATCTGAATCTTCTTATATACTATATGATGTAATAAACAATACAACATTAGCTCACCCCAGGCCAGCACAATGTATCGGAGAGGGATGAAATAGAGGATGATGGTGGCCACTCCGAGAGCCACGATAGCTAACCAGCTTAAGAAAGGCACAGTCCAGTTAAATGTGCTGCAAAGAGAGGAGAAGGAGAGTAATATAAGCAGCAATGCTCACTCCAGATATAACACAAACATGCTGAGAAATAATGTAGGAATGAGTCAGGAAGTTACTTCATGCAAAGTTTAACAGGTTGCAGGGAGAAAATTTTACAACTTTTTGAATTCATTAGAGTGTGAACGTTAGAAAGCACTTAGAGGTAGAAAAGCACTTTTTGAGAACCAGTTCTTTTACTTGTATCTTCAACTCTAACTTTTAATGAAACAAAACAAACAAAACTTTCTGTGTATGAACCGTATGTTAAAAAAAAAGGCTGTTAGTACATACAGGGATGTAAAAAATTAATAAATAAATGCTTTTGTGTAAGTGTGCATGCAGTGTATTTAATCTAATATCTGCATGATAAAAGGTAATGCAAGGTCAAGTAAGATATAGTGGACATAAAGACAAGCAGTCTTTGTATTTGTTCCCCAGGGTTGGGTGTCACACTGGCATTAATTCTTGAGAGCGGCACTAAGTTATACTCAGTTATGCTGGCAAAGAGAACCGGCCAGCGTGGCAGAAAAAAAACAAAACACAACCAAAACAACAACACAGGGACGTGCGGAGCGGAGCAGAGCAGAGCGGGCCGGGTGCCGAGGAGCAGGCTTACGACTCACTTCTTTATCCTCTCGCCATAGGAGGCCACTTCATCTAGCGCATTCTGCACGCTGATGCACACGTCCTGAATGGCATAAAGCTTGTTCATGAAGCCCTTTCTTTCTGAGTCCTGCAAGAGGACAGATAGAGATGTAGGCGAGAGACAGAGAGAAAGAGAGAAAGCGAGGATGAGGGAGGAAGACGTGGAGGGAAATAGAGAAGAGACAGGAGGAGAGAGAGAAGAGAGAGGCTGGGCACAGGCGTCTTTGTGAAAACAATACATTTCAAATAGCGTCAAAGATTTGGAGTGGGGAGCCAAATCACCGGATATCCTGCATAAAGTGACAGAGTGCTTTCATTCCAGGCAGTAATAGAGATATAAAGTTGGCAGAACAAATCAAAATGTTTTCCTCCTTACGAATCCTCACACAGGCAAAATTTGAATATGTGAATAGGCAGAGAGAGGAGCAGAATTAAACTGAAAGCCGAATGGATAGATCAATCTTTGGGCTCGCTCTCTCTCTCTGCTGCTGCTGCCAACACAGCTTGGAAGACCAGGCAGAGCTCTCTTTTGTTCTCCTGGCTGGCACAGTGTGATGATGTCACCAGCCGTGACATCATTATCATCCTTATTAACACTGTCACTCACCACGAAGAGTTCAGAGCGGGAGGGGTCGGGGGGAGTCACAAAATAGGCAGGCAATCTGAAGTCGACAACCCCTGCCCTTCTTACCGAAACAAAGTGAAGAATTTGAAAAGTCATGCAACAGTCAACGAGCTGCTGACTGACAGGCAGGGGCACGACGGATCTGGACAAAATGAGGTGACAGAGAGCGATTAAAAGCCATTGGCTGAGTGAGGACATCGACACGCAGACTGGTTGTTGCAATATGTGAATGGTGGACATGCTTGGAAGACAAAAGGGTAGAAAAGAGCTATCCAGGAGAAAGTCATACGAGTATTATGTGCACTATCGTGGGTGACCCGTTCATAATGTGGCAGGAGGAGGTGACTTTTAAACAAATTGGTGGAGGAGGAGAAGACTGTAATTACAGGATGATCATGTGAAAGTTCTCTACCACATCAATGGCGTAAACACCTGTAATAGAAGAAAATAAATTACAGATGCCAGAAACAGTGAGATAAGAAATGGTTTGAATGGAATAAGCTGAAGAAAGTGAATATTTTACACAGTAAAACCAAAAAAAACCCTCAAATCTTAATCAAGAAGAGTTTCCCCAAAACCAAAGGTGATGATATAACCACACATGCCCAGTATTTCTCTCTGTGTGCAGGAAAGACTATGTTACTGATGAAGATTGATGGACGTTGCTAGATTAGAGAAGTAAAGCTCTAAGTAATTATAACTACCATCGCCAAAGAAGACAGTGAAGCAGTCAAAGACCTGAAACCTTCAGGACCTCAAAGGCCTTTACCACATTTCCATCTTGAGGCCAGCCACCTCACCACAACCCTCCCACTGAGACCCAAACTGCCCCCCAAACCCACCCTCGTCTTTTTGCTCTCTGTCCAGGATCAGATAATGTGAAAAATGAACCATGGAGCAGTCAGGGAGACCACATGGCCTCCCCAGCAAAACCACACAAGACAAATAGATATAATTAGACAGCGTCTCTGGGTTATTTTTCTTCGCAAATATTTTACAAGACTCCCTTTCTTTCCTCCTCCCGCTGTCCTCCTCTTCTAAGGCCTTTCCTCAAAGTCCATCTGTTTTTCATTGCTGAGTCAAACAAATCTCAGAACGCAGGGTCTATTGTGCTGGGCTTGGTGAGGCCGAGCCGAGCCAGGCTGGGCCGGGTCAGGACGTTTTATTTTCGGTCCTGGGCTCAGGGGAGAGTGTTTGAGGGCCACAGGAGTGGTGTGAGAGACTGGGCGGGGGTGGAGAGGATAAGTCAGAGGTCATTCGAGTATAAACCATTGCCACATGCCCTTCGGACTGCGGTCTGACTCCTATTTCCTGTCTTCAAACACGGCTTGGGGAGGTGGGAGGTAGCAATAACACCGAGGGCCACGGAGAACCTTGTTTTCCCAGCTTCCCTGCACACTGCGCACATATGGAGTCAGGCAACCTGTTCTTATAATGGAACCTAATATGCACACAAACACACACACCCTACAGCTATTAGATAAGGTTGATCTGCACACCTGGTCTTGCTGTGTGACTCTACAAACAATATCCCAACAGAGATTAGATGATGGGGGTCCTTGATTTCAAAAGGCAGTTTCTTTTTCTACTGAGCATGTTCGCACTACAGTGTCATGACTAATAGAGAAAGTACTCATATCAAAATAAAATCTGCGCTCCTCAAGAGCAGATCCATTACAAGTTTTTTAAATAAAAGACTCCTTTTTCATGCTTTCGGCACACGTATTTTGCAAGAACTGTGTGTTTCAATTAGCTCACATGTGGTAAGTAATTAGAACATGGTTTTTCCACTCTTGACCAGCTTCTAGTCTCACTCAGGAGGAGGAGCGAGTGCTTTACAGGAGTCTTAGGGCCTGTATTTCCATCTGTGTCTTCCTGTTTCTGTCAGGGAGACTAAGTGGGTTTGTTTGGAGAAGTGAAGGCAAGGCTAGTAAAATCGACTCTGGCTAGGCCTCTCTCTGATTTAGCTTGGCCACAGATGCAAGCCATTTTAACACTCAAAGTATGCTACAAATCCCAACAGCTACGACAACCTGGTCATGATGGATGATGCCGCTTGGCTTGAATCAGCCAAGCAACATCATGAACTTGCCTAATGTGTTTAGCATCATTAGTTTTAAACACTCCAGCTTCATCTATACACAATCGATAGACAGACAGACAGACAGACAGACAGACAGACAGATGGATATTTTCACAGAAAAGTCAGCAGAATATTCTACTACTGTGCATTAGAAGCTCCATAAAGACAGTTGGTGAATGAGATGCTTCCTTGTGCAGAAGGAATTACTTGACATCAATTAACTATCATCAGGTTGGTAGCTGAAATATTTAGTGAGTTGGTGTCCTTTGTTGGGTGAGAGTTGCATGTTTTAATGGCATGGATGCCATTTAAAGAAAATAAATGCATCCCTATGTCCAAGGTTTGCATCATTGTTTGGATGTGTGAAGTGCGGTATGAAATCTCAGCCTTTATTGCCCAGCAGCCGAACAGCAATAAAGGCTCGTTAAAAGTGATGTGAGTTGTTTATATGTGTTAAGGAAAAATAACCCCTCAGTGATACCAGAGAGAGCCCAGGGACACTCTCACACACACACACACACACACACACATTCAAAGAAACAGCCAAGTCAGGCTAACCACATTGCACTTGCTGGTAAATTGTGGTAAACAAATGTGGTAAACTCCCTGAAAACTAACTTAAATATTTAACAAAGGAAAGATGCACAAAGCCCGGGCGCACTCGACTGCTCCATTTCTCTCTCAGAAAGACACCACCATCACAGCAAAGTACATCTATATGCAAAAGTGCAAAGTGAGCAGTTGTAAACTTTACAAAGACAGTTTGTTCTTCACTGACCCAAGGCCTAGAGCTAAACAAGAGAGAGGTCACTGAGGACTTAGCCTATTAGGTTGGACTCAAATATCTGTCCTATATCTACTTGGTGGAAAAGAGAGAGCCATTTGAGACTATTTTAACCTCTGATCACACTGTTCTCCCTGCTGATTTACGCCATAAAAATGATAAACCTAACAGTTATAATGTAGCGGCATATATCCCATCAAACTGCAAAATGAGTCTGAACCACAAGTGGCTGCCGCTCATTGCCGCTGTGCTAAAATTGCACCTGTTTTTCTTTGTTTTTCCTTTTTTTGCCCCTCTCACTCTGGCAGCACAGTAAAAATTGAAATGTCATATAAAATGTGACAGGATGCTAATATGTGGCTCCCAGAGGGCATCTGAAAGCGTTCTTGTTGATTTTGTAACTGCAGAGAGAGACGGCATCCCTCCCATTTCCACCCCAGGAAAAAAAACAACAAAAAAAAAAAAAAAAACACTGAAAAGTTGAACAAGTTGAGGAATGCTAGAGGGTGACACGAATTCAATTTCCAAAGCCTGCGAAAGAACTAGCAATGACACGATAATAAATAGTGCATATGATTAGCATCTACTGTATATTTAAATTAGGTGTGTCGCTATCTACTGAACAAAAAAGAAAACAATGATTTTGTGCTCATAAAGATGTTATTTGGGCGTGCATTTTTTTTAATTGCTGGAAATAAAGAAAATGATTGATGAAAGTGCATGTCACTGGAAGGAGAGCAGGCCTTTATTGGTTCATTTGCATTCACCCATGGCATACTGTTCTCTCTAGTGGCGATGTGTCGACACTGTACATGACTCACAAGTCGAAATAGAGCACTATAGAGACAGCTTACCTGAAAATGAAAAAGCTGGAAAACATAGAGAACACGGAAAAGAAAAGCTCCCAAAATTGTATTTTATATAAATATAAACTCCAATTTTCCCTGCAGTATTTCTGTTAATCATCACCTTCCCCTTGTTTCGTGTTTTTAAGATTAAATGTAACTGTTTGTGAACTAAGCATTTTTTGTGGTTTATTTTTCCCATTTTCATGTGTTCATTAGCATTTTAAGAGTAATAAAAATATCAAATGAAGCATGGAACTCATTTTTTTTTAATCTCTTATGTTGGCCATTTAAATAGTTCAGCTGCTCTAAAGCTATTGTGTTACCGGGGTCTATTCCAAGTAATACCAACTCCACTGGGGACAAGATGAGTCACAGATTTTACCAATTGGGAGTTAAGAAAGGCCCCCTGGGGAATAAAAAAAGAAGGAAAAAAAGGACCCAGTGGCCTAGAATACCATCTCTTTTCGGTTAGGAAATGACAACAGGACAAGACAAAGACCCTGTGAATGGCCTCAGATACCACCCTGCAACCTGGCACCTCGCCAGCGCCACATGAAAGGGGCAGATGTTCGATTTTTTTTTTTTTTTTTTAAGCGGTGGGTACCATTTTAATAAATAATTTATCCCATATAGCAGCTAATCCATGGGCAAATGGGTGAGGGGGAATACATTTTTTTCCATCTCGACCTCTCTTTCTCTCTTTTTTAAAACATAATACATAAATATTTGTGTTACTGTGCTGTTGAGATGCACAGCACGTCCTGTAAAGATGAGAAGGGGCATCCTGAATCCTGCTCCTATAGGCCGGAGCAGCGAGACTGTATATGTATTTTCCTGCGTTCACATGTTGTGCTGCATTGCTCGTTTGAGAGAACCTGTGTGTGCCGAGGGCTGCTTCAACACAGTCAAAGTCAAACTCCAGTTAAGACTGTCAGCTGAAGGTGGACCGCGCACGCACAATGCTCTCTAGCGCTAATTAGTCTCTTCACCCAGCCAAGTCCCATTGCGGGGATAAGTTTACACATACTGTATATAAAAGAGAGCGTTAGGGGGGAACGAGAGTAGCGAGTATCTAAAGGAGGCGGCGCTAATAGTGGTGCCTTATTTTCAGTTTGACCTCCGCTTCCTGTCCTAAAGAGAAAGGTTTCTGGCGTTATGAGTGTGAGTTTGTGTGCGTGTCTCTAATGTGTCTGGTTGGCAGGAGGTTGTTTGCCACTGATCATCTTTACCCATATCCCCGTGGGGCCTCTCATCACCTCCACCACACCAGCCACTCTATCAAGGCTCAAGGTCAGGTGCGCACACAAAAACATAAATGACTACTACCTCTCAACTTCTGCTCTTGATCACTTGATCACCTTCTCCTGGCCTCCCGCTGCATGCCACGCCCTGAACCGCCATCCTACCTCACCTCTGCTCCCCCTGCTCCCACACTCTCCTTCCCCTGTCCTTCCCAGGAAGCAGCCTGGCGGAGTGTGATGAATGGGACGACATTAGTCTTGTCCTCTGTTGGCCTGGTTTAGCTGCTCCAGCCCATCTCCCCTCGTCCGTCAGTCTGTCAGTCTGTCTAAGTGCGTCTGTTTGTCTAAGTCTCTCTGTCCGGGTTGGCTTAAAACACACAGCATCCCACTGTACTGTCAAATGCCTAAAAGATGAGAGTACATATCAGCTTTCATATTTTTTAAATCAGGGAAACATACAAAACTCAAAGACACATGTGTCACATTTTTAACTACTCTCATTAACGACATCATATTTTAATCTTGCTGGGGTCAAATTACACCTCAATCTGTAAAACCTGCTAACCTTGGCATGTTTTTAATTATACATTCATGTTGAGACACACAGGAGATAGAAAAAGCTGTAAAATCTACTGTCTTAAACTTTGTTTTGGAAAGGGGAAAAAAAAACAACAGAACGAGAGTGCATTGCTATGAAGTGAAGGGATCACATCTTCAAAAAAGTAAATAAAATATGCATCCTCTCTGTGCTCATTACAGATTTATGACTCTTGTTAAAAGAAAAGGTGGCGGCTGCCTTCTTACATGTCTGACTTTCAAATTCAGACGACACTGCTGTCAAGTGTTGTGCTCCACATTCTGTCCAATGAGAGACCGAGAGGGCTGAGTGTGTGCCATCTCCAACATCCTATTCGGCGAGAGTCTCGATAAGAGTTACTTTGGGTGGATAAGAGCATGCAAGAACTCCTCACCTACAGTGCAATGAGCTGCTCGTCGTAATCCTTTGATGCATAGTTCATCAATCAAAAAGTTCAGTTGGTTCAGCCACTTGTGTGTATGCGATTCAGAACAATAACAGTTGGGGGGAGTAGTCATTGCTGCATTAGGCATAATGAGCATTGGGATTTTCTTCAGCAATATGTGACAATTTTGCAGTTCCTGTAGCAACTTTAAAGCAAAAGCGCTGAGAAAAACATTCAAATCACCGCACCAGCCACCGCACACCCATGCACACACACACTCAGGGAACGGAAACTCACTCGAAAATTAGTTTGTTAGCTGTCTATTATCAGTGACTTAGGGGGTCATAAGGTGTGAAAGTAGTCCTTATGTGTGAGTGAAACCTAATTAGTACTTTCAAAGAAGCTTGAATCTAAAAGCTTACTTTTTGGCACGAAAAAAAAAAAAAAAAAACTACACCAACCTAGAAGAACATTTTATTCCCTTGTGCTCCCTGTTTCTGTGCAAACTGTATCAAAAATAAATAAGCACAAAAGCACTCGAGTGACTCCCCCCATGTCACCTTTTATTGCCCCAGAACCAAAAGCCCCACCAGCAAAACACACCGTCACACCTCAGTCTACACATTTCACCTCAACGTTTAACAAGTCTACAATGCCACAGGGAAGTCAAAGACAAAGACAGGGGCCGCTTTCCATGCTGGAGCTCAGTAGCTTCCCCCATTACCTTAAAAAGCAGGCACAGGCAGAACCTTTGCAGTGGGTTTGGATTTGGGGGGTCAAACGTGCAGTGTGTGTGGGTGTTAATCGAGACGCGGACATGGGGGACAGGTACTGTACACAAACCCTGACAGGACGGCACACAGAGGCCGCTGGACAGACGATGAGCTAAAAAAGGGAACTGGGAGACAGCAACAAACACCATCGGGAGTCGGTGCCAGAACCACACACAGATCAACTTACCACCATTGCTCGTATCCATTCAAAGTGCCAGGAAGCCAACATATCCTCGAGGATATGGTTTTTATCACGGCTGTCCTCCCAGGGGCCTGGTTTAGGGTCCTTGTGGATAGATTACAGTGAGATGTTCTCTTTACAACCCACAGAAATTAAAGTCAAAAGGTTTAGAAAATGTGGATGTTTTGCAGCTGTGGTCTTATACATTTCTATCACCCTGTGCAGGAAAGAAAACAGCAAAAGCACTGCAATCAAAACAGCTTTAGCCTTGCAATGCAGAAAAGATTCTTTTTTTCAGTGCTCATCTTTATTTAAACTTTGAAACAACAGCATTGGGTAGTAAAATTCAAACTAAATATGCATCTCCCTGAGTCCACTGGACTATTGCATATCTATCAGGATGAGCGCCCATGTCCGCAATCTCTACAAAGACCGTGGTCACTGCACTGTAGCGCATAAGAATAGCGCCGAAAGCAAAGAAAAAAAAAACAAACCAACAAAAAAAAAGACCCATGGTGCAAAAAATAAGCAATTTTCATTTGAACCAGGCTGGAAAGACTGAGAATGAAGGAGTGATGATAGAAAGCGAAAGACAAAGCAAGAGATATGCATCTGGGGGGAATAGAGATAGTGAGAGATGATCCACCTGATGTATGTGTGTGACAAAGAGGGAAAACAAACAAACAATGCAGTGTGTTTTGCATAGACAGACAATACTCCTCTCTGCCTCTTTCACCCTCCTTTTTGTTTTCATTCCTGCCTCTATTAGCAAAACATGATTAAAATGCAGTTCCTACCAGCGTCTCTGCTGAACAACGGGGGAGAAAAAAAAAAGACAGTGAGATGGGAAGAAAAATGAAGCGGAAAAGTCAAAAGCATCTTTTACAGCGTGACGCTTTTCATCCTTCACAGGCGGCAAGAAGAAAAGACAGACATTCAAACTTTATTCTCTTCCCTTCTCTCCTGCTCTGTCTCTTTCACCCATTCTCCTCAGCAGCTGAACCCCCCCGATACCTGCATCTCAAGCTCAATAGCCTCCCCAGAACAACATTTCAGTCACACTTTTTTCCCTCTTCCAGAGCATTGATATAATTCCCAGTGCGCTCTTTAGTCCAATTACATTATGCCATGCCGTTATCTGCGTGATCGACACAGTGCCGTGACTGGGACTAAGAGAGGAGTGCGGTGGCTTAGGGAGGTGCTACAGAAGCTCTATGTGCTATCTGGAGACAAGTCGTGGAAACAGCGCTGGATGTGCCCTATTTAACTTTTCATGGAGCAGAAAGCATTGGCGCTTGCTTAATAGTAGCGAGAGGAGGAAAAAAAAACGGAAAAAAGTTGTGGAGAGAAAGACGACAGTCAGCCACATTTGAAAAGAAACAGAGATTCTGGGTGTTAACATCAACAGCTGAAAGTGGCTGTGAGGCCTGCACTGGATATGTGTGCTGATACTAGCCATCCGTCAGCAGTTATACGCTTGCAGGAGAAGAAGCGATGAACACATACACACACACACACACGGGCAGGATTGTGTGCGCGCATACATGTTCTGTATGTTGCATGAGTCATGCCTGCAGGGACAGCAGCAGAGGGTGAAATGGCTGTCTCAGCACCACAGATGAGTAGGATAAGGAGAAACTGTGTGGCGGAAGGAAGAAATGGGGGATTCTATATACCTCATCAATAGCACCTTTAAAATCTACTACTGATGTGTCAGGTTGGATGTACACACATTACATGAGGATATCCTAAATACTAGAACTATATTAAGCCTCTGCCTCAATAGGTTAAAAAAAAAACTAAATTATAGAATAGCCGGTGGGTTACTGTTTGACCCCCAAATCTGATGCCTTGAAGAACTGGGTCTATTAAAAAAAAGAAGACAAAACATTCACATTTTTTCAGGTCAATGTTCAAACTAAGTAATAACGTCTGCTCTATATTTACTACGAGGAGAAAAACGAGTCAGAATAATCGAGAAACCAAAAAGATGATTTGGTACATGTGGTACGTCTGTGTACGTGTGTGTGTATGTGAGCGAGATATTGATAGATAGGCATAGAGGGAGAAAAAGAGAGGGAGTGCACCGAGCAGTAAGCCCGTGAGCAGGACATGATTGCAGTGTGTATCTTATCTGTGTCAGGTCCTCCTGAGGCTAGTGGAGCCTAGCTGAGCGGAGCACAAGCGCTTCAGTGACCAGTCAACCGTGTGAGGGTAATCTCCTCACTCCTTCAGTCTGTCTCTCTCTCATTCACTCTCTCTTTCCATTTTTCCAGTAAGCCCCCCTCTGGGAGGCAGCTGAGCTGCACACACATCCACGTGAGACGTTCACACAAACACATTTACGCACACAAACACTCACACCCGTGCAGAGCCTAAAGGCTACTGGCTCATGCCAGCTCTGGACAGCGAGCCCACAGGTGAGTGGAGACATCACAAGCTACATTATACGCTTAAGCCCCTGCAGCCACATGCTTGTAAATACAGGAATGAGCAGCGTGTTTTTGCTATCTCACACTGGTCAAGCTGTATTTCAAGATGGTGAAAGGGGTCTACAAAGATACTGCAGGATGCATTTTTAAAAGTGTAAGACAGATTTAAAAGAAAACCATGGATTTGCTTTGTGTAAAAGGCGACAGATAATTGAGGAAGTCATAGACACTTGGGCCCGGATACCTGTCCATATCATTTAAGAGATTCATTTTGGCATTTCATAAAAGAAAATCAAAGATGTGATTTTATAATCAACAGCACAAGCTGAGTTAAAGGTTTTTGGATCATAAATTAGACTACAGGACTCTCAAATCGATGAAAAAATGTAGACCTTTTTTCCCCTCAAACACTCATCCTTATATGTAGTATAAATAATAATAACCGTAACTGTTAAATCTAGATACGCAATTTCAATAAATGTGTCTCTTACGTTTATGTGTTACATGAGTAATGCACTTCGGGATAAAAAGAAAAAAATTCCATATTAAGGTGAGTGCACCCACACACACACACACACACACACACACACACACACACACACACACACACACACACACCCACACACACACAATGTGAAGGAAGGGAGAAGACAAAAAGAATTAGTTTATGTCTAACATTCTTTCACCCTTCGTGTGCTTGCTGTTTGGCTTTAACAACTCAGCCGTCCCCATCAATTAGTCTAGATGCTGGACTTTCATTGAGATTAAGTGACTAATATCAGTGCTTGCTCACAAGAAAGACACTTTTCACGTCTGCCCAACAATCTGTTAAGTCAAAACACATGTGGTAATCCAAGGCAAAAAGCCTGCAAGGGGTCCTCTATGCAATGAAAAACAGGTGCTCTAGTTTTTGGCCATGTAATACCCCATTTACCCTCTGGAGCAAAGGTTATCCAGCTAATAGCTGCCTTGTGGTGCACTGGGAAGAGCTGTGCACATGGCCCAAGTAAACATCTGGGACGGATTGTACATACTTGCAACATATGCTTCAAGTTCAATTAAAATGAGGCCTTGGCACATTTATTAATCTTTTTTTCCTCTCCCTTTGCTCTCTCTCTCTCTTTCTCTTCTTCCCACTCTCCCCTATAGGCCTGTGCCATTAAAGAGGCCTCCTTTGACCCGTCCTTCATACTTACTCATACGATCTGAAGCTGCAGCTCATATCCAATGTAAAAGACCTCATATCCAATGTGAAAGACAAATTTGCTAAGCCCTGAAAGTCCATTTGTTCTGCACTTAACCAGGTTGGAGGGAGAGCAAAGGGAAGAGAGTGTGTGTCACAGCAAAAGGAAAAAAAAAAACAGAAAAAAAAGGCAGGGAAGGGGATGATTGTGGAAAGGGGAAGAAGGAGAGTGGGAGGGGAGAGAGATGTAGGCGAAGAAAAAAGAAAAATGCCCCCCTTTCAACTTCCCTACAGCTCAAATGAAATGCTAACAGTTGAGGGGAGCAATAGATCAAAATGTATGAAGCCAGAGTTGGTAAATTGTAGCCTTTGTGGCAGCTGTGCTATCCAGCATCCCAGCCCTGTGTGAACACAGAGCAAGGCCTTCTTATTTGGAATAATCAGTTCGCCACCAAATCTGACGGAGGCCGCACAAACTGCTTCTGCACCTCATTTCAATATGAAAGTCCAAAATGTATTTCATATAATCTGCAGCTTTTCAAATGCTTGTATTTTTTATTTCCCACCCCACAGAGAGGAGGTTAGAAATGCAATAAGGAGGACAGACACAGGGAAGGAGTGTGGAAAAAAAGGTTCAAGGTTGGCTGGTGCATATCTTCAGTCAGTGCCCCCCTGTACATTTCAGCCTTGGAACTTCACAGCCAAGAAACTTCCTTCTGCCTCTGCACTGTGGGAGAGGATGTAATGCTCACATATTGCTGTGTGCTCATCCCTCAACTGGCTGCCTGGCTGATTGATTGCTGACTTTCTAGTGGGATGACTATTTGACCAATGACACGATAAATGTTGCTTCTTTTTTAAAGTTTTTTTTTTCTTTAACCATTCCTTTTTGCAGAGGCTGTTGTAAAGTTGCCGTTAGATAAGTAAATTTAGCCTACAAGTCCAACATCAGCTTTCTTGGAATTTTTTTTTAAAAGATTATCAAACCAGACCATCCATATTATCACATCACAATCTAGTGTGAGGCAGAAAAGTATCAAGCATCAAGTCAAATCATTTTCATTTTCACACTATAAAACCAAGTGCAAGCTAAGCTAAAATGCCACTCTTGTTTCACACTGCTTGAAACCTCAACACACTAGAGTCTGAAGGAGAAAATTACTTTCATTTCAAACCTGATACACAAGAAAAGCAGACAACACAGTGGGTAGATTAAGCGCTGTGCTATTTCAATTACCATTCCCAGGTGGAGCACTGACAAGGTTCTGTATCCCATCCAGTGGCATTTGTTTCAGTAGCTGTTCCTACAGTGCAAACGAGCGGAGGCAGTAAAGCAGCCACCTGTTGTTACCTGATAGTGTCTGGACAAGCCCAGATGCTGTTTTACTGCGACATAAAGGAGCAGTGAATGGACCTAAATAGCTAACTAAGCACTTTATATGGGTGTATGTTCACAGGAAGAAGGACTGAAGCACAGTGTCTGTAAATTTAGCACACTGTTATACGAAGGGAAATTTAGGGATAATGCACCAAAGCGCGTCAAAAAGATCAAAAACAAAGCGAAACCCCGAGCAGAAAAGGTGAGGAATGTGTTATGTACACACCTAAAGAGAAAACTTTTGAAAAGGTTAAAAAGGTTGTACAATCTGTGAACATGTGTTTGTGCCTCAGGCAGTGAGAATATCTGAACAGGGGGAAGAGATGGGAGGGGAAGATGGAGTCATTTTGTTAGTCTGTTTGTGTTTCCGGTCTGTGAAGCAGTGTCAACCCCTCCTGAGGCAGTGTGTGTGCGAGTGTGTGTGTGTGTGTGTGTGTGTGTGTGTGTGTGTGTATGCGAATGCATCTCTGACACGAGACATAATTACCTTGTCATCTTTGTCAAAATCCTCATCCTCATCCTCCAGCAGGTCCTCCACTGCTTCCTGACAGTTGCAACAGAGCAAAGAGAAAAAACGAGAAGGAGAAATAAAATGTTTATGCAACAGCTATAGTGCAGATAAACATTAGATAACACAGGGTTAACATCATCAGAACATCCAAAGAGGCATATTAAAGCTGATTGGTTCTGCTTATGTCTGGCAAGAGTTTGTTAATGAGTATGGAAGACATGCAGAAAGCACAACTATTGGATTTGTGAGTGCTAATATGTCATAAGCTTCAGAATGGTTCTCAATTAGAATTTAATTTTAGAAACATTCTGTTGTTCAAATATGTTGACACTTCTGGAAATGCAAGCAAACGCTCTGGCTTTGAATTTCCACGGGCTGAGGATTAAAGTCTATTCAAGCAGTCAAATGGCATTGCACAAAAGCATGTAAGACTTATACTTTTCAAAGGGAGAAGACAGCAGAACTCCTCTTCTTCTGACCTCCTTAACCTCTGCATGAGTCTCTCACCTCCACCACTGGTTTATATACATTCACCTCTCTATGCTTTTTTTTCTTCTTCCTCACAGAGTGTGACGCTCCATGAGAGAAGAAAGAAGAAAAGCCTGAAGCGCAGAGACCGAGTCACAAAGAACAGCAACTATTTGCTTCAGTGGTCCACAACCGAGAAAACTGGAGCCGACGTGACTCTGAAGCCCCGAGAAACCACAAGACATACTGTAGAACACAAAGAAAAATGGCATGATTTACGACACTTGCTCACACTCGGTCTAAATTCACGACACCAAACATAAAGGGTACTGGACAAAATAAGTAGCACAGATTTTAAACAATTATTTAAGACACAGTGGAATCACATAGAGACCTCTCACTGTATGTGAAAGCAAGGCAATATTCACACGTATATCCATAGAAGTTCATCCCTGAACTGGCAAGAGGACCTTGGTCTACACTTGTCTGTGTCTTGATACCACCAAAGTGAAAACCATTACAGCTGCATCTTATCCACCCTCTATCAATGACACATCACAGCTAATCATATGACACATCATATAGTTGCCCACGATTTACATAAACAAACAGCCGTATCATAAGCCCTACAGCTGTCAACCTCGGATTTGATCTGCTCTCATTGTTTGATAGCGTTACCAGCCCCTACCCCCTCGAAAACCTTCACCCATCCCCGACATTACCGCAACCCCCCCAGCAAATCCAGAACAGTGCAAACTAGTTTGGAGAAATCCAAAAATCATTACTTAACAAGACAATAGCTTTTGTCCTTTTTGTTTTTCATTGGAATACGGGGGGAAACTATGTGGCGGCTGACATAAGCCTCTTATGTAAATGCAGCTTCCCACACAAACAAAGACGAGTTCAGTCAGAACAGCGGAGTCGAGAGGGTACTGCGTGTGTGCGCGTTCCTGTTCTATCAATATAAGTGAATCACTGGGGCAAAGTGCTGTGCATGTATGTGTGAAACTCCTCATTTTAACTGTCTGACTGTGTAACAACTGGCCATTCGCAGCTCAATGAAACTCTCCCATGTCTAGACAAATAAGCTCGACTGTTCACATTTGACAGTCTCTTTATTGACACTGAGCACATCCAGCGCTACACTATACAAATACCGAAGAGGGAATTCTCGTGCTCAGTCAAGGGAAAAGATGTAGATGAGATACTGTAAAAATGAAAGCCTTCTGGCATCTCTAAACAAATGAACTATAACTGTTTATAAAGACATCATGGTTCCCTCCAAATCCTTTCATCCATGCCAAAATAGAAATATAATGGAATCTTCCACACAGAGGCATTAGCAGGGCATGCCTGGCACATGCTCCAAACTTTAAACAAAGAAATGAGCATGAGCTAGGTGGAGAAGCATGACCTAGAGAGACAGAGAGAATGATAGAGTCGTTTGTCTCCCTCTGCTCTCCGCTCTCCTCTCTCCCTTCTATTGCCGCTGGTTACAGGGAGAAGTCATGTTTCCTGCAATGAGACACAGTGTAAAATTAATAAATAAAAAGACACGGAACATGTCATCTGCCCTGAAGATTGCCACGGCTAAATGCGTGCACTGAAGCTACTGTCTCAGTACGGGAGGATATAAATTACCTCAGTGCAGCCAATGAATTCCAAACATCCCTCTTTCGTTCTCTGTATCGCTCTACCTCTCCCTCTATTTGTCTCATTCTTTCCTCTTTCTAAGACCTGTTTGGTGTATGATATCATTTGTCTGCTTATCCCCCCCATTATCATGTTGTTTGAATTACTATCATTACAGCACGGCAGCATCAAAGCCTTGCTGTCGACAGGATCGCGCAGGGCTCACATTGCCTGCAGAGCTGCTCCAGTCAATTCAGTATCTACAGAGGTGGGGATTAACATATTCAGACCCATTCAAATGATACTGGGATGATGCAGGCTACTCTTACAGATTACATTGTGCCCCATAAATACATACATAGATGCGATAATATGAAATACACGCAAAGAATGCAAGCGAGCACAATGACATTGAGAGTTCAAATGGCTTTGGATGTATGAATGCATCTGTTTGGTCTTTGCTTAAACACGAAGAGCTAATTTGCAAGAATTAATTTGCTGCTGCATTCCCTTTCCAACAACTGCTCTGCATGCTCGACGCGCTTTATCTGAATTATTTTTTTGCCTCTTTTACTGTATTTTGCATCAAGGCAAAAATACCAGCTGCAAATTAAAACAGCTGTGAGTTAAAACCAACAGTGCATCGTCTACTTAATCCGAAAACAAGTACACTACTGCTGTTTATGTGGAGGTTTAGATTATGGGGATAAGTCATCTTTGAGGCCAGACCATATCGCAAAAGTGGTGTATTATGTCCTTATTTTGGTGTCTAGAAAACTGTGGTGCCATAACTGGTAATTGATACATGATTGCTAAAAAGATGGAACTTTAGCATCACAAGACCAAACTTTAGATTCTTGGTGCATATATGGTTGCCTGCGAAATGCACAGTTTAGGTGCCTGCACTTAAAAAAAAACAAAACAAGAAAGAGTTATTAGAATCATTAAGATCTGATCTTTCTTGCTGGGGGGGACTGTTTCTATTAGCTGTGCAGGTAAATATCTAAAAGTTTTTCAAGAACAGTTATGAGAAGCTTCTTGCACAACATCAGCAGTGCAACAGCACCCCTAGTGTGTTTTCAAGGACAGAGAGCATATTCTCAGGGTCAGACGGATTATTACTGTGATCTTCTGCTTGCTGGCTACACAGCTCTGTGGCATTATGGTGAATTTGATAGTAAATATGATCATAAGTTAAATCATAGGAGAAGGTAAGACAATTATGTATGTATGTATTGAGTATGTTCACATAAAGGAAAAGGACCAAATGAAGGATTTACCTAAGGTCACTGGAAAGACAGAAACATGGTAAATGTATACAAGACTAATCAGCTAAATCTTCATATCGACTGAGGCGCTGCGCACAAAGTATTCCAAATATTACTTCACAAGTCAATGATCCACCATCCTCCTGGTTTTGCAGGAATAAAAAAAATGGACAGAACCTGTCTGAATCAATGAAACAAGCGCACACAAACACTCCATAGGGGAAAAGTAAAATTCTACTACTAAACTAGCAGCTACATCATTTTCACCTTTCCCCTGAAAACTGCCTCTCAGCTCGGCCCTCTCTCTCTCTCCTGCTGGCCGTACGGAGTTCCACTATTTCCTCTCCTCACCTTCCCAATGACAGCCGCGTGGGGAATTGACGCCGAGGCAGACATCGCCAGCGAACATGAAGATATACTTTTTCCGTCTTTTTTTCTCCCATTCCTCTATCCCTCCCTCCTTCCTCCTGCTGCTTTTCCTCTTTGATACGTGAGGGGGTTTTAACCTCTCCAGCTGCTGAGGTTTGGCTGAGTGGCTGGCTGGGGGATCTCAAGGCCCTGCTTGGTATGCACTGTCCATGAGTGCATGTGTATGTGTGCACATATTGCCTACACCACAGTTTCTGCAGACTGGGGGAAGAGCTTCGCGGCTGATAAGGCTGAGCCTGGCTGACCCACGCGGGCCCTTCACAAGCTGTCAGAGCCGTGGCCCTCAGAGGGGGGCCCTTCCATCTGCACTGCCCAAGCCAGGGCTCACCCAGCAGGGGGCTAGATAGGGGTGAGGCTGGGGTGCTACCGGAGCTGGTGGTGGGGGTGAGAAGGGCAGCTCCATATTCATGAAAGCAACACCAAATTTCGTGAGCGCTGGAAGATATTGAGTTTTTGGGCTTGTTTTGTGACATTTCCAACTCACCAGCTACTTCTCCCTTTCCTATTTAGCTACTGACAAATCACCAAGTGTTCAGCCAGAGATTAAACAGCTATTCAGGCGAAGTCACAACTCTGAAAACTCCACCAGCGTTATTTGTCTTTCTCAGAAATAAAAAGTCTAGCTTTTCTCATTGTTCTTCATATTCAATTGTGTTAACGAGATCTAGAGCAAGCAACATACTAGATGTCTTGTATGGCAGAAACACATACATCTGTAGACTTAAGCTCAAGGTTTAAACCAAAAACACTAACAAAGAGCTATGGTGGGTATGCTATATAGACAAAATAACAACAACAACAACACCAACAGGCACTGAGACAGACACCCTGAACTGCTGGTGTTGTTAGCAAAGAGCACAGACAGTTACAAAGGTTCAGTGTGATGAAGGGAGTTAGACAAATGGAGTGGGATGGGAGAGGGGGGTGGCAATATGATGAAAAGGATGGGAGGATTTTGCAGTGGCATCCCTGATGCTCCCGATGCTCCCGTCCCGCTTCAAACTATGCCCGCTGCCTGTCTTTCTGCCTGCCAGCCTGCCATCCTATCTGCCAGTTTAGCAGAGACAGAGAGGCAGCGAGAGCAGCAGAGATGAGCACGGCGATGCCGGGGCGGCACGGGGGAAATCAGCGGGGCACAGGCGCTCCCAGTTAAAAGTGACATGACCTTTTGATTTTGTCACCTGTCACCAACTGCCATGTCTGACTCCACACTGAGGAGTGCCTGCCATCCACCGCTGCTTTCCTCTGCCTCCATCTCTCTGAATGCCTCCCTGTCTTTTTCTGTCTCCTGCTCCCACTCCATCTCCTTTTCTCATTCCCCTTGTCTTTCCAGAGTTACAGTTTTATGAGCAAAAAATGGTGCGACTTCCTGGAGGAGTTGAGGTATAATAGGCAGCGCATTCTCTTTTCCTTCCAGCTTTCCCTAATATTTACTTCTACTCCACCTGCGTTGCGCGTGGCTCTTAATGAGGGCAGATGTCAAGTCACAGTGTTGCGAGCAAAGTTGTTTTGAGATGCAAAATCAAGGAGAAAATAGAACAGATAGAAATCGCAATGAAGACTCGCTCTAAAAATGATACAGTGTTCAAATAACATGTGACAATTCTGACTGGAAATAAACCAGATTTTATTTACACTAACGAACAATACGCTGCTGTCACACACAGCAGAGAAAAGTAAATATTAAACTAGTATTAGTAGATCCTCGTGACCTCAATAACTAAGCTCTGTGAGAATGATTCAACTCACCATGTGGTGAGAGCGGACTTATCATAGTCAGCTATCGTGCCACAGGAGGCGTGTATGTAAGTGTGAAGTATCTTCAGGCCATTAAGGTCTTCTCTTCCGTAATGGTTTGGTGGATCCATTGGGTGAATCAATGTAATGGTCTGAAGCATGGGATAAAGATGATGGTGCTCCAGTGTGACGAGGCCTAATTGCCCGTCATCCTGTGGTAGAAAGAGACATCACCGTGTTCCATATGTATCCTCTCCGACAGCCAGCACTGAAATTAACACCTTCATAACATCTGGTAAGAGCTTTTCTGGGCCAAGAGAACGGCAAGGAAAGATTTCTTTTGGGATGTGTCCCTGCTTGTTAATCTCGGTGCCCATCATCTATTCATGCAAGCAGGCACACGCAAGAATACGACTCGCAGCTATGACATGCGTGCACATGTATCTAGCAGCCATCTCCCTCGTCCAGCAGAGCAGCCGGTCCTCTGCTTGACCAAAGCCCAGTGTGAGGACAGATGTAACCTCCAAATTGTCCCAGGTATCCAAACAAGCGTGAGATGGAGGGGTCATCTCATTGCGATGCAAATGGAGAAGCAGAAAAACAGTACGAGTCTTTCTTAATAATACATTCGAATGCACAAATAAAAGTGGCATCATCCTCATATATTCAGCATATATTCAAAAACATTAAAGGGTCCTCTTGTTTGCTCAGAGAGCAAGGGAGCACGTTACACCATGACATACAGGTCAGCCAACGGTGCTGGAGAGTCAGCATTCACGGGTCAGAGTGCTACATGATAAGAAAGGAGGTCGGGGACCTTACTGGTGCTGTGCCTCCTTTAATCGCTGTTCTTAAGGACGCTCTGACTGCTTAGCAGGTACCGGTCAAGGTTGGGGCTAGGCTAAGAAGCAGCTGATCCGGGATCTGTTTGCAAAGCAGCATGTAACCGCACAACAGTCAGTGACCCTGAGTGGTGAAATACAGCATGTAAAGAACACTGTGTTTGTTTATTCGCTATAGACAGGGATACGGGTTGTGGTTGTGGTGTAAAAGCGTCGAAGGGTAAGCACGCTGAACCCGTCAGATGAAGCAAGGCCAGTTCATTAGGAAGTCTGTACTCAAGTGTGGGCTTTTTTTTTCCCTGTTTTCTCTCATTCTCTCTCACCCTCTCTGTTTCTCTCTCTCAACCTTCAGAGTGAGTTCAGCAGAGATTCCTTTGGCATTACCCTCACCCCAGACTGCTGGAAAACCGCAGCGCTCCGGATGCTGACCCTTGCTCAGCTCAGCACAATGCTTTAATTTGGTGTGTTGTTTAAAGTAATTAGAAAGCCTTTCCCCCTGTTTTCTTTTCTATTCTTTTCAGTGTCTCTGCCAAGTGCAAGAGGGAAACAGTGAGTCGTCCATGACTTCAGCTTGATAAAGATTCGGAAGAGGAATCCACTAGACCCCCTCACCCTCCTCCTCACCCCCACCCCCTGCACCGGGGGAAAACTGTCTGAAAACAAACAGGGACAGGACTCGAGGGATACTTGTGTCTAAATGTGCGTATTCGAGTGTATGTGTGTGTTTGTCTACGTGTACAGCATTTCAGCAAAATAACAAATGCTTCTACCGTACCTTACTTTTGCTTTTAGTCTTATTTGAGATGAGATATTAATATCAGGAGTGGACGAGGCACGGAGCTGATAATGAAGCAAGGAGAGTGGGTCCTGCGCGTTCAATACCCCAAAGGCAGTGAGACAGCAACAGAGACACAAGCGGGGCAGTGATCGCCAGAGAATTTTCTTTGTGTCACCTGTGCACAGCTGCCACAGCAGCAAGAAAGAGGCATTAATAGAGCCAATCTTTGACAATTTCAACTTTCATCAGATGCATCACTGCAAAGACTCACTCGCACAGCAGATTCAAACACACAGACAACTTTTATCTGCACACATAGATTAACGCTTCTACACTCGAGTTCATACCATGCAAACACACACCTTGAATGCCTTGTGTAAATGTATATGAGTGTACACTGCAGTCCTTCACATTTATTTATTATAACCTAGGAATAAAGGGAATATACAAATTCACATCAGACATACACACACAATATTTAGTATTCGTGCATTATGGATGCACCTGCATACAGACCTAGAGCACATTTACCTTAGTGCTATCCCACGATCTTTTAGTGTGTCTTTGCCTCTAACTATCTCACCACCAGCCTCTACAAAAACTCCTTAAGCCAGCGCCATCATCGACACTCCTACCCACACATATCAAGACTGTCAAACTGTAAGAGTTACACTACACACTCAGTTAAAGCTATTGCCAAATGCTGCTCATATTAGACACTAAAGACATTTAACTGAAGAAGGTCAGACACCAAAGTTAAAGGCGGTGCTCTCGTGTCTTAAAACACTCCGTTCTTGATGATCCTGATGATCCTTTGAATTCAACCAAACACTCTCCAGTCTCAACGACACTCTGAAGACGGCGATATTAAAGCAAGCTTCAGAGGCAAAACCACTCCCTGGTCTGGTCTAACCCTTGGCATATAAATCCAGTAGAGTAGTTACATGACAAGCCTCAAGACATTAAACTCAAATGAAAATGGTTCTTAGTTGGTGGGAAATATTTTAAGGCGCCCTGCTTTCATCCCAACAAGCCCAGCTGAAGTCAGTCAAATTACGCGGTCTGCATTTATGCTGTAAACACAGAAGATCATGATCAAGTGTGGAAATGCTACTTTGAAAATGAAGCAGATAGATCCTAAATTGTATCTGCTGGCCAGGTTCCTTGACCAGGTAAATCTCCAAAAGGAGATTTTTGGATAGGATATAATAACAATAATAATAAAATACTAAGACAGCACCAGATGTTAAAACACTGAGTTTTAACATCTGACATCTTTTGTCTTTGCTCGTAAGACCTTTAAGTAGAACTGGGCAGACCAGTGTTGTCATACTTAAAGACGCTTGCCATATGAGAATCAACAGTATGAACATGTCTTAAGGTTTCAACCAAGTCCTGAGGTACTTGAGACACAATAGTCCCTTTCAAGAGAGAAAAGCAATTCCACATGAAGTGGGAGTTACATGCACTTATTGGAATGTGAATTGAGTGCCACATTATGGGGATATGCAACCATTGTTGCCTCATTTTACTTAGGAAGTACAGAGAAAAAGAATATCATTAGGTCTGGATAAATACAAGCAGCAGGTAGAGAGACACATAATCATGCCAGGTTTTGTCTTAAGGCATGTGTGGCTATCCTTTTTTTTTTTGCAAGCAATGTCGCCATCTACAGGTGAGAAAAGTGTCTCTAAAATTAAAGTCTGTGTTCTTCACAAATGGTTTGTGTTGTCTGTGAACTTACCTACAATAGTAAATCTTTAATTCTTCACTTGAGCGCATGCAGTGAAAATATGAGTTTTAAACATGAACCAAAAGCTGGAGTATAACTGCCAGTTTATTGTCAAGAAACACAAGGATCATTTTGCTAATTTTAATGCCATGTTTTTAAATGAACAAATATGGAAATGGAAGCTTATGAATAGAGAAGATTAGCTCTTGAGACGAAACAATAAATCTGCGCTATATGCTATGTAGAGTTCACATTTAATTCTGTAATATTGCAATGACACACAGCTATTAGATTTGGTTCATTATGATGACTGAATTTAATACCTCTTCCAAATCCAATCCAATCTAACCCATAGAATCCCTATGAAGAGATAAATATACACATATAGAAGGCAAAAGACTGCAAGGAAATCGGAAGTCTGTTAACTGGTTATTTCCAAGTGAGTCTTAGAAAAAGGCACTTATTAAAATTAATCACTTCATTGTTCACGCTCACGCCATAGTCCAGCTCGCTCTCTCGTTTTCACTCTCTACTCTCCAAATGTGCCTGGCCATGATTAAAACATGTCTGTTTCTCCATGACATTGCTTTGACATCACTTAATTGGTATAAGAGATAAAAAATAAATGAATTAAATAAATATACTACCAGGTAAGTGGCGTAACATTGCTCAAGGTGACAGCCTATTATTTCTCCCTTTTCTTTGCCTCAAAGAAGGCAAAGTGAGAAATGTGAGATGCACTGAGAATGCAGCACCTCGTGCGGCAGACGGAGATTTTTATTAAGAAAAAGAAAAAAAAAATCAGCAGAGAGTTTTCACATGTGAAATTCAAAATCTGTTCAAAGTTTGCGGCGTGCAGTTCAATCTGAAAGTATATTCTACATTTCTACAGGAAACTGCAACCCTTTATTTCTCACTTATCTGTACATCCATGCTCATCAGCAGTCAAAATGTCACGTCCCAAATATCTACTGTTTTTAATATGTCTGGAAATGTATCGTCACATGATTAATGCAGTAAATCAATGTCCCAACAAAACAGCTGTGGTTGAATTTAACCTGCATTGTATGTGGAAATGGGCTTTTACAGTGAAAGGAAAGAAAGGCGGAGGGATATCAAGAAGCGATGGGGTTACTCACCACATCTTGCCTGGTGTCCTTCCCCGACGCAATGAGGATGTAGTTCCAGGCCAAGGGCAGAAGCAACGCCAGAGGAATCATGTAGAGCTCAAAGTTCCAAACGACGACGACAAAAAGCTGTTGAAAGACACAACGTGAAAACAGCTTGTGAGAGAAAAGCAAAAAGAAATACGAGAGATCAATGCGGGCTAAAAATGTATATATTCAAGATGCCATACGGGCGTTCATGAGACAAACTCCTGAGAATCTAAGCTGGCCACATGTGCCATATGTGTGACTCAAAAAACAACACACATTCATATGCAGAATCATAAACTCCATGCAGTAAAAACTATTAAATGGGTCTTTGCTTTAACAAAGGAGTAGGCCTGGTGTCAGTGAGCTGAGGGTGAAACCGCCATGACCCCTTAAGGGTTCGTTTTTCTGGGTCTCAAAGTTGAGGAGGAGGACGGTGAGGAGGATAAGTATGAGCCGTCAGAGCCTCTATCGTCCATGCCAATCATCTCAGAGTCTGAGGTCATGTACCGTTTCAGCCGCAGCACGTCAAAGCTGACCCTTCTATACTCAACCCCAAACTCCAGCAGATGACCCCGCACACCCCACAACCCGAGTCCCTAACCCTGTCACTCTAAGACCCAATACCCTCTCTCCTGGCCCAAAAGAGTCGTTCGCCCCATCTCTAACCTCCTCTGCACCCATCTGCCAAAACCATAACCTCTATACCTCCCCTCTCATCACCAAACAAGAAAGGTACCATCTGAAAATTAACCTTTCCTAAAACCTTGTATTCTGGTTTTGGCAGGACTCTTTAGCCTCTGACAACAGATTACTGCGGTGGTTGGGAAGATACGTGTGGGAAAGTAAAATTGCTAATCATGGAAGGCTGATGTTTTCTGGCAGCATTGTGTAGATTGTGAGAAAGCATTGTCGATTGTAAATGAAAGGTTGAGACGGGGCGTTTTTCAGGAAACAAAATCTGTCAGAAATAAATAGAGCGAAAGCATATTTATCTTATCGAATAATATCATGTTCATGTATACAGAGATTTGTCGCGACTGATAATAAAAAAAAAACTGCAGCAATTATAACAAATGCCAAAAATGCAAACCATGCCTAATGCTTAATCTTTCGCTGTGGAACATATTCACTGAATTCAAGTACGAGTAATCCATTATTTCAAATATGGGCACAGCAGATTTGAAATTAATTAGTCTGTGTATGGAAAGACAACCTTGTTTAACAATCAGTTTTGATGAGAAACTTTTAAAAGTGATGAAATTGAGATTATTACTGTATAAAGCTCATATAATGTCTGTCTACCAATTCTGATTTATCCTGTTTGGTTGTGCAAACACCGGCAAGAGTGAGAGGAGGCTCAATTATCAACAACAACACTGCTTAATTTCTGCCTTTGTATGTGTGTGTATGTGTGTAATATAGGGTTAATGTGAATGAGAGGTTCAACATCTCGGCACCATAGTGCTTTCCAGGCTGCTGTTATTGTAGTAAAGCCAGTCAAACATTAAAAAAACACAGACACACTCGACTGCTACGTCACAACGGACAAAAACACATGCGTGTGAGTATCGCTGAAAAAAGCCCCTCGCAATAAAACCATGTTTACAAATTAAATTTTTATCCTCAACTTTTCCAACTTCATGGAAAAGTTCGAAAGGCTCGTATCCAAACTTTAGAGCGGAATTATAACTCCATGTAAAATTAACTAACAGACGCTGAATCCACAAAGCAAAAATAGGAAGAAAAAAAATAAGACATAAATTAAACATTAGAAATGTCCAGTACATTTGCATAATGCTCACAGCAAAATTTCTTCTTCAAATAAAACCTGAATGGCCTTGGTGAAACAGGCAAATCTCCCCAAAGGATCGCAGTCTTTCTCCGGCTCTCTCAGGCTCAACTTACTTTGTTACATACGCAGAGTCTCTCTCTGATACAGCTGTGTAGGAGAACTGGAAAGAAACTCTTTAATAATTCATATTTGTATACTAATAAGCAACACAACAATTTCCCTTCACTCATCAGAAAACGCTGTTAGGATCGTGAAAAAGCTCGACAGCAGAAACTTGCGTACAGACGAACACAATAACACACCTTTGCGCACGTTTTCCCTACAAAATATAACTATTCTAAAATTATCCATCTGCTCCAAATTACTGTAATTTACAAATCTGTATGATCTGCAACAGAGATAAACACTCCGACAATTTCTAACTACAAAAATGTGCAACAGAGGTGCAGAAAGTTGACTTCAATTGAACAAACAGAGGAGCACATTTCTTTGAAACTATTCTAGTAGAAGCTATTAATAACTGCATACTTATAAACGTCTTCACACGCTCTGTTCTATACTCTACTATAAATACCACTTACAGTAGGAATACAGAACAATGCATTTTAAATATCTTTGCTGTGTGGAAGTCTTTTCACTCGCATTGTCATCACACAGCAGAAAATTAACTTGTACTTTACTGTCTGAATGTTTGTACTTAAGCAATGAAATCTTCTTTTTCAAAAAAATAAATAAATTCCTGCTCTTTTCTCTATTTGTCAGAGGCTATTTAACCTGTCATCTGCCTTTATTCCTCTTCCAGGTGGTTAAGGTGGCTGAGGGTGAAGTTTTGACTGGCAGCTAGAGAAACCGGACACCCCGGCTCAGCAGCGGCCGGCCCTGCACCGTCTATGTGCCCACCGGCCGGGCAGCAATGGGGCCCTACAGTGCCTGGACCTTTCCACCAGGACTGGGCGATCACAGTCACCCCCCGTCGCTCGCTGCACCACATAGGAGGCTTTTCGCCTGGAGAATAGGGAGTGGGAAGGAGCCTGCTGTGGATGTCAGTGACCAGAAAATAGCAGAGGGGGGAAAAGAAAAAAAAAAGGAGGAAAAAAAAGGACGAAAACATGTTGGATCGAAAGGGGAAAAAAGCTAGATGAAGCTCCAGATGTAGTCTACGGGAATAATTTGTAAATGACCCTTTGTGGCCACAGATACATTATGTAGCGGCCGGTGATGGTTCACAGTGAATATCTGAACACTACACACGAGGAATGCTCATCCCGTTCTTGCTTTGTTTAATAATGCTGCATTCATGGTAATGTAATTTATTTTTTTTATATGAACACAGTCTTTCTTTGCTTATCTTTTATTGTATTATTCATATTATGAACGCTCTCTGATTTAGTTTAGCGAGTATGTAAATAAATACATTACAGCTATTTGTTACAAAAAGTGAGTTGGACCCTGTTTTTACTTCTCCTGTAACAAATATTTTCTGTAATTATCAAACCTACTGAAATAAGTGGAAATCTTTTTTTTTCTTATGTGATGGATATTTGATTGTGTCACCAAAACTACTGTCAGCAGTGACAACTTGAAAACAACTTAAAATTAAGAATTTACTTTTAGACGACAAATCTGTTTAGTCAAAACCAAAGTCCGTCTCTTCTTCTAATCATTATTTGTGCTTCAGTGATCTTCAGTGAAATGCGATAAATTTCCAGGAACAAAACTATTCACCTGTCACAAAACAAAGTGAAATCAGGACTTCCACTGTCAAATCTGCTAAACCAGCTTAGATATAGTTAAAGGCTAAATTTGAAATGGGCTAACTTCACATCTGAGTATGAGCTGATACTGAAATGAGATGCGTAATTAAAAAAGACAATTACAAAACTAACAAAGCAAAAATCACGCCAGTATTATTTGTAACATTTTGGCTAAAATGAAAATAAAACACAAAACAGAACTTAAATTATTTTGACACATCTGTGTAGTTAAGATTTCATTCCAGCTGTAATGTTTAAAGCTTTCGCTTAATATTAAAATATTCAAGCACGATAAGCTATATTAAAAATGTTAACAAAAGAGATAGTCAAAATGATTTATTCAAGCACTTAGTGCGGCACATTGAGAGTTGCTTTATTTGTTTCAAAACACAACCCGCGTCCTTGCGGCTCTTTGCCGCAGCACTGTGGGAGGGTAATATTCAGTGCTTTGGCTTACATTAACCACACACCAGGCTAACTTCCCCCTGCTCTGTCTCAGTGGAGTGAAACTGAAGTTTGGATTTCAGAGTTCCCCTTTATCTCTCTTACATCAATTTCCATGCTGGCACTAAGTGTTGCCAGATAGCAACTAGAAGTCCTGTTAAGTTCGAGGGAACAAGAGGGAGGGAGACTGTGTCCTGTTTCTGACCAGACCTACAACAACATTCGGTGGTGCTAGACTGCCCCCTGCTGTTCTCATGCAGAACATTGATCCACAGCACAATTAATGCTGTTCATTCGAAATAAAAAAGGAAGCTCAAATTCACTAAAACTGTTGTGTCAAAGGCAGTCATTTTGCAACATCACAGTTACAACAATACAATAAAGCCTGTACCATTTGTGATCACAATGCTACAACTTCCCAGGGGTGCCAATTAGAAATAAGGGTGCTGTATCGCGACTTCGTATCAAAAGGCCTCACATTTTCTGTCTCCATCTCTGGTGATTAAACTCTGACTTGGTATTCTCTGTTAGTCGTGCCACTACATTTCAACTATCATTCATTTTGGAAATGAGGAGAACAGTGAAATGTGAAAGCATATCTTTCAAAGCTGTCCCTTGCTGTGGGCAAAGACGAACTCCCTAACTTTAAAACTTTTAAAAGTTAGACAGGTTCTTTGAAGGGGAGTCAAAGGAGCAATTTAAAGAGACCTGGAGTGGTGTGTACTGCTGACTACTATGGCGTCTTCGCACTGTGTATCAAACCACCAGCCAGACATGTGCAAACACACACACATATACACTCCAATAGTTGCTTCTGTACCTGCCTTTGCTTTTTTCCCCCCTTTTTTTATTTCAGCAGGGTGAATTTTTATCTAAATGCAAAGCAGGTGATAGGTGCTCCAGTTTCCTCTAGAAGTAGCTCCCTTGTCTGGGCTCTCTTCCTGATAAGAGTCCTACTTTGCCTGACATAAAAGAGCCCGGTATCATTTCCCCTGCCTCCCCAACAACCCCCAGCTCGCTGCCCTCGCCCTTCCCCGAGCTTCACAAAGCTGCCTCTATTTGCTCCCAATTCAGGGCCCAATTGCAGATAAAGTTACAGCAAATTTGTTTGGAGGAAGAGCTGCTGAGGCCTGCGGTCCCTGGGGCAATAACAGCCTTGTCTTGCAGGGGCCGTGGGGAGAGCTGGCAGCAGCAGGAGAACAGAACCCTACACCGCTCAGCCCGACAATGGCCTCAACTCTCCGGGAGGGAAAAGCCGAGGGGAGGGAGAGATAAAGAAGAACAGGGATGCATGGAAGGATAGAACGGAGAGACACTCAGCTTGCAGGTGTGGAGAGAGGAAGCAGACGCTTAACCCTGAGACGGGGAATGGAGACACCACCCACAGACACACACACACACACACAAATACACAGACACCACCCATCATGCAGGACAGGAGGTAACTCCAGTCCCGTCCATTGTGCCAACGCCTCAGGCAAAGCTGCCACGGTGGCTGATTCACTGTCGGGATGGGTGGGTGACAACAGTGTGGGCGTGAGAGAGAAAAGAGTGAAAAGCTGCATGTGAGACTATGCAATATCTCTATTTCTCGCACATACACACAAGACACACAATACACATGCACACACTAAACACAGCTGGCACTAATGGATGATGTGTACATGCGGCTGGTATTTCAGAATTGGGCAGAAGGAGAGTAAGAGACCATGAAGAAAATTTTGATCGTTTTTGTGGAAGAAGTGTCGAGCAGTGACACAGTCTGACAACTGCGATGATGTACTCTTGCGTTCACGAAATATATACGAGCACGCTTAAATTTGCTCCCCCCCGGGCTCACTTAGCAGTTAAGGAGTGCGCACGTTGGTAAGTTTAGCGGCTGAACTGCCCAACATCTACACCTCTCTAGCTATAGCCATGTTTGGAAAGTTAAGTCTAACATCTGGAATAAGAAAAAAAAAAAAAAAAAAAAAGAAGACAGCCAGACAGAAACACACGTGCACATGTATACAGACACACATGCCCATAATCACACACAGCAGTACACCTTCATGAATGCACCACCTTGGCCAGATGGCCCCCCATAAAAACCCACTTAAAGAGATGAGTGAAGTGATTAAGAGGCCCCTCAAAGTAAGGGAGAAATGAGACAGGGATGAAGAAATGGAGGGGTGGGAGGGAATACCTGTGTAGAGGAGAGGCCCTAAATACTGTGATGCTTTTAGCTAAGTGCTCACTCCTACGTTAACAGACTCCCAAAAGAGCCGGGGATGGGTGGGTGGACTACAATGACACCTAAATTTCTGAATTTCTCTAAACTATAAAACACTGTGTCCTTGGCCCAGATAGATCGTTCCTCGTCTCCTGAATCCAATCAGAATTTGAATAGTGGAAACTGTTAGAAATGGATATACTACATACTGTGTTAAAAACAAAAAAAAACTTGGGAGGATCTATACAACACATACATCTGTTTGGATGTGCTGACACAGAGGCTGTGCTGTCCAAGGCTATATTTTCTCCTCTCCATTCCCCATGTAGATTGGTATTTCTAAAGTGACCTTGTTTTGGGTGAATTCCTTGACATTTTATTTGTCTGACACATTCATTTATTTATAAAAAGATAAGACCCAAGGACTCCTGCCTAGTTCAGTCTTACATGAGAGAAAATACATGCACACGCCGGCTCTCGCACACAAATGTGCTCACTCACACAAAGAGGAAAATGTTAACTGATCAATACCGTGTCTCTTCTGACCCATGTCTTGTGATGACACTGTGACCCGCTGTGCAAACACACACACACACACGCACACACACACGTACACCCTCTGGAGAGATTAAACTGATGTCAGCCAGCCAAATGCTGCTAATGTCTAATGTCTGCTGCTGAAGATGCTCTGTGATCCAATGGTAAAGGGCTGGGGCAAGTTGGGTCCACCTGTCCTGTAGCTACTTAAGTCAGGACACTAAACCAGACAGGATTAAATGCCTGCTCTGTCATATTTGGGGTAGAAACCTCCATGCAGCCACTCGCTGCCCTGCAGGAGAATGTCGTTTCACTGATAGCTCTGCTGTCCAATTACACTTCACCTTTTAATACCAGACACAGATGACAGGGGGGAGAGAGAGAGGATGAAGACGAGGCCAGTGGGTGACGAGAGAAAGAGCCTGCAATTTCTACTGTCTGCAAGAACAGCTTGTCACCCTTCAGTAGATTGTAGCTGCATTTTCTCAGTATTTGGACATCTGATGGGTCTAATAAAATAGTGTTTAAGCTGCAACACCAACCCTCCACTTATTCCTAGTAAGTGAGACTCAAGGCCAACAGTGCCAAATAAAGTATACGGTGTGTGTATGTGTGCAATTAATACAAGAACAGAAAAAAAAAGCTTAATCCAGTGTATCACAGCGTGACATCTAAGAGTGAAAGTAACAGTCTGTCTGGGATGTGCTTGACTGTGCTTGAGACATCAACAGTCTCTTGCGTTAGACTGTTAAATTATGAGTGAAGGATGCTTGCTTTGTTAACAGACATGGTCCTACATTCTCGGTGAGCAGTGCGTGCACGTCTCTGTCGCACGTACAAAGTGTAACCAGTTAAATATATGGTTATACATTTAGAATGATCAATAGGCACAGGTTATGTGATTTTTCCAGTGCCAAAAGAAAGGAGCAATTACATTTAGGTACAAATTTCTCCCTACATTACATCTGAAACAACACAGCACGATCCATCAATCAAGCAACTGCACGTAAGAAATAAACATATATTACACACACGCACACACAACTCTACCTGTCATGTTGTAAATGTGCAGCTTTATGTGTGGTATGCCACATTTACTGTGTATTTGATGGGACATGCACATACCACAAAGGCACAGATGCTCCTCTGCGGAGAGTCCCATTCGAAGCAGCTGTTTATGTAGCAGCCCGTGTTGATCAGGACCATGATGCAGCGTCTAACTCGGGTGAAGTTGCGCAAAAGCAACTGGGCGAAAAACAAAAAGGGAAACAACAAAAAGTAAAAGGTTTATGCAAGCGAGGGTTTAAAGGTCAAAAATGTGCTAAACCGAGGAACGGATCATGGTGTTGTAAACATGCTGTGCGTGATTTATTGCTTCATTGTGAAAATGGTATATCCAGTATGTAAACAACCAGATGGAGGAACGAGGCTCGGCGTGACAGGTAGATGTGTGGGAAATAAAACGGGAGCAAAACGATCCATCTAAGCACAGCTGTCAGAGTCCCGCTGATAAGACACTTGAGGTGACGTACTGTTATAGGGGGTCACTTTTCTCTCTCGTTTACATTTAGTTAAGGTGAGAAATTACCACCATTTAGCAAAAGAATCCAAAGTTTTTTCAAGTTATGTTAATCAGCACCTGATTAACAACATACTGTTATTAAGTCTTAATAAGCCATCTTCTAGCCCTAAAGTGTCTCATTGTACTGTGTCTTTGTAAAATTAAATGAAGCCATCGTAATACAGCTCGACAGTTGCATCTTTGACCTCACTTTGGATTCACTATTACATCACAGTACTTAAGAGCACCCTGAGGATGCCGATGTGATGACTCTACTTAAACAGCAATATATGTTTTGGTATGGATTGGCCACCTCTGCGAGCTAACTCACAGTGTTTGTTTAACTCTGTTATCCTAGTGATGAAGTTTAGCACAATAATAAAATAAAAAGAAAATCCAAAACAGTCCCTGGATTCTCCTCCCTGGGCGTTCTCCAGGCATTTGGCCAGAGATGAGATAGAACTGGCTAACTGCTGTCTCCCCCTGGGTTGCCAGCCATTCAGGGAATAGCATAACAGCAAGAACGCCAACCACCCAATCAGGTCACCAACAGGGGAAAGTGCTCCCACAGGAAAAAAACTGTCGCTTCAGTTTGCACTTAAAAATATTCCAGGGCATTCTTTTACTCCTTGGGAAATGGTGTGTGTTTTAATGTGTGTTGAAAGTGGGTATATAATATGTGTCTGCAAAACCACAATTAGGATTTTCATGTGTTGGGTGGCTTCAATTTATTGATGCTAGCTGATTTGAACTCTTTTCCACTCTGTATCAATATTTGTTGCCAAACTATGGTTATGGTTACTTTGTGTCCACAACACCAAGAGTTCAAATCATCCATTTGCACATTCTTCAGCATGTTTACTTTATGTGCATGTTATACTTTTCTTTGCTATAACACCAGATAGGGATTATTAATTTTTTATTATGTCAATCCCAGTCTGTAGTTATTTCTTCGATCACTTATGAAAGTGGATAAGTTATCGGTTATGTTAAAAACCATAATTAGAATTAAATCTTGTCTTTGATGACAGGCAGCATGTGTGTGTGTGTGTGTGTATTTTATGTTATTTTTAGTGTGTGTCTACTCATTGAGCAGCAAGCAACAGCAGGGGAGCTGCTACCACACAAAAGAGTCCTCATGGGGCAATCCCTCCAAAGCAGCCAGTGACATCATCATTGCGAGACGCTGACATGGGTCATCTCTGCGAGTCAGGGGTGAAATGGAGATAAAAAAAGGATTCTGCACTTGGGAGAAAAGCTCAGAGTGGGCCAAGATGGGAATCATCAGAAAAAGCAGAGGCAGAAACAGTGAGGAAAAGAAGGGAATAGATGGAGGGCTGACAAAAGGGTGGTGTGGGAGCTGGTGTCTGTGTTGTGCTATGTTAGGCAGGGCTGTGCTCGGCTGTGCGTGGTGCAACACTGACTGCTGAGCCCAAACGGTCACTCATATGACACGTCTGATGCGGGCCAGCCCCTACTATTCATCTCTTTGTGGTGCCGCCACACTGAGCAGCGTGACAATGAAGTGCAAAGCAGCAGTGGCAAAGAGGGCCAACTATAAGGATGGCCAATCTACTTATGCACCCCAGAGCTGACAGCTTGACATTTCTATTCACCACTCAGAGTGGATGCGAGGGGGTAGAGATGAGAGAAGAGGGAGAGGAGGAAAGGGAGGAGAAAAAAAAAGAGAAACAAAATGCTGTTTTTCCTTCAATCATCCTGTTGTATCTTGCCCACACAGTTGTTGTGCTTTACAAGATGCCACTCACCAGGGTTGTTGGTTTTGCTTCAGACAGTTAAGCAGAATAGGGGGTGCGGTGGTGGACACAGATAAAAATAAGGCGGAGTGGTAGAAGACACAGTTTGGCTCATGATGTACCTGCTTGGACACTCGAGGCTCCTCCTCGATATACTTTTGCTCAATAGGAATCAGCGTCCTGAGACCAGCCTTCACCTGGAATAAACACAAGCGGCGGCGTGAACCGCAAATGGTGAGAGAGAGATCAGTGTATCTTGATTGTTTCAGATCTTTTTTTCTTAAACAGACTGTGTAGTGGCACAACATGGCAGCACAAGCATAGAGCGTGCCCCATGTCAGAGGCTAGAGAGAGTGCGAGAGAAAGCTGCAAGATGGCCACTAAAGGGACACACACAGCGATGGTGAATGGGCGAACAAAAGCTGCTGAGAGGGAGTCTTCGATAATTAAAGCCAAAACGAGGATGAGGGACAAGGGACGAGGGATGAGACGGGAAGCGAGGGAAGGGGGGTGGCAAACAGAATAAAGACAACAGCAGCGTAGAAGAGGGGGATGATGCTGGGGAGAACAAGAGAGGATAATAGGGGGTGGGGGGCAAAATAGAAAAAGAAAATCGGGGAGGAGGCTCAAAAAAGCAAAAGAAAGACTTACAGCATTAAAAATCACGTCTATTTCGAGAAAGATGACCCCTTTTGTTGGCCCTGTCAGCTCCTTGCTTTTCAAGGCGTAGGCTTTGCATTCTCCATTTTGGATCTGTGGGAGAGGGACATGACAGGCGTCTGTCTGGCAATACCCGGCTGAATCGGCTCCCCGGGCCACCTTTGAACCCCAGCTGCTGGCGCTGACAGGGAACCCAAAACAACTGTGGCAACTCTGACAAGTACCTGTTCATTACCCACTGCAGCTCAGCTCTGTCAAACAGAAATTAACTATCCTGGGGAATCGTACTGTACAGCAGAGCACGGGTATATTATACACACAGTTCCTTCACAGGCTTTATTTTTATGAATATAAGACAGATGCTTCTGTCTATATATACATGTTTTTTTCAAATGACACTGTTCAGTGTCTCCATCAGTGTCATTTTCATATCGTCTCTCATCCCCTAACTTCCGTTCTTCACATCTATCAATCTCTTCTTTCGTCTCAGCCTCTCTTCCATTTTTTCTCGCTCCTGTCATCTCTTTCTCTTTTGCGAAATAATAACAGTGTCATAAGTAAAAGCTGCAGAAAATAACCTCTGCTCTTTATATCTCATTTTCATTTTTAGTTTTTGTTTCCCAAGGGAGGCGGAAAAAATAAAGAAACACAGAAACAAGCCTTTGACTCACATTTAGTAAAGGAATAGCCACTTTTCCCAGGAAGTCTGCACTTCTGTCTCTGTCCTCATCGTAAACGGTGACCTCAAGTACCGAGTGGATGTCCTTCACATTACTGGACGATACACAAAGACAAATACCAGTGGTGCACATACTGAAGGAGCATCACGAATAGGCTAAAAACTGTATAATAAAACACAAGATATTACAAATGCTTCACATTTCCTCATTACTTGTCAAAAAATATAAACAGACTTAAAAAAAATAATATCTATAAATTGATTTCCTAGTAAATTCATGAACACATAGAATTGAGATGATCACTGCTCAAAATGGTCCAGAATATATTTTTAAAGTAGCAAATGAGCTGGTGAAAGTCACAAGAAAAACTGAATAATTTATATATACTTTTTTCTTTTTTAATGAAACTGTTTACTCAAGGATACGTGTCACTTTTTTGCCTGCATGCATGAACGTGCAGACATACGGGCACTCTTAAAGTCACTCACAAAGTGAAGACCTTGTTCCACTCTGGGTTCAGGTTTTTGTAGACGGTGTGAGTCTGCAGCCGATCGTTACTCAGCTCCACTACACAGAATGGGTCGCTCTTACCTGGCAAGCAAAAATAAATAAAAATAAAATTAAATATAAAGAGAACAAAAAGAAGGAAAGAACATCCTTCTTAGTGAAAAGATAAAATTTGGTTAGCTTGAGGTCTTAAATTGAGAATCTTAAGTAATTCCAACAGCTTTTGTTTATCTCAAATACCTCATACTGTTAAGACATATACTGTAGCATCCTTCCCTTATGTCACACGACAGCTCCAATACCCTGGACTTATCAGAGCTGTAATGAAATGATTCTTTCATTTTTAGCCCCAATATTATACAACAGTATATCAGTGTAAAAGCTGTAAGCCATTTCTATCAGCATCCCGGCTACATGGACAACTAGAAGATAAGCTTCAGGACGACTGCGCCTTGGGCAGTCACGAGGAAAGGGTGAGAGAGAAAAGCGATAGAGGACTTTGAAAATGGGTGGTGCGGAGAACACAGAGGTCGAGGTGCTCTGAAGGCCCGAGAATTTTTGAGCTGAACATAAAGGCAGCCAGTCGCAGAGCGTGAGAAACGTAGCTCCTCCGAAGACAGCAGTGAGGGGAGCAGCGGCACGATGACACGAGTACAAGCAAGCATATAATGTCAAAACTATATGATGAATGAACAACAGAGAAAACATTTCTGCATTTTTATTTGGAGAGATGAATAAAAGCAGTTTTAAAAAGATTTCTTAAAAATGATTCAAACTGAAATAGATTAAGTTTGAGGACTAGCTGCGAAGCTGTTTTCAAGTAATATTTTACGGCAATTAAAAGTAAAAACATACATCCAAATTTGGATTTATTATACGAAATGAATCACGCTGAAAATTAAGGATCACAAATGAAGGAGTGCTGCCAAACTAAAACTTAAACACACTTATCACTATTATATGATTTAGTATAAAGAATATTCATAAATGCTAATTAATTCCAAGAAAACTTTACTACAGTTATGCAACTGGGTAGAGAGAAAGTGAGAGAGACCGAGAAGGAGCCGCTTCCTCCTCTTGAGGATAGCACACTGTGCTATCATAATCAAAACCAGTAATGTCCTATATATTCCCGATTTGTTTACTAACATCTCACACTTCAAATTCTTTGTACACAGAAAACAGCGAGACCGGCTCCCTGTGCTTGCCAGCCCACCTACCTTCAGTGAACTAAAAAAACAACAAAACTCTTAATTTTGACTTTGATCATTATGTTTTATTAAAAACTGTCGGGAGCCGCTGCGAATGTTTTTTTCAAACCTATCACTTGAAAAGGCTGGGTCATTAAGTAAAAAGACGAGAGAAAAAAAAATCTCCCTGGCAAATTTCCAGGGAAAGTATTGGGAATACTGAACACTGAAAAGCAGCATTGTTGCATAATAAAACTCGATAAAAAAGAGATTGAGTTCAAAGCCCCCGAAAAGTGTGTGTCCGCCTGTGTTTGTAGGCCATAGGAAATAAGTGTGTGTATCTGTGTGTGTGTGTGAGTGCCATCGATTAGTGTGATTTTCTCCAAATGTTGTGACAAGGGCAGGACATTTAGTGGGCGTGCAAAGTAAATGTCACTGTGATCAATGCCGAGGCAGAGGCGTTGCCTTTCATATCTGTTTGTGGCGCTCCATTGATGTAGAGTGTTTCAAGTGGATATTGACAGCTACGACTTCTACAGAAAACAAGATACGTTAAAATAGACAAAAGAAAAAAGACTCGGGCACCTGCTTCTCAGTGCCTCTGTTTACACCTCGCCGTCTCTCTCTAAATGCAATTGTTCTTTAAACCAAAATTAAATACGGTTGAAATGATTAAACCAGTGAAAAACTTCTTTTTTTGCAGAAAATCTTTCTTAATAATCCCAGAGTGTCCATATCATTCACAATTATAATGTCATTGCCACAGACCAAATCTGATTAAATCTAGACGCAATCACCCAAATTAGGAGATGGAAATTATTTCTGCAGAAGTCCGTCCCTTCCCCCCATTTTCTCTCTAATATTCTATTTTTAATGACACGGCAGGCTGTGTTGCTGCAGAGAGCCAGTTGTTACTGATGGTGAACTTTCACCTTACTGGCCACCAGCACCAGAGGCAGCTGTCTTAACCAATTACACGCTCGGGTTTGAGCGCCACTCAGTGATCATCCAGGTAATGTCTGAGTAAAGCTCCCCCACCACCACCACTACCACCACCACCGGGGTCCCGTCTCTGTGACAGTGGCGAAGGGTTTGCAGCAAGAAGTGGGCTCAAATTAATTTCAGAGTGCTCTAAGATAAGTGGCGAATGGATACAGTATAGAAAACGAGGAAGCATACTGTAATTGCCTGAGAGAAAGCTTAGAGTCAGTGAGAAGTTTAAGGTTGTAGAGGGAACACACGACGCTCTCGTGCCCCTGAATTATCACAGTTCATTATAATTCATACTTTAAAATGTAAACCAGTGCATTACCATGTTAATTTTAACAGGTCACTCAATATGAGCTGCAATATTTACCAACCATTCAAGTTGATAAATGTAGACTTCCCTGGCAGGGCTACACATTCTGTGTCTCTGGTGATGCTGCTGCTGAAGGTACGCGCATGCATGTGTGTGTGTGTGTGTGTGTGAGTGTGCGTCTCACTATTGAAATGTTCTAAGAGTATAGCATCCACTCAGAGGGACAAGAGCTGGCAGACAAAAGGGATTGTTGGTTTTAGAGACTATTTTCAGTTATCCTACTTGGGCTAGAGTGGAGCTACTCCACAAAAACACTCCAATTAGAGAGAGAGAGATGGCCAGAGAGAGAGCGAGAGAGAGAGAGGGGAGGAGTAGAGAGAAAAAAAAGAGAGAGAAGAGGAGACGGGCTGGCTGAATGGGAGAGAGATGGTGAACTCTTTCTCGCTCGCTGACCTCCTCTCTCTCTCTCTTTTCCTGTCTCTGTCTGTTTGTCTGTCCTTCTGTTTCTCTCTCACCTTGCTCCTGACCCTCTCTTGGTCTGCGTTGTTAAAATGGGGTGTTCATGTGGTGAGGGCTCTTATGTGGCTCTTACAGAGCTATTGTTTCTGCCAGTGACACGCACACAAGCGCACACACACACACACACACACAGCATCAGACTCAAAACAGGCATAAGCAATTTAAAAACAACCCCTTTGCCTTGTCTGTCATCAGTATCAGTCCACTGACTGTGGGGTTAGGCTGCTTCTGGAAATTAAAAGATTTGCTTTTAAGTTCGAGAGCAATACAAATTTAAAGGCGTTTTTACATTCAACTGTCTTAATTTTCAATCTCTCTGGCTATGACAAAAAAAGTTGTAATGTTGAGTGTAAAAACATTTCTCCCATGAAATCAATTTTTTAAAATTTAAATTGCTTTTAAACTTTTTTTTACTTTGCTAATCTAATTAATATGCATCCCATGTTATAACGTCCAAACTATTGCAAATGTTAGATACCAGTCCAACCTGAGCACATGCTAAGTAAAATATTACCGCTAGTACCCAAGGCATGTCATATTTTACTGTGAAGTGAGTCTGTTGCAATAATTTCAAACCTCTGCAGGCTATAGAGATACTTCTAAAAAAAAAACCCCATGTTTTCAATGACTGTATCAAACCGGCAAAGACAAATTGAAAGACAAACGGCTAATAAACAATCCACAGTTTTTCTCTGTTTATATTCCGAGAGGAATTCATGAAGCTTAGCCAAACAAACGATGAACTCCCCAATATGGTCGCAGAGCAAATTTATGCTCCAAGTGAAATACAAGAACCAGGGAACCATTTGGCTTGCACTCTGACTGCTCCAGCCGCTCCCTGCAATAACCCAAAATCAACCAGCTCCGCGCTCTGTGTTTGCTAATGGGACTATGGATGTTTCAAATGGAGTAAAACTCAAGACTCTCTTTCTCTCTCTCTCTTTCTCTCTCTCCATCACACACACACACACACACATGAACTCTCACACACATATTTTCTCCCTTTACTAGATAATACAGAGTGAAAAACTAGGCCTGTCCACTGTAGACCTAATTAAAAGTAAGAATTAATGGAGAATGGAGGATTCGGAGAGAGCAAGCAGAGAGAGCGCGGGAGGAGGGATGAGAGTGATTTGTTGGTTCAAATGTGTACTTTTTCTCTATTATTCAAATGAGCAGCCTGCATCTTTTCTAAAAATGCAGAGACAAATTTAGCGTCCTGCACAAAGTAGACTTTAACTCTCTCTGAGGAGTCTCGTAAAAGATCATCCCTTAAACAAAAATTACGCCCTGACTTTATCTTTGGTGAGATTTATGGCAGATTGCTGGTGGAGGAAACTGCTGTCTAGATGCGAACATTATGCAAAAGTTATTTAGAGCAAAAGATATATATTTGTCTTGATAGTGTCACCTATCAGATGTTCTAGCAGTGTTCACTGTGATAGCAGAAACAGAAATTGCAAAACATCAGCAAAACTTTTTAAGTGTATAAATATATGAGCATGAACCTAAGTTAAAAAAAAATCTATATATAGAAACTAATTTATGAAAATGTACAGCAAATGAGGACTACAGAGGGCACAGCACTGTTGTTTGGACTACAGGTCGGTGTCTTACCTGTGACATCTGCTGCCATTAAGCCCTCCGCCCTGATGACCTTAACTTGGACCACGCCGACATCTTTCAGGTTGTGGAATGACCTCCAGAGGCTCTGAAACATCCCAGAAACAGGGGTGAAAGGTCAAAGAGGATGGCAAATTAGCACCGAAGTGAAAGGCATGTCAATAGCCTGACATTTCATAAAGAGAGGAAAGGGTAGATTATGTCCTTTACCAGCCTTTATTTGAAAATGTAGAGCTGGCATTTATCGAGTCGGGTCTAGTGGAGAAATGGCTGGATTTAAATTTAATGAAATAGTTGTGCATGTCTTTTTGAAGTGTTTCCTAACTTTTTACCTTTAAATGTTATGATTTTACAGAATTTTTCGTTAAAGTAGAGGAGCCGTGCAGAAATGACAGCAGCAAACAAAAATAATAGGGGTCTTTCATTTCAGAAACATCTTATTAAGTAGAATAACATCAAAGTTGTACAGATTTTAGCATTGCATACATTTATAGGAAGGGAAATTTGTGGTAAGAGTTTGTTACAATTGTTACTGCACAACAGTTTTTGCTATCTCAAATGCAAAGACATTTATACTCTGTTTTAAAGAAAACTAGCTTTTTATAGAGCAAGAAGTTATTCTATATGGATAATGTGAAAAGAAACAACAACACTGAGATCTAACTGATATTAATGTGCCTCTTTTGTGTTTGCTTCATACAGAGAGATGGGGAAAAATATGATAAAACATAATGTGCTGAGGAAACATAATAGGTGACGAATGACTTGCAGGCAAACAGAGCACATGAAGTCTACAGTGAGAAGGGATGCACTGTATGCACAAAGTTTCAATAACCAGGACGAGGATGACTGTGTAAAAATGAGTCTGTAAATCTCACGAATAAAGGGAAGACCTGTGGAGATCATCGGCCGCGACCACGAGGCGTGACCAGTCGCGCACGCACGCAACCACAAAGTTGTGCTTTTGTTCACACCCAGATTCTCAGGTATAAACACATGCATAGAAAACCTACACTCGGGCCAAATTGAGTAGCATGTCGGCGTGTCTTAAAAGCAGAGTGGAAATGCACTTCACTTCAATTTATTTCTCTCTCTCTGGCAATAACCCCTTCCATCCCCAAAGGAGTAATTATAATTTAAATTTCAGAGTCAGGGCCAGGCTACAGACTTAATTCATTATTACCAACTCTGTCAGACTCTGCCTGTTTCCAGCGATATCATTGTCCAAACGCTCTCTAAAGGAGATGAGAGGGGAGAGTGTGCGAAAGAAAGAGAGGGGGGAGAAACAGAGTGCGCAAAAGAGAGACATACAGAAAGAGAGAGCGAGAGAGGGGACAACTCTCGATTTTTAAGGCACGATTTCTCTGAAGATACAGCTGCTTGTTGTGATTATTGGTGAGCAGCAAAGAAGACAGAAAGAAAGAGGGGAGAAAACAGTCGGCAAGAGGGCATGTGGGGGGCGGCAGAGGAAGAGGCAAGGGCAAACTCATAGCTGAGCAGTTTGTGTGTTAGAGTTCAAACAGTAGCGCACGCCACGATCGGAATGATCCAGCTGTTGGGCTGGGGATCGAAGATCAATACTTTTTTGGTAATGATCAAAGTGTGCCCATAGCGAGGCGTATTAATAAATGGCACAGGGGTCTGGACATTAATCTCTGTAATGTATCCAGTTTTGACTTTGTTTATTGGTCAGATTAAAAATTGTGCTAAAGTCAGATTTCAATCAAAAGCAAATATTGTAAATACGTGTGTGCTTTCCTCTCAATACACAGATCTGCAAAAATGGTATGAGACTAAATGACTTCTTTAATGTATTGATGCTGAGACTCACCCCCCAAACGTTCCTATGTAATTCAGCCCCTCCTCCCACCATACGGACTCCCTGAGGGGACCTTTAGAGTTCAGCCTCAATCCGTGATTGGTAGAAAGAACACACCCAACCTCCACAAGGATTCAAATCCTCATCAGAAAGACAGACAGGAATAGATGACTTGGATAGACAGGTAGAAAGAAAGACAGAAAAGAGGCCAAGACCGACCCCCTCCCCTACCCCTAGTGCCCCACTTATGGCTCCATCCACACCCTCATCAGCTCGCAGGTGGAATTATGGGGATAAGGAGGAAATGAAAAAGGAGGGTGGAGAAGAAAATTAAAGGACACAGAGTTGGCTTTCATAAGACAAACCCCCGCCCTGTCTTTGACTGACATCTTGTCACTGTGATGTCTTCTTCCCGTCTCTGTCGCACTCCGCAGACACATAAACACACAAAATGAATCAGCGCCGGCACAGGCTTATGACTCACTGTCATCTTTTCAGCATGTCACCTTTCATCATCACTGCATAACATTTCACAAACACACGCAAACATATATACATGGTTCTGATTCGCTCTGATTTCATGCAAGGCAGCTGTAGGTTTTGGAGTCAAGCGCCCCAGTAGCTGTCCACTAACTTCACATCTGGCATCAGCTCTAGCAGCTCTAGTGTGCTTCTGCACAACCTGCACAAACTGAAGGCTGCTGTAAACTGTCTCCATCCCCAGAACCTCCTTTATTTTAAGAGTCTCTGCCAAAGTTGCTCTTTGCTCATCTCACAACTTAGCGCAGCCCCTTATTTCACTTCCTGTCCAGGTTGTGTCCTTTTGCTTCACCTTAGAGCAGTGCTCCAAAGTGGGTCGAAGGGTGTGCGCGTGTGTGTATGCATGCGTGCAACACAGCACATGGGGGTGTGTGGTGAAGTACCACCACTTTAGTGGAGGTCACCATGTCCTCCTCCTCTCATCCACCCATCTTGTGGCCAACTCAAGCCCATTAAGAGCCATTAGTGTGTGTGCTACTTTGCCATCATAATGCATAAATCTCTTTCTCTCATTTTCCCTCTCTGCCTTCATCCCTTTCTACTTCTGGGAAACAGTAATTAGGGATGAAGGAAAGGTTACAGTGAGCAATAGAACGTCTAAGGTAGTTGCCTATGAGTGAGTGCATTGCACCATGTTGCATATCTCCATTGTCAGTTGCATTCAAATTAGTTGGCACAGAAAATCTTGTCTATTCATTTACTCGCATACATGCAGAAGCAAGCGCACGCAGGCACACAGTGACCTGGCACAAACACAGACACAAAAATCTATTACAATTCAGAAGACATTAATGAGCTCAGTGCTATCAAAATGTCCCCGCACTCAGGTGTCTGTTATCGTATTTCATCAATGGCCACAGATTGAATTGGGAAAAAAACAACAACAAAAAAAACCAAATTCAGCACAGTGACCTCATTGCAGCCATTTGAGGTGCGCGCATAGCGTTTGTGTGGAACAAAGTGACAAGGACATTTCCAGTTTGGAACACAATGATTCTCTAAAATGAAGACAGTAATATCACCTTAAAAACTCTGGATTTGCACGTAGGTGTGTTTGCAATCCACTGCTACACCTAACCTTAAAGTTATCTTTTGTGCGCCTTTTCATCATGAGCAGAGTGTCTACGGTGCCGAAGGGTGCAACAAGCGGAGGATTTTGACTTTTCTTATGAAGGTATCTGCTTTTCAAAGCTGCGATTCCCTGCCATTTTATTAGTTACACACAGGTAGACACTTTTTTTTTTGCACATGTCCATACACGTGAGCTTGTTTATGGCTAGCAGTAGTGCATGCTTTGTGCAGGCTTGTGCTGGACAGCTGATTTTTCAAGCAGATAATACCAGTCGGTAAAAATGTGCCTACACATACACCTACGCCTGCACACATCCACACATGCACACACTGGGCAGATTAGCAGGCTTTGAGCAGCACTGTTATGTATTAGTGGTGGTACTTGGTCTTAGCAGTGCTCTTTGATAAGGTACATCTTTATTAAATTCTCCAACTGAAAGACTGCCAGTCTGAGGAAAAGGAATATGTTAATAGGTAAAGACCATTCAAGTCTCCAAACCGACCTCACCATGCCCCTCCATCTGCAACCCCCCACCACCTTCCTTCACCCTCTATCTCGCCATCCCTTCATCTAACAGGAGCCATAGCGGCAACAGACAAAGAACTGAGGTTGCTGGGAGAGCAGGAGAGAAATGGAGAGAGAGAGGAGTAGGAGAGAGAAGGAAGCAGGAAAAAGAGGTAGGTGAGGGAAGTAAAATGTGTCGCCTTCAACCGAGCAGAAAAACGGGGTCTGCATGAGTTGTGAGAGAGGTGAAATAGCTTTTTCTTTTCATTTTACACGCCTTCCCTTTTCGGCGCAACCCTCACCCTTTACCCCTCGCCCCCTATTACACACATTCAGGCAAACACACACACACATACACGCACCCATTCTCCTAGCCCTCATTTTGTGACTGTCAGGAGAGGCACAGCATGTTTGTGTCTCAGTCCTCGAGCTCCCCCCTCTGATGTTGTGTGGTTTCTGCAGCGCGTAGCAGAGCGGTCGACCTCCCGTGGCTAGCCAATAAGGCACCGCCACGGTTATGTAGGTCGTGGCACCGATGTTCGGCAACTGGAGCTTAGGCACACATTGAAAGAGGCAAACACACACCAGCTAGGACGTACTACTGGGTACCAGTTCAGATGCAGAAATCCAAACAAATTGTCTAATCTCACAAGTACAGACAGCCCCGGTGAAAACACACACACACACGTATGATACACCCACCCGTACACAAGCAGATCTGTTTAAGTCAACATGCGTTCCAACAACTCGCCCAGACAATTAAATCCAATAGGTCCCAAAAATAAATAAATAAATCAGGGTGAATCTCAAATTAACCAGTTAAGCAAACAAATATCTTACATATGGTAAAATGAAATTTTACAGTGAAACAAATTTGGCTGCAGCACTGAGAGATAGCATGACACATAATTCTGTTGATGGACAGAGAAATGTCCCCTGTGTGAAAGCTGTCACTGTATCAAATCCATTTCAGTGTGTGTGTGTGTGTGTGTTTGCATCAAGATGTAAAGATGACAGGGTGTGAAGGGTTAACTAGACTAAGACAAAGACACAAAACCATTGTGTTGAGTGGAGGGCCTCTGAAGCAGATGGGGCCTTAGGGCTCTCTCCCGCTTGCTCGTTGCTTTTCACTTTCTCCCTCACTGTCTGTCTCCCTCTAGCTTAATGATAACTGGCTTATAAGCTCGGACATTTTCAGCCAAACGACTGAACCCGCTTGCACTGCTTTCTTGACCTCTCAACCCCCGTATCCGTTTCTGTATCTCCTGCTGTGTTGCTTTCCACATCATCTAACTATAAATCAAATCTAAGCACACTGGCTTGTAAAAAAAAGACATCTTGATGAGAAAAATTACTCTTCACAAAATGTGAATGGAATGCCTAGCTATAAATGTATGAGGGAGTCAGGCAGCCTGACTCATTGTAACAAAAAGGATACAATACAGGTCTTTGATTTTGCAACTTGGACTCGACAACACAGTCATTCATCCACAAACAAAGCCACGGTGTCAGGTATATGTCTATATACAAATACCTAGAAGTATATGGATATAGAGCAGCTCTGATACTGTAATTTTTGAAAGCTACAAAATGGGTTATTAAATTTCTTTTCTTAAGCGCTAACATATTGTGTACTTTCCTCACAAAATTATTAACACAATCAGAGCTTAACCTAAGCTCAATATAACTCACATATCTCTGCTTGATCTGGTGCCGCTCGTGCGGGTCATCCAACATGTTGACTGACAGGTCTGAGATGGAAACAGCAGCAGAAGCAGTGAGTGTAACCAGCAGCACCAGAACACCTTCACCTTCTTCCAGTGCCAGGTCCAATTTGTGCGTATGCTCTTTACTAAGAAGCGACAGGTCAATGGTACACCTAGAGAAAAGAATAAACAGACACAAAATGAGAAAATTGTAGACTTTGTGGTGAAACTGACAATGAAACATACTGCAGGCCTTATATACTAAAAGAGAGAAGCAAAGTCATGTTCGGGTTTGTGTTTACAGAAAGAAATGTGTCTAAATTACTGCAGAGCGCCCATGAAATAACAGAAGAATACAGAGATTCTCAGGTTTCCTTTGTTTATTTTTTATCACCTCACTAACTGAAGTTAAGCATCACTTAAGAAGCAAACATCTTGTGTAGGATAAAAGCAACCGATGGAAATTCAGCCAAAGCTGACACCATTAATACCTTTTAGAAGACACTTGAAAGCATCTTCTCTTGATTGAATTGATTTCCTAGCATGCCTTTAATATATCTACAGCTAAAACAGAGGCAGGCCAACAGTAATTGCTTTACTTGGGTCAAACAGTTTAAAGCAAAGGTTTCCTCAAGTACCTCCATTCTGATGAAAGACAAGGGAAAGAAATCATTCTCACAATGAAAGACTGTAGGGCAGTATTTCAATATGCACAGGATTGAGATGCTCTGCAATAATCTATTCTGAGAATTAGGCAAATAAGACAATTGTGTACTAAAACTAATCCTTACTAAAATGCAGCTTTTATCAGCCTGAATAAGCAGTAAGCCTTAATCAACCATACCATTAAAAAAACAAACAAAAAGCAAACAAAACAAAATATCCAGAGGTTCCTGTAAAGACCATCGTACCGTCCCATGAAGTCGTCCTTCTTGCCAGCATCTTTGTCCCAGACTGTAATGTCCACAAAGCCTCCCTGCTCATCATACAAGTGGAAATCAAACTGTTCTCTCCACTGAGGGTTCAGCGTTTTTGAAATTGTCTGAAAAAGAAATCAAACAAGGAAATTCACTGTGCCCATGTGTCCATTTGTTAATATGAGCTATAACTTGTTAGATAATATATGAGCTGGAACCGCTATCAAAATAAAGAGAGATAAATAAATAGTATAAATAAATAACTAGTAAAATAACGAGCATAAAAAAACTGCAAATATGCATGCAGAAAGATAACACACAACTGATTTTTAAGACTAATACTGATATTTGTTAACTGGAAAATCTGGCATTCCAGTATGGGCCAGTAATTCTTCTCACAGACATCCCTAGCATTTGTTACATGTAATTATTTATTTACTTGTTTACACTCTGCCAAATTCTGCCCAGCTGGTTATTAAAGGTGAACTGCCCAGCGTGGCTTACCTTACTCTTGTACTTTTGGTGACCCATCCTGAATTTGACGTAAGGGTCACTGAGACCATTGGCATCCATTGGCTGCAGGCCACGGCCCTCTATGAGACTGATGCTGACTATACCTCGCCATAACTGGGCTTTTCGGTGTACATCTGACAGACGCATACTCTGATACTGCAGCAATCACACACACACACACACACACACACACACACACACACACACACACACACACACACACACACACACACACACACACACACACACACACACACACACATTTATACATTTGCATGCACATAGAAACAAACCCACAGAATAGAAGAAATTACAGCATTCATCAATTTATCAAGGCTTGCATACACTTTGCACTTCATTCACTGGAAAATAACCGATATCAAATGCATTGAGACGACACATAAAGAGCAGGCACAAGAAACAAGATAATACTTGAACACAAAATGTGGTAATTCAAGGTAATTTGCTTTGTATGAGTTCACCTGACATGCCAGGGCCTCGCTATAAATTACAGCACTGCATTATCCACTTACTGTGAACAATTTCTTGGTAATGCTAAAAAGCGTTATTACTGTTGGTAGCAACATTTCATCCATATTTGTGCAAAAATGCACAACATATATCATAACCTCCTTTTATCCTTAAACAGGGTACAGCAGCGTGAATATTCATTTTTATTGTACATATTCTAAACATTATGTTAGAAAAAGTAATAAAAGGGAACAGACTTGTCAGTTTTTACTCCAAAACTGGGGAACCTCGCAGTTACTTATAGTTTTCCTCTGTACAGTACATTATTATTCCATCTGGCTACTGTAAGCTACTGTAATTCAGATTGATTATTCTCCTTATTTAAGTCTTTTTTTTTTCCCTCAACACTTTTCTTAGCACTTACAGGCCTATTTAACCTCTCTTTGAATCGTGTCAGTATCCTTCACTAAAACAAAGAGCAGGGTTATTTATTTGTCAAACAAATACACATCCACTTTCTCCCTCTGCCTTCCTCTCTCCTCCTTCCTTGTTAGGAAGAACATATTAGCATAGCTTTTGTTTTGAGGGTGAATTTCATTAAACTCTGAACAAACCCTGCCTCGCAAGCGCAGGCCTTTGATCTAGAGACGGAGCTTCTTAATTTCCATTCTCCAGACATTAAACATTGCGAATAGCTCCCTGCATTAAAGCCAACCTCCCATACAGCAACTCCCACATCCTCCATGGCTCCTGTTCACTGCTACCAACACGCTATATGCTAATGATGAGAGGTCGCTGTTATGTCCTACTGTATTAGAGCACAATCCCTTTTCCCTTGCATCCTTCTTTTCTGTTGCCACATATTTGTTGTTATAGAAAACCATGGGCTATTTGGATTAGGAATCCATATCTCACTGCCAGAACACAGCAGGATGGAGAGCATACACAAAGATGTTCACAGGCTGAAAGTCTTTTAATACAGTTTAAGAACTAATACTGCGTTGCACAGGGTTAAACTTTTGCCAGCCCTCTCGAAGCAGAAAAGATATAAAAAATAATCCCAAAATCAGCATTTTGCCCTGTGGTAAAGTTAGACAGACCTGTATTAACATGCCTCTGCCTCCTAATTATTATCTCAAACTGCTGTTTGAAAAGTTTGCATCTTCTACAGTGGGTTCAATAGTCATATATGCTTCTTTAAGGAAGAAGTGGTGGTGTAAAAATAACTATGTACTGTATGCAACACAGAGGCAAGCAGGCACTCAGGAGCAGTGCTTTTTTGGTGGGGTAGCAAAAGCAAATAGTTAGTGTTTCAGTGAATTCCCGAGTCACAGGCAGGGTGGCACAGTTTGGAGGCTTCAAAGGCTTGGTTTGGGGAGGCACGATACAGCAGGACGTCTGCCCATCTCCAACCAAACATACTTCAAATGTATATGTCTCTTGGTGGATATCATAAAGTTTCTATCTCAATAACACTAAAAGTGAAATGTGAGTAAAAAAACAAACAAAATAAAAGTGTGAATAAACTCAATTTTGAGCTCAAAATGATTCCTGTCACTAAAATTGATGAATTTTCCTGGGGAAAAAAAAAAAACAGACAAGGTATGTGCGTCATGCACGAGTCAGTAAGAAGAAGCGGAACATCAAACAGCATGCTTTCTGTTCAACCTCACGGCCAACAAGAATCACAAAAAATGAAACCAAAAGATAACAGCTCCTTATGTGCGGCAAGATGGGAACTCAAAATGACGTCAAAATGTTTTTTCACTGGATGTAAAAGGGGTCTAGGAGTGTCCTATAGTCAGTAAAAAGTCAAAAGTCAACAATACTTCATATCTCACAGCATATTTGCTGTAGAGGACTTCTTCAAAACCCCAGAATAGAAATCTGCCTTATTTTCCCACATAATAGCTGCAATGCACCGCAAATCAAGGGTGGAAGAAGCACAGATATATCACTGATGAATGATTTGAACTGTTGAGCTGCATTATTACTGACTGATTTCACAAAAATGGCTCCAAAGTTGGCAAGTTATTAATAAAAGTTCTAACAATTGTTGCTGATCTTTACAACTAGTACAACAAGTGCTCTTGAAAAAAACATGCTACTGACTGTAAGGTATTTCTTCCACCCTTAATGTATTTATATCACATATAGTTAGGTCCATACATAGTTGGAGACCTGTTCATGGAAACATATTTCAATTATAATTCTGTAATGGACATGGACATAATGTGCAGACTCTCAGCTTCCATTTGAGGGTGTCAACAGTCAGATTGGATGAAGGATTTAGGAGTTTCAGCTCCTTAACATGTGCCATCCTCTTTTTAAAGGGTCCAAAAGTAATTGGACATTTGACTCAAAGGCTATTTCATGGGCAGATGGTGGATAATTCTTTGTTATGTCATTATCATTCAAGCAGATAAAAGGCCTGGAGTTGATTTGAGGTGTGCAGCTTGCATTTGGAAGATTTTGCTGTGAACAGACAACATGAGTTCCAAGGAGCTCTCCATCTAGGTGAAACAAGCCACCCTTAAGCTGAGAAAACAGAAAAAAAAAAAACATAGGAGAAACTGCTACACTATTAGGAGTAACAAAATCTACAGTTTGGCACATCCTCAGAAATAAAGAAAGTACTGGTCAACTCAGGAAAACAAAAAGACCTGGACATCCATGGAAGACAACAGTGGTGGATGATCGCAGAGTCGTTTTCATGGAGAGGAGAAGCCCCTTCACAAAATCCTATCAAGTGAACAACACTCTCCAGGAGGGAGGCGTATCGATATCCAAGTCTACCATGAAGAGAAGACTCCATGAAAGTAAATACAGAGGGTTCACCAACACGCTGATTTAAAGCTGAAAGTCTGCACTTCAACTGAATAGAGTTGTTTCATTTCAAATTCATTGTGGTAATGTACAGAACCAAAATCAGAATAAAGTCGTCTCTGTCCAAATATTTACGGACCTGACTGTATGGCTTGCCTTCACACATGTGAAGAATAGTTCACCTTTAAGCTCACTTGCATTCCAAAAATGAGCTGACATAACCTCAGCTGATGCAAAGTATATTGCAGCTTGTGGAAAATAAGCTGGTGACAATGAGAACTGAAGAAATATTAAAGAAAAAAAAACTGCCAATACCACATTTGTGGAAGGAGGAAACGGAGGAAGGGAGGGGAAGGGCCACCGAGACTCCATCCATGTACCAGAACACCAGTGAAGAAGGACAGGTGAGGTGCGGTCGGTAGTGGGGTTACAGTACAGTTAGAGGTTTCATGAGTTACATGCTGTTTTAGTTTACCTTACTAGATCGTTTCCAGTTCCTTCTCAAAAGCATGGTCTGTAAATGAGACACAGCGGTTACAGAAAACCCCCCAGTATCTCCCTTTAAGGCTGAACGGCCAGAGGTTAAAGGGCATGGAGGTCAGTGATAGGGGTGTGAGGGGGACAGGGAGAGTAGGGCAGCCACAATCATGCAAGTTAAGTGAATGTACAGTATAAACACTCTATGGAGTCAGAAATTATGTATTTATATAATATACACTGGTGCCTGTTGATACATTTCACACATTTTAATAACTATTTTCTATACACTTGTTCTTCCTGCCCTTTTCCACCCTAGACCCAAGTAAAGGCAGTACCTAAAGCTCTTACCTGCTCACATATTTGAATAATTGTAATTAAGTATTTCACTTCACTGGACACACAAATAGATTTTGTGGTGGCAAGCTATAAAAATCTCCTTAAAATGCATTGAGTCTTCTTCACATGTCACAGATTTTGGCCCTCTCTGTTTTTGAGAAAAAAATGAAGAAATAAATCCCATCATGTTAAACAAGCGCTCATCAAATTTAATATAACTGAGTAAAGTCCCATTGTTGACGCTGAGTTGTCATCGGTTGCTCGAGGATCTCAAAAAGCAAATTAAAGTTATTTATTCCATCTTACAGGTTCGTACCAGTAGATGGCAACAGAGAGAATTTATTACTATAACCTTGTACTCAATTTTTCACAGTGGGAGAAATCCAAACTGGTGCTTAACCTAAATAGAGTTTATTTGTTCTGTCAATTGTGGACTCTCTGAACTACAGTAGTAAATAAGCTGCAGAATTAAGACATCAGATCAAAAGGAATAAAATATTTCCCCCATGACTCTGCCTTGGTCTGAATCGAGCATGCAGGGGTCCAATTAACCAAACAAATAATTGAACATAAATAAATGCAACTCCGAAACCCCATGCACGTCCGCAGAGGCACGAGCCAACATAATTAGGAAAGAAGATCCAGTGTTCTTTGAACATGCAACTTTTACACACAACATATTCATTACACTTTAGTTTATGCATATGTATTTGCTGAGTTGAGTTTCCACTAAGTGAGGCTGAACGAAACCAGCACATTGTTCTTTAGCACAACCTGAACACAGCGTTTACATGTAACATGGGTGCTGAACTTCATTTATGTCCTAAAACTATCTGAATGATCTTTTTAGTGTCTTTCGGAAAACTCATGCTAAAGTGAAGGATTAGGAATATGATTCATCCATGTTGGCCTACTGTAGGGATGGGATACTCTTTATTTTATGTAGCAAGTAAGATAAAAGAGTGATTCCCCCCAGAAAAGGAGGATTTGTGGTGTATGCATGAAAAGACAGAGATGAATGAATAATCAGAGTTATTATAGATTTCCAGATTTCTTACAGCATCCCTCACGTCTCCCTCCTTTGGTGTCAGAGTAATGGATAGTTCCAGGCTGCCCAGGTTATGTTCAGGGTACTGTGGGTCCTTCAGGTCCAGCGTCACGTCCAGTGCCCTTTGGAGATAAACAATAAGCCATATTGTTTCCTGTAAGCACTTACATATAAATTGTACAAGCAGTAAAAAAATGCATGGTGAAAAATTTAAAAAGTAACTTTAAAATTCATCTAGTGATGTTATTAGTGAATTTTATGTTAACATCAACACAGCCATGCAACATAAACAAAAACAAGTTATTGAGCTAATTTAACCTTTTACTAATTCGCTTTCAAGGTCTTTATATAGTTTTTAAGGCAGGTGTCTTAACTTGTCATAGGTGTAAAAGCACTGAGTTATACTTGCTCTAGAAACCTCTTACATGAGGTCATATTCTCCTCTGTAAAAACAGTATATTGTGTAAGGTGACTTCCCATCACACTGATTGCCGGCTAGGGCAACCGATTAGACTGGACTCATCATTATTATCAGAAATAACACCTGCATATAGCAAGATTAAATGTGTGCTGTTGCCAGTTTATATTCACCCAGCCTCCATGTGACTAGAAATAAAACAAGCTAAGGTAACCAAAATCATATGCATGTGCCTTTTCCCTGAGATGTTCACACTATATAATGCAAAATAATCAGTCCCACTTGAGATACTATACTTTATACTGTAACAAACTGCTGTAAAAACACAGTACACTTTGTGTGAGTGATTAGATTATCAAAAATATTGATGGATTTGAGCTTTACAAACTTACATTATTCCTTTTGTTCTTGTAAGCTTAGATTTAGATGCACAATACTTAGAAAGTCAGTTACTTGATATATTTTACTATAACTCTAACTTTAACTAACTATAACTCTAACTCTACTATAACTAAACTTTTAATATAGATTATAATGGAAACACGAAAATGACCATATGATACCAGTCCATCAGCTCATTGTATTATAAAGGTCATGTCCTATATTCTATGTTCTATATTATATTTAATTTTACAGTAACAAACTGTAAAAATAAATATGTCTGTACATTACTTTAAATAACAGGGATATTTGTTGCAGTGTATGTCTGTCTATGGTTTCACAGGCAAACGTTTGGCTTCATGAAAATATGAGCTGTAGTACCAAAGACTACCACTAGAGGGACGTCAAAGACTATATCTATTTGCCAGTACAGGCTTTGAAGGCAATCCATAGATACAGAGTCAATCAGACTGTTTACTTAATAGTGAATCAAAGGGAAAAGACCAAGGGTGTCTAAAAGTGCATAAAACAGGCAGTTAATAAAATATTATTAGTCAAATAAGAGAAAGAGACCTCTGATGTTCCAGTGACTCCAGATAGAGGTATGCTGAGCCCATGAAATCATCCTGAAGTCCAAAGTCATAGTCAAAGACCTACAAAGGGACAAATATAAAGCAGCTACTTTAAGTACAGCTATGGTACAAATGGAGACCTTTTACTCTTTATAACTTCTACAGAGAGATTTAACATTAACTTAAAGAAAGACATTTTAGAGCGAGGTGACATTTTTGCCTCAGTACTTATCTGCTGTACCTTGACATAAAGTGGGTCCCTCAGGGTTTCCACCAGAAGGCTAACTCTCTCATCCCACACTGGGTTGAGGTTCTTATGGATGGTCTTGCTTCTAAACACTTCCTTCCCTGCAATCTTAAACTTCACGTATGGATCACTGGTCCCTAAGAAGAAGAAAAGCAAACACATAAAAACACACAGTCGGATATAATTAAAATACAATTCCGGCATACACTGACGATCTAAATATTGATTGGACAAAGCCATTTTTCATTTTTCTATTATTTAAATGGTCAACCGGGCATCACCTTCTTCACTTTGTGGAATTTACCGAAGAGCAGCAACTCTGTTGTGAAAAAAATATTTGTTTCTGCCCACTGATAGAGTAATCAGGATTTACGGGATTTTGTCAAATTAAAAATAAACAAATGCTGCCTCTGCACAATTTCTTAACGTGAAAACTATGTTTTTTTAGCATACGATTTTATTTATTTATTTTAGAGTATTTTTATTTTTGTATTATTTTATACTATTTATTATTGCACTGTGTTCTCCCCTCAGACCAATTTTAAATACAAACATATGAAAAACTTGATATGCTACTGTGAAGCAGCCTCGGAGAGAATCGGCCACATGACTCACAGTTACGGTCATGTGATGCAAATATTAAATGTTTTCAGTGGCTTTATATGACCACTAGGTGACGGCATTGGTTCGTGCTAGTGTTTTTCCGTGGGGCACAAACTGCAAACAGGCACCGATGCTTACAATGAATGCAAAAAACAATTAACTTTAATGGGATCAACAAACAAGGCTACCAAAGGGACAACTTGCTTAGATTACATGGAAGCAAATAAATCTAATTTTAACCCATACAGAAATAATTTTAGATCAAATCAATAAAATGTTATTTTACAGCTGTATCCCATTACTTAAAACACAAGCTGCACTCTGAGAGGTTATGTGCACATGACTGGCTGTTAAACTCCCTGTATGTATACACATATGTGTGAGCTACTGACAGCGAGTAGTACAGTGGTACAATGAAAAGCACCAAGGCTGACTCTATTCCTGTTAAGTCAAAACACAGTTTAAATGCAAGAGCAAGGAAGTGTGTCATTAGGAGTTTCCAAAAACTGTTGGTAAAATGTGCTTCCTGAATAGAGGCCTTTTCAAAGTTTGGGGAATGAAAAACAAAACTGCATCCTCAACTATTTTGTCTCTCTGCCTAACAGTTTGGCAGTGAAGGATCTCAGGGAGCGAACTGGAACATAACATGACAGACTGTCAGAAACGTTCGATGGTCCAAGACAGTGTAAGTTCTTTAGATACAAGAGCCTTTTAAAGTGGATTCTGTACAATACTGGAGGCCAGTGCAGAAAATATAGTGACTTCCTCTTGGTTACTTATATTAGTGAACCATGGAACTTCTAAATTTGCTACAGCCTGCTAATGTTTTTCTTTTCTTAGAAAATCCAGCCAAGAGAACAGAAATAATCCAGTTTACTGGAACTAAATGTATGAACAAGTTTTTCTGAATCGTGGAGAGTCATGAAGGATTGCACTTTGGAGATTTTCCCACGCTGAAAGAAGCATATCTTGGTATTGAAATCTAAATTATGTGGGATTTGAAAAAAGAAGGTTTAAAATAACTCCAAGGTTCTTAACTTGTGGCTTTAGTCTGTCAGCTGCCTAACTTACCACAAATTTACAAAGTTACAGTGCTGTCAAAAATATAGATTTTTTTTAAAGATACATACTGATTCTGAAGATGTGACAGAAAAGTTCAGATACTTAGATCTATCAATGCGCCAAAACAGTGCCCTGCTTCCTCTCACTCAGTCAGATTACTGTTTTCCTGTCAGGGTTCTGGTTGAATAGTATTCTGTTATAGTCATTTAAACTGCATTTTGAATGTATCCCAATGCCAGCAGTTTTTGAAGACGAATGCTATTTTATTGTTGTAAAGTTATCATCTGTTGTCATTTAAAAGTTCCTTGTCATTTTTTTTGTCTTCATTTACTGCATATCTGTTTTCAAGCATTTTCTATATCTACCCAAGGTTTTCTTATTTCCCCTCTGTTAATGAGTCTGCTGGGGAGTCTGTGCTTATCTAACATGATGTTCTGAGAGTAAAGGGTTATGTACGCTATACAGATTGTTAAAAAACCCTAGAGGCAAATTTAGTGATATTGCGCTATATCTAAAGAAAATTTGTTTGACTTGGGTAACTATAATTATGATGTGTATTATCTTCCAATGAAACAGTACCCTGATGTGACTGTTTATACAGTACGTGACTTGAATCACTGTTGTGTTATCACTGTGACCAAAACACCAAGGGAGGGAATGGTAATATCGAGCAATTCTGATTTATCTACAAACAGAGATGTGCAGATGCGCTGCACGTTAACGGTGCTTTCCAAAGTCAAAGGAAGAATTTTGGCTATATGTTGTACATTAACATATGCTACATATTGACAAGCAACAGAGATCAAGCAGCCACAGAGCATATCTTTTATATCCAACAATCTGCTCTGTTTTCTCTTAAAGAGCTTGAACTGCTGACTGACAGGACGGGAACTAGTGGATAAAAGCTTCTGTGCTCAGTGTTTGCACATGTCTCATCAGTTCAAGATAAGAGTCTTTCCCTATCATTAGCATGACAATACCAGCGAGTATCTGACTCCTACATAACGACATTGCTGATGCTTATGAGAGGCAGTAAAGAACAGTAATGATACGACTTGTCGACTGGGTTATTTTGTCACTATAATAAAAATGAAGCGTGAGTAATTATGTTGACTATTATCGTCAGCATAATTTTATAGTATACTCAATATTTTAACATATGTAATATATTAAGTGGTGTGTTCTTTCAGTGCTAGGAAGCTTTGCTCTTAGAGCAAATATGCAAAGACACTGGCCTGATGGGAAAAGGTGTCCATTTCTTCACATTTAAAATAACTCACACACCCTCAAGCTCACTCGCAGAGCTACTAGAGACACACACATGTAGCTTTTTACACACCGTTGCTCTTGACACATTACTGCAAGGAAGCTGCAGCAGGAGGACACGAATGACAGGATAAGAACAAGAAGAGAGGTAAACATATACAGCCAGTCATGTCAGAGAAACAAAAAGAAAAAAATAAAGAAAAAGCTGCAACATCTTATATCACTGATATGAGCTGATAACTTATGAACTATCTGAAATTGTCCCAAACCACAGTGTGCAGCTAAAGGCATTATTTTCTAAAAGTGCTCCAACTTTCTTTCTCTATCTCGCTCTCGTTCTGTATCCCAGCAGGTCAATATTCCTCAGACACACATCATTGATTCAGACCTTCTGCATCCCACAGTGCCAGCTTTATGAGGCCATAAACACATGCAGGCTGAAAAGTATGAAATAGAAAAGGCTGGTGCTGTGGGTGGCCGAATATGAGTGAGAGTGGGTACAGCACAGAGGAGCGAGCAGGGAGATGCTTTCTTGGAAACCGACCATTATGTATGACATTCATATCTGATTTTTCAAAAGACTGCACACTTGGGAAAAGCCCATAAAAATTAGGTGATTTATGTCTCAAATGTGGGCTGTTAGGTAGATAGATCAATAAGCTATAGGTTTTGTAGGAGGTCTCATGGATTGGTTGTCATTTGACTCATCGTTTTGAGTTTTTATATATTTTGACGTTTATGGTTTATGTTTAAGTTCATTAGGTTATATAAGCTCATTCTATTTTGCCTTGGTTGCCGTTTTAGTTCAGTGTTTCTTAGATCCCTTTGTGTCATCACCCCCTGTGTTTAAGTCTCCCTTTTCGGTTTGTCATGTTGAGTCTGCGTGTCTTAACCTGTCATGTTTCATGCATGCGTGTCCTATGTTGTCAAGCTCGTGTCATGTCTGCGTCCCGTTATGTTTCCCGTTTAATTTTCAAGAGGTCTGGTGTCCCATGTTCACTGTGTTTAGTTTCACTTCCCCTGTAGTGTCATTATGTTCATTCTAATCAGCTGTTTTCCCAAGTGTTTCCACTTCCCTGGTCACCTCCTGTGTGTTTTCATTCATTCCTCATCCAATCGTCTGCTATCCTGCTATGTCATGCAATTTTTCCAGATCTATATAACCATTCCAAGTCTTCCAGGTTTTCCATGCCAGGTTTCTATGTTCATGTTCCAGAGTTTATGTTTAGACTGGGTTCTCCAAGTTTAGGTTATTGTTAAGTTTCGCCTTTGACTTTTGTTTTGTAATGTTTTACCAGCCTTAATAAACTGTTCGCCTTCTGTTAAGTTTGAGTTTAGTTTTTTAATATCTGCTCTTGGGTCCACCTCCTCACTCCACACAGTCTGCATCCACACACTGTGACATTGGTTTGCCAGGACATTTGTTCACTTTATGAGCAGAAAGCTACAGAACAGGAGGGCTCAAGAAGGGGACACTGGGTATAAGGAAGAAATGTGCCACACACCGAAAAACATGCAAAGGTCACAAAAATGGGTGCTCTGGATACTGAAGTGCTGCCATAGGAAAGTGATTACGTCTCTCTCTCTTTCTGCCATTAAGTTGCACTTATGCTAATAATTATTGAGCAAAACATATGAGGTACTGAGAAGATCACAAGCAAATGTAAACTTTACATTTCTAAGTCTTTAAATACACCATCAGGAAATTCAAAACCCAGCTTTCTGGGCACTCAGTATACAACACTGAGTCACATTTGCTCTTTCAGCTTCACACAAGGAGATTTCTAAAGCTCTTCCCTGGACAGGAAACAATCAGGTTGACTAGGCGAGTGGAACGAGGAAAATCTTGCTATCTGAGCAATGTTGATACTGGCTTGACATAAAAAAGAAAGAAAGAAAGAAAGAAACAGCTACTGAAGTGTGCGTTTTGCCTTTTTTTGCTTTAATAGTTATACTGCTAAGATAGCCTACACTTGTGAAGATTGAACAATGAAGTAAAAAGAAATTATCTTATATGTATGTAACGTATTTTAATTGAACTGGTTTGGATGTTTAATTCATGGAATTAAGGAATGGGTGGAAGAGTCAGCAAAGGAGGCTTCTGGGACCAGATTCAGTAATGATAATATTGACTGACTCACATGAAGCTTCACCTACTAACATGATGCTTGTGTCAGCACTGTTGCTATGTTTGTGCGTCTCAGTTCATTTCAGTGAACAGGTCGGAAGCACTAAAAGTCTGTATTTGGAACAAGGGCTTTTCTCGAGCGACGCCCGTGTAATCGAAAATCCATGATTTCCCCGAAATGAGATATTAAAGATTTGGTTTTCCTTCTAATCCTCCTTCCTAAATCAAATCTTTGGCTCCACAGACCAGTGGGTAAGTGAGCAAGAGATCTGACTGAGAGACAAGAAATGACCAAGAACACAAACAGCTAATGCGTACTTCACATTCGCAGTGTTAATCTATTAATTTTGTATGATGCTTTTAAAACCGACCACAAAAACTGTGTAACAGTATCCGAGAGTAGAAATAAATGTATTTAAGTGAGGACTCGGAGGAGTACAGACCAGGTAAATTTGCCCTGGGAGTGGAACATCAACACATCTAAAAGCCCATGATACACTTCTTTTTGATAGCAGCTCTCTGTCTTCTTGAAAGACAGCTGAGAACATAATCCACCAGACATTTATCTGTTCAGAACAACTAATGAGCACTGGCCATAAAAGCACTGCTCTCTGTGTCTCTTTGCCAGTAAGGCAGACTGCCATGTGGGACACCTGGGCCTGCAGTAAGAGCACGCTATCCACTATCCAAAAAAATAAATAAATAAATAAAAACACCCACTCCAACAAAATCTTCTATTTCACTTTAAACGGTCATTTGAAAAAGGATTAACAAACACTCCAAAACAAGAAAACATTATTAGTGTTACTCACACTCTTCAATTAAAGTTCAAGAGCATACCTTAAGAGAATAATGTCAGCCTTTACTAAATGGGCCTTTACTACTTTAATGCTTTATTTCACTATCTGGAGTGCTGTATTAACTGCAGAGTAAGTTTAGAGGGCAAATCTATGACTGTACTTGAAACAAACTAAAGTGTACTCCACCACTGTGTACTCATGAATGTTCACAGTGCACATTAAATCAAGAGTGGCTTCTCACTGTTGGAAGTATCAGTCTAAGCAGTTTTCAGTTGAAGAGCCCACAACTCAAAGCCCGACTGCAGGTGAGGAGAGCCACGCTTGTTGGAGTTTAGGGCCCTTTTTTTTTCCACCATTAAAGCTGTTGAATTTGTCAGCGTATGGCTCTATTGTAAAGTAAACTGAAGGTTCTGAGAGAGGTCAATGAGCTCAAATGGCCTGAAATGTGATGCGTGCCAGAAACACCACAGAGAGCCACATCAACAAAATCTGCGCCATTAACCAGATTTTCATCCCTGCAACTTTGTTGATTTCCCAATTAATTTAAAAAAATCTGAAGGATTACTATTTTGAGCCAGTGGAGATGATGCAGCACACAGGTTTGAGGAGACAGAGTGAATGGAAAACAGCAGCTGTGCTAAAAACTAACACAGAAGCCCAATCAGGGCTATAATGAGACTACATTTTTCCCTTTAATAGGATCAGCCTTTCAATGTGTTTTCTTCCCACCAATACACGCTTGGGTCCAAATGTTAAATTAAAGCAATGTGCGCATCATGCACATTATACTTGAAAGTTACGCTCAAGTCAACATGTGGCAGTGTTTCCCTTTGATCTGCAGTAGCTGGTGCTTGTATTAAAACACAGTAGACTGAGCTCAGTTGATACAGCTATTTTCCACATAATGTTGACAACCACTCTCATTATGACCTCTTCAGTTTCCTCTCTGTCTATTACCCCTTCATAGATTGCACAACATTCCCACAACATTCCCGTGTTTTTCTTCTCTATTTCACTCTCTCTGTCTCTCTTGAATAAATGTCTTCACTAAAACTCCCCAAAATAGTTTCAAGTTGATTTCTTGCTTTTGGTATTAATGCACAGCTCTGACATATACTCACATTATCAAAAATCATATTCCCACTCCTCACAGTGCAATGAAAAAATAATTTGCAGCAAAGCAGAAATGATTCAGCCTCTCATGTTATCATGTGGAAAATCCCAGCTTTTCCTCCTGGGACAATGCAAACAGGATCTTCAGTCTTAATGTGACAAAAATCATGAAGCATACAGCATCCCACTGTTTCAGCTTCTCAGCTCATTGTTTCTGGTATTATGAGAAAATATTATAGACAATAACTTGTATGTATAATTTTCCAAAATGATGAACGCGAACACTGCCGACCTTGTGAAAAAAGCTTGTTTCTCATCATTTGCATTTGACTTTTCAGTACTCGTTGTGAATTTGAGACACTTTCAAAAACTACCAGTTCCAGCTCCAGTTAAATGAGGCTGCCACACAGTCATTACAGGGACAGAGTGAAAATATAGACAAGGTTCATCAAAGTCTAATGCTTCCATTTATAAATCAATCCAAGTGGAAGCAAGTATCCCAAACAATGCTCCAATCAAACCCCTTAACAATCACTAATGTCTTAGGAGAAAACTCATCAAAGGAAATGAAGTTTGTGATTGTGGCATTCATACACTCACAGTGCAGCGGTCATTCAAACCCCACTACAATATTCACTTCTTGCTTTTTTGTGACTACCTCATTTCCATGCTGATGTGTGTTTCTGTTAGACACAGCCACACATTTAAGGACAAACACGCCTCTAGTTTATTATTCACGCAGGGGCAAAAAATAGAACAGTTTTAAACTAGCGTTGGAAACCAAATAAAGTTCTTATAATGCATGCTACAGGAAGATTGTGTTAAGATGGTGATGTTATGCCTACTTGAACACTGATATATCTGATATATATCTGATATATCGCTTGACCTGCCTTTGATAGTTCAATATAAACCAGGTGACATGTTCATATCTTTCTTTCTTACTTCCTAAACAATCCAAAAAAAGCACAGGCCGCACAATTCTAGTACCGGTCGGGCTTTAGTCGAGACCTAGTATAGTCTGCTCCACATGACACTATCTTAATGAAGGCTCTCTAATGAGCTAATGAAAGGTGCTTGTTTCTGACTCCAGGGTGAAAGATGTAATAAGACAACAATGGTGTCTGTCACATTGATTTACACTGCTGTGTAGAACAATTCATTCTTCTTCTTCCTCATTTTCATCATCAATTACTAGATGCTCATTATGCATTCATGATCAATAGCTTTCTGTGTCAGTACAGGCCAGACAAACGGGTCTGAATTATTAAATGATAATATATGAGCAGTTAATCACGTGTCAGCATAGGACAGTGTAATAGTATGCTCTAAAAATAAGCATCACACTCAATAAGAAGAGTTTTAATTTCGCTGTGAGGGATGGGTGAAGGGTGGAGGTGGAAATAAAAAGGCCTTTAAAGAGTTCAGCAATATACTCTTGTTTTTATTTCCTTATTTCTTCACTCAACTTCACAAAAGTTGAGTTGGAAATAACTTTGTATCTATTCAGCTGCAGAGCAGGCAAAATAGATACAAAAGTAAACAAGGGAATCGATTTTTAAAGAAAGGAAAGTTCAGAGAGGGCTGGATTTGCTGATAGGTGCTAAACATATACAAATGTGGCAGACAAAAACACACTGAACACATAAGACAGACTCAAACGCCAATGAATATAAATAAAAGAAGAGAAAGGAGGGAGCAGATCAGAGTGTGATGGGAATGCTGTTCCATAGTTTGGGGCCACGCATGGAGAACATATGATTTCCTCTAAGTGTGAATCTAAAGTGTGGGACAGCCAAAAAACTCTAATGAGCTGAGCTGAGGCACCTGAAAATGGAGTAGGAGTGTAAAAGGTCGGTGATATAAGGAGCCAAACTATAAAGGTCTTTACAGACAAACAGAAATCAATTCTAAACCTCACAACCAAGCAATGGAGAGAAGCTGAAACAGGTGTAATATGATCTTGTTTTTTGGGTGCCTGTGAGGAGCCTGACGGCAGCATTTTGATCAAGCTGAAGACGGCATAGAGAGGACTGAGTGAAACCAGAGTAAAGTGACTCGCATCAGCCCACGTGAATGAAATGGGGGCATAAATGAAAGATCACATAAAGAAAAGTTTTGGTCGTTGTCTTGACATAGATGGACAAGCTGCCAAAAAAGAGGACAATTTCCGTTTTAAGCTCATACGGCTGAAGCTCAAACTGCTTAAAAGCAACAACTCCTCCCAACATCAGGAAACCCCCCTTCATGCTACGCTTGGCACAAATCCCCACAAGGAGTCCAAAGTCCATGCACTGGCAATACAAACTATGTGTTATATTAGAGATTATACAGTAGTGTAGTAGAAAATCTCAAATCCAAAAACATACAACAGTAAACCTGCCAACCATTTTTTCAAAATTAAGGTATGCAAATACACTGAGCAAAAATTTACCAACAATCTGATGTCAGATTTGTAGATCCTGACCCTTAGCGCTAACATTTTCAGTGAGTAAAGCAGAATGAATATAAATGACAAAACACCTGCTGACAGCATTAGAAGTCCATCAATAATGCATTATGTCATAATAAAACACCTGCTCTGTTATTCAGTCAATGAGACTAATAGTTTTTTTTAATTATCAAATACGACAAAATTAGGTAAACCTAAGCCAAAATCACAGTGTATGTGACAACAATACACATTAATGCAATAATTTTGACACTATAATAAATATATATATAAAGACTACCTTTGGAAATAAGTCAGTCTAACATCTAATTTGTAGCATTTAGCAATTCAGTGTGATTAATCTCAGAAAACGAGACCGTACAAAGTTCTAACCTTGAAAGGCCCAGCTATATTAACCTCACTAATACAGAGGGGGAAGATTTATTCGGAGTTAGCCAATAGGTTACCTGTCAAAACCTCTGTTATTAAGAACCACACTGGAGGAGGCTCACTGATGTGTGTCATGAGATCTGAGACAGGAGGAGGGAAAAATGCAGTAAAACTTCCCATGAAGCCCTCAGTCACGCTCCAGCTGCACGCCCAGACTGGGTTCACGTTTAGGTTGTAGAAGCTGTGTGTGGCTGCAAATATGACTATGTGTGTGTGTGTATCCTGGTCTATGTGTAATGTCAGGACTGACTGATGGTTACAGCTCTGGGGATTCCCATTAGGCAGAATGCAATCTGGTAAAGAGGCTGTACTGGGTGAGACTCCACATAAGGCACTTCATCTCGAGATAGTGAAATATTGGTTGAGAACCTGCTTCATTGCAACTGCACACAATCACACACTCTGCGCCTCTTCTGATGTCTGCTTTAAGCTTACTTCCACAGCCTGAAATTTACCCAATATTAACCTTCACTAAGTGCGTGTGGATACTAAAGCCCAAAGTGACAGGTTAGATAGCAGCATGAGCTTCCGACTCATACGGCTGAGCTGAACGAGCAGAGGAAGACAAAGAGAAGAGCGTGCACGGCTTGTAGGAGAATAGCATGGGAGGCGAGAAAGTAATTAAGGACACTTAAAATAAAACAAAACACAGCATGTTGCCAGTGGTGTCAAGCTCTGTCACTGTCACTGTACTTTGCAAACTGAGAACTAATCACTGGAAACCTTCACACTAATACCTAAGCCACAATCACAGTCCATACTGCCTCAAGATGAATTCGTCTGCAGCTATCTACAAAGAGAGAGTGACAACACTGTTAATCACCCTGTAATAGTGTTTGCAACATGCTGTACTGCAGTTTTCTGGTTAAGAGATACCGTACATGTGATCAATCTATAGCCTCAAAGACCTACAATTATGCTTGTGCTCAGCTGTTTGTCTGTTCCTGCAGTAGAAGTGTACTTAATAGTCAAATTTGCAATAATACAGGATACAGTAAATATTTGCAGCACCTGCGCTCCTCTCCTCCCAAATGTAGGAAAACACAAGAACAAACAACATGTACATATTCAGTTACACTGTAGTTGCATGAAATAGTAAATTATTAACCCTTTGAGCTAAGCTAAACTCCACTGCAAGTCAGTCAGCAGAAGAAATCCTGGATTATGTTAAACATTTCTACAAACAGAGAGCTGTTGTTGAAACTAGTACTTCTAAACAAGAGACAAGTATTTTCATATAGGGGATAAACATAGATGAAAATAACAACTTCAAAATGTACCCAAAAATTAGGTTTCATAACGTGCATCTGCAGATTAAGTGGAAGATAGCGTAACAGCATGAGCTTCCGACCAATACAGTCGAGGTGAATGAGCACGGCATGACAACGACAAAAGAGAGTACGACTTGTAGGAAAATAACAAGGGAGATGAGAAAGTAATAAAGAGGGCTTAAAATAAAGCAAAACACAGCATGTCGGCAGTGGTGTCAAGCTCTGTCACAGTCACTGTACTTTGCAAACTGAGAACTAATCACTGTAAACCTTCACACTAATAGTAGCACTTAATACGCACACACACTAGCAGAGCGACACGCACACACGGGTTCTCACAGTGAACACAAAGCAAGTCAGCACATCCGAGTGGCAGCAGCTACAACTGTCTAGCTAGCTATTACTTACCCTGGGATAAAATTAGAGTGGCTACTGGTAAGTGTCTGTAAGGATGAGGATTCAGGCAATTTCTCAAATTCCAGACATTGTCTAGTCTCTAACTAGACCTAATTTATACTATATCTTTATTTTGCAGATAATAAAACGTTGAGCTTAACATCAGTTGTTGGAATACTGCCTTTATGTACATTGTGTCTATAAGTGTAAATGGCCTGTATGGAGTAGCACAGTTAGGCTACAGTATTTGTATTATACACCTAGATTTACTCAGTCTGTTTTTCTGTTTGATTTACTGGCTATAAACAACAACCATTCAAAACAACGATCCCAAGTCCTGTACTTATATAGCTATATTGATTCCACAATTGTAAATGTAGGTTTCTGTGCACAAGTTAAAACCAGGGATGACTGATAGACATAAAACTGGCAATAAAGGTTGAAAGTCCCCTGTGCTTTTGTGGCCATCAGCTGAAATATTCAGAGCCAAAAATTGTAATGTTATGTGGGAGATCTACCGACCGGCATCTCAAACATGAATGTGTTCATAACAGATAGAGACTGTCTGCATTTACAATACAAATGTGAAACTGCACATTTATTTCTGAGAGCTGAATGCCGATGATAGGAAATGCTTTTCAAAAGGATTTTTTTCTAATTGCAACACTTAATTTTCAGCATCCAAATGAAACTATGCTAAATAACTTCAGTGCAATACAGCTAAATATGTGCACCAGGTAATTATCCTTCCGTACTTGAAAAGCAAGAGAAAGATAGGTCAAGAGGAAGTGCAGCACAGCAGAAACGTGCAGGAGTAACTACCACTACTCAGATATTCAGAGGCTGAAATGACAACTATATGGTGTCTTTGAAAAGCTAGATAAATCAAGCACAGCTTAACCAGAGTTTGCACAAAAACTACTCAACCAAACATGTTTAACTGTGACAACTACGTCTTTATCGTCCTATAGCACTTCAGTCGCCTCTTCCATGACCAGATTCTCTCATGTCAAGGTTCAGATTTTGCTTGTGAGTAAGCATAACATCTAAAACAGTGAAATGTTATATCTGTTATGTCTTAGATTCTGATGGGCTTCACCTTTGGGTCAAACACAGGGAATTGGAGGCAGACAGTTTTCATCTGAGCTCATCACTGAGCTATCATATATGACAGCTAGGATGAGGCTGGGACTCTAAGAACTAGATTTTTTTTCAGAAATATGATAATGATCAGGTTATTTTCACCCGTTAAACTAAGCATAATAGGCAGGTGTATAATTGTACAAGCTTCAGCTTTCATAACAGCCTGCTCTGTTTCTTCTTCATTTGTACACGTGTATAGTGGTGTATAAAAAAAAAAAAAAAAAAAAAATTACTGGCAGTTGCCAGTGTAACCTCTGAGCATCCTAGCAGATTCAAAATCCTACATCGCCTCGTTCTCGAGTTATTGCATTCACAAGATTTTCAGAAAACGTCACCTCTCACCTCTGATCTTGCAATCAAGGTCACCAGATTCAAACTTGTCCAAGATTTTTAGTAGATACACCTACGGTATCAATTTCAAACTCCTACTTCTTCTCATTCTCGAGTTATCACATTCACAACCTGTTTCCACGCTGCTTGCCTACACATGCTATCGGACTTTTAAAGCTGAAGACAAAACGCACTCCCCTGGTGATGATTTGTTAAATAATTTGACTCTGTACATGTAGATGAGAGAATGTTGAGAGTTTTACTGTGATACTATCAAAAATAGAAATAGTTTGTTTAACACCTGACAAGTTATTTTTTTATCCTGGATGAATCCTGGATGTCTTTGTACTATTTGTGTGTATAAACATACACGCACGGGACGATCCACGCTAACTCGCTAATGGAGATTTGCCACCTTAATGTGGTTATGGCGATAACGTCATTTTAACGAGATTAACGCTGACAGCACTATATATATATATATATATATATATATATATATATATATATATATATATATATATATATGTGTGTGATAAGTATGTGATAAGTCTCACAGAATCAGAGTACTTCAAGTATTTCCTGTCGATGCCAACAAACTGTCACTGCCCCAAATGCAATGTCTGACCTCAGCCCTGATCAGTGAACCTCTGCAGAATGGAATCGGAAGCACCTGCATGCTCAGCAGAAATGCATGAGTAGTTCAAAATGTTTTATGAGGAACGCAAATGATCTTTGAACCTGGAGAACATTCAGTTTGGGGGGCTAATGCAAAGAAGCTAATATTTCATTGTTTACCCCCATATATTAATATATTTCCATATTCGTGTTAGTGCTTTAATGAATGACACAGAGCCTTCAGAGACAATCTGTAAACACATGTTAATAAATAGGACAGTATTTGGTTCAGTTTGACATATTCCCTTACAGATGCTGTCTCACATCAAACTGAAGGTAAACTGACCAGATGACAGAAATTTGATGCTTTCTGTTAATATGTGACACAAAAACGGTAGCATTGTTTATAAAGGGCATATAACAATTTCTTTCAGTATTATTTGTATCCGACATTTCATTGTGTTAGGAGGCCGGAAGGGTTGGTTGGTGAAGGTACTACTTAGACAGGAACTCACACATGTAAAATGATGCATTTAAAGTTTAAAATTTGAATTGAAAGTGAATTGAAAGTTTTGAAAACTCTGTCTATACATGACCTATACATATAGGTCATGTATAGAGCTATTACATGATCGCCATTTTAACAAGAAAGAGTAAAAATTGAATAACTAACTTAGCAGACAAGCGCATGTGTTATTAACAAATTGAATGAAGGTTCTGTTCATTTCTGGTGCAGAGGGATGATTAATGTAACGAATAACAAATCTGTTTACCTGCTATCCATCTGACTATTTTGTGTCAAAATGGCAGCTCTGAAAAAAGCCCACCACAGGGAATGAACAGGTGGCGGACATTCTCCTTCAGGATGTTTTGGTAGACAACAGAATTCATGGTTCAATTTACCACAGCAAGTCTTCCTGATCCTGAGGCAGCAAAACAGCCTCAGACCATCACACTACCACCACCATATTTTACTGTTAGTAGGATGTGTTATGTGAAATGCTGTTTTAGTTTTATGCCAGATGTAACGGGACTCAAACCTTACAAAAAGTTCAGTTTTTGTCTCGTCAGTCCACAGAATATTTTCCCCAAAGTCTTTGGGATAATCAAGATGTTTTTTGGTAAATGTGAGATGAGCCTTTATGTTCTTTTTGGTCAGCAGTGGTTTTCGTCTTGGAATTCATGGGTGCCATTTTTGCCCAGTCTCTTTCTTATTGTTGAATCATGAACTCTTTTTGGTAGGCCAGTCATTCCTGGGAAGATTCATCACTGTTCCAAGTTTGATCCATTTGTGTATAATGGCTCACTGTGGTTCACTGGAGTCCCAAAGCCTTAGATATTGCTTTGTAACCCTTTCCAGACTGATAGATTTCAGTGACTTTGTTTCTCAGGTGTTTCTTTAGGTTGTGCCATGATGTGTTGATTTTTGAGATCTTTTAGCTTCACTTTGTCAGACAGGTTCTAACAGGTCTGCCAGTAATCAGGCCTGAGTGTGTTTAGTAAAGCTGAACTTAATGACAGTTAATTCACGATTTAACAAGAGGGGCAGTTACTTTTTTTTAAACCAGGACCAAATAGGTTTGGATGACTTTTCTCTCTTAATAATAGAAATTATCATTTAAAAACTGCATTTTATATTTACGCTGGTTATCTTTGTCTAACATTAACAGCATAGACAAAGTAACATGTAAGTGTGACAAATATGCAAAACACTAGGAAATCAGGAAGGAGGCAAACACTTTTTCACACCAGTGTATATTGTTTGTATTTTGCTTGCTTTCATTTCCTCAAAGGAGGGAAATTTTGTTAAGGCAGCACATCTTTAGAAATCTATCGAGCCTGTTTCTTTAAAGGGCAAAGGGGATAAAGGAGGACACGGCACTGAACCCCTGTCCTCACTCTCTTTTCTGTCTTCCAAGACAACCTTGTGTCTGAGCGCATCCATCACTTTGATGCATGGATCAGCACTAAGGTGACGAACAAAACATTTCACCTTTTCTTTTACCAGTATCCTCCTGTTATGGTCGTGTGAAGCTCTGCATTGTTAACAATCTACATCTTTAATTAACAAATTCTAGCACTCCAAAATACTTCAAATTTCTTTTGGTTTTTGTTGGTTTTTTGCTGATAAACTGAAGACTATTTGTATCATTTATAATGCATGCCAGAGCTTTTAGTGAATCAATAAGTAGCAGAACTAAATTGCTTCTTGCAGTAAACTCCCTTTATTTGATAATCCTGCTCTACTTCAGGCCACATGAATGAGAAGGGAACCTAGAGCGATGTGCAAATGGAAAATCATTTTCTGTATTCTTCAGTTTACCTATTTCATGCTGTTTAAAGGGGGAAAAAAGTAAACATCCTGGTAATACAGACCAAGAGTTAAGATGTACCACTGTAAATATAAGGAGAAAGAAGCCCTGGCTAAGCACTGTGAAACAAAACAGCACTTATTGTTGTGTTTTGCTAATATTGTATTCATTCTACTCCTAGGTTATATTCCTCTCTCTCTCTTTCTTTCTCTCCCTGTCTCTCTCCGCGTCTCTAATGAGCTGTCTTGATGGGCTAAAACAGGACAGGTGAGCTCAGCACCTTAGTGCTCATTATCTGGGTTGACAGGTAGTCAGGCAAAATGCATAGGAGAGACAAAGGTGGCTCATTCTGATCTGTTGTCATGGTGACTGCTACAGCCACTAATGAGACTTCAGCATCCTTCACCATGCAATCCACTGTGAGAGTCTGTGAGAGTTTATGATGTGTTAAAGTTGAGCATATCCACCTTACATTAAATCACACATTCCAACTCCAGAGAAGCAGGCAAATGTTTGTTTATCAGAGTCGTTTAAGATGAGTTAGTATCTTTTACTCTGGTGCAAAACTACATAAATTCTTACTTAGGGTTTCTAGTTTACATTCTCTATAGTCATCGCTTACAATACAGCAGTGTGTAGTCTTTACATTGCAGGTCTTGCTCACACTCAGTAGCCAAGGAAAGCGTTTATGGTACGATTTCATCTTATTACACAAAAGAAACCAGAAGAATCGCATTAGAATCACTCGTCTAGGCTCCAAATGTGACAATGGCCTAGATTAATCCAGAGCTGAATTGTTTTCATGCTCACATGCATGAGGAATGCGCCAAATCGTTTCTACTAAATCAATCTGACGTCACATATGGAAAATGGATTGTGATGTGTGGTTTAAAAAAAGAATACATGCGATCAGCGAGTAAATAAAAGGGAGATAAAAAAAAGAGTTGATTTGAGTGTGTAAAAATAGCCGATAAGGCTAAAGAAAACAAAGTAATTCCGATGATTTTCCATATTTTTCTTACTCCTATTAAAGAACTAAAGCCAACAATTTATTCATTTACTTAAAACTTCACCATACCACTGAGGCTGTTTCTTGGGCCAAAGCCTGATTCAGCATATTTCTCTCTAGCATAGAGCTACTGAAGTCCTGAACACATAAATAACTGTTTTATACTGGTGTACATGTTTCTTTATCAGAAAATATATGGACACTATTGTTCATGTAGAAGCACTGCAAAGGCAGTCACATAGTTGCTTCACTATCATCCAGGACTATTTATCTTATTTGGTTGTCTAATATTTTATCTGCTATTGGGAGTTTCTAAGTTCACTCTAATGTGAGTCTAAATACTTTTAGACACACCCGCAATAATTGTAACATCATTCATTTTGGTTTTGACCTTTTTGAATAAGAGAATCCAGAAAGTCACAGATTTTCTTTAAGCCTAAAACAGTAGGGTTTCGAATGAGGCGTTCTAGATGCTACGCTGTCTGTGCTAATCGCAGCACAGGGTAACTTTTACTTGATGGGGCAAACAGAAACCAGATAAAGCATTTCCCGCTGTCACTCTACATAAACCTGAATACTCTCGAGGAATTTCTCCTACCTGTTCGATCTCGGATGGCCAGGTTTTTCCCTTTCTTTAGGACAATATCCAGCTGGTACATGGCTGGAGGAGGAGGCTGAGGCGGGGGCTCTACATTACTGGGCCCCACAATATTGATGCCCTGTGAAGATAAGACAGTGCCCAGGTTAGTTTGCTTCAGTAATATGCTTCAGACACACACACACACAAGACACAGAGAAAATAAGAAGTGACAAAATAAATAAGACACCCATTACAATTAGGAATAAAAAAGCGAGTAGAAACAAAAAAAGAAATAATCGCAAGGTATTTTTAGTCCAGCTTAATTCTAGTCAACATCACATCGCCTCTGTCAGTGCGCCCCAGGGTGGCTGTGGCTACAATGTAGCTTGCCATCACCAGTGTGTGAATGTGTGTGTGAATGGGTGGATGACTGGATGTGTAAAGCGCTTTGGGGTCCTTAGGGACTAGTAAAGCGCTATACAAATACAGGCCATTTACCATTTACCATCACAATCTGCTAGCACATAAAAGATTGGACCCAAGAAATAGCTGCAAAAATGTTTCTGAATAAATAACAAATAAATAGATTTCTGAATAGATCTCTGAAGAATAACACTATGTTACAAAAACAAAGGTTTTGTCTTCTTGGGTTCTTTTAGAAATGATATTTCTTTTCTACAACATCAATATACACTGAAAAGATAAAAATAAGAAGTGCTCATGCTTTAGAAAATAATTACATAATATACTGTACGTCACATGTGTAGTGTGAGCATAGAAAGCATGTAGGCTTGTCTGCAGCCTCCAAAATCAGGCTGCTGGAAAGGGTAATCTCTGTGGCTTTACACGTCAGTGCTGCTCTCCACTGTGACAGGAAATCCCCGCTGGCTGTAAACGTGATTGGCCATAAAGCCCATTTGCAGGCCACATGTTGCACCGGGTTACGCTGAAATCCACGACACTTGCCTTTCTACTACCCTGATTTATCTTGTGTGTGTGTGTTTGGGGGGGGGGGGCACTTCTGTCACATCGTACCAGCTATCATACTCTAAGATGAAGCTAAAAATAATAACAGAAAAATGCTAGTGGGCCACTGGGAGAATGAGAGAACGAGACACTACCAAGGCCATAGGATAAAAGCAACTCCCATCAGAGAGGAGCAGCGAGATCTCCAAGCAGCTAAAAACAGAGTGAGCATGCAAATGGAAAAAAGGGAGAAAATACACTCTGGAGCTGGTTCTGTATCAACAATGTCACATACAAGCTCTCCTTCTAATGAGGCTGTTATCACATCGTTATTGTTAATAACATTGATTCTCTCCTGGGTGATGTCCAAATATTGTGCAAAATAAAATGACCCTGACAACTGAGTGTATTTAACAAATCAGCTAAATCTGTATTTTAATGGATTCTATTAAAATATGTAACAACAGTTTTTCCCTAATGAATTATAATCTTATCAACTTTAATTTCAACAACACCAATTTTCTTAAAGTGGCACAATGGTGCTGTCCTCACTTATATTTACACAGTAATCTGACTATATTACAGCACTATACACTCACTGGTAACTTCATTACCAGTGCACCTCTTTAGCTGCTTGTGAACTAATCCAATTAGGCAATCAAATGTAGACATGGTAAAGATCACATGCTGAGGTTCAAACTGAGCATCAGAATGTGGAATAAAGGTAATTTTAAGTGATTTTGAACATGACATGGTTGCTGATGACAGACAGATTGGTCTATGCATTTCAGAAACTGCAGATCCACTCAGTTTTACCCACACAACCGTGTCTACGGTTCACAGAGAATGGTCCGAAAAAGTAATACCCAGTGAGCGGCATTTCACTGGATGACAATGCTTTGTTTATGGCAGAGGTCAGAGGACAATGGCCAGACTGCTTTGTGCTGATTGGAAAGCAACAGTAACTCTATCAACCAAAGCCTGCAGAACAGCATCTCTGAACGCACGACACATCAAACTCTGAAGCAGGCTACAGCATAGGTGCTACTCCTGTCAGCTAAAAACAGGAAGCTGAGACTACAACTCACACCAGCACAACAAAATTGGAAATAAAAATACTGGAAATACTTGTCTGATGAATTTTGATTTCTGCTTCTACATCCACAGAGTCAGAATCTGGAGTAAACAACACGAAAGCATGGATCCATCCTGTCTTGCATCAGTGGTTCGGGCTGCTGCTGATGGTGCAGTGGTGTGGGGGGATATTTTCTTGGAACACTTTGGTGCCCTCGGAACGAGCTGAGCATTGTTTAATCTCTACATCCTTCCTAAATATTGTTGCTGACCATATACGTTTCTTTATGTACGCATCTTATGGTGGCTGCTTCCAGCAGCTCAGATCATCTCAAGCTAGTTTCTTGAACATGACAACGAGTTCTCTGTACTCAAACAGCCTCTCGAGTCATCAGATCCCAATCCAATACTGCACTTTTGGGATGTGTTGTGGATGGGTGTGCATTATTTATGTGCAGCTGACAAATCTGCATCAACAGTGTGATGCTATCATATCGATGTAGAACAAAATCCCTGAGGATTGTTTCATACACCTTGTTGAATCTATACCATAAAGAACTGAGGCAGTTCTGCAGGCAAAACAGGGTCCAACCCAGAAGTAAGCAACAGATAAGTCGATAAGAAAATACAATAATTAAAATGTAAAAGTCTAGAATTAATAGAATTTAATGTTCTGGATTTTGTAATATGTAGTAATCTTTGTTTCAGCTACTTTATATATATATATATATATATATATATATATATATATATATATATATATATATATATATATATATATATATATATATATATATATATATATATTACATACACACACACACACACACATTATATAGTCAGGTCTTTCCCATCTTTGTGGGATCGTCCTCCTTTTGTTTGTCCTCTTTTCTCTTGTTTGTTTCAGTTGAGTTAGCTCCATTTTTCCCACCATGAATTTCTGTATTCTCCTGCCAGCTTTGTGCAGGGTGTTTTATTTTTAGAAGTTCTTTTTTTTGCATCCTGAGACTTTGTTTCCTGAATTTCTATCCTCTCTCTGGCAGTTTCTGTCATAGTTAGTTATATTTTCTAGTATTTTCTTTCCACTTTAAGGAGTATCAACATATTCCTAAAATACAAATAGATCTTTGTGTTTCAAACAATAACTGAACACTGGCATCAATGGCGAATATTATTACCAGTTTAACATTAACAGCAATAATTCTCTAATAATTACTCAGATATAGCACAGTCTTCATAAAGAAGTCAAAGCCACGGTAAATGACAGAGAAAATGGGTCCTGTGTAACACTTTGAGATAAAATCTGCTGCCAAAAAAGCAAAAAATAAAATATAATAAAATAAAAAACTGAGGAAAAGAGAAATACAGTCAGTGCTTTGGAGAAAACAGGAACCTTAAATAAGTCGAACAAAATAAATAGTTTGTTTTATAACAGTTGCACCAGCTCAGTGAATACAGACTGACAGGAGTTTAAGCTGCACTGGGGTCAACGGTTCATGTAAGTCACTGAAATTGAACTGCATGTGTGCATGGATATAGCCAACAGGATTGCACAAAAGATGTGGGGGTCGAACAACGTAACATTAAGCCCTTTATCTTTAAACGTGACTAACAAACAGTGACAAAGAGACACACAGAGGCACACAAAGTCGACACACAACGATTAAGAAAACAGTGGAAATCCTCGGTCATGCTGTGCCCAGAGAAAATGCCACTTCACATGTTGTTTTCTTCTTTGTATATGAAATCCTACAAACACACACGCACATACACACACAACTACAGAACAAAGGGTTTAAATGATTTGCTGATAGCACTGCCTGCTTGAGTGAGCAACAGTACAGTACATGGAGTAACAGTGAAGTCTCTGTTAGAACAAACAACCAGACCAAACCAACACACAAAGGTGCTACCAAGTTACAGTGCACATTAACAAGACGAAAACAAACAGATACATGATGACGATCATTTTTTGTTGCATGTACAAGCTCACCATTAGCTGTTTCGAAAATAGTTTAAGACTAAAAATGCCTCTGAGGTAATAAATGAAGAAAGTAAACTAGCATTACAAGATTTGCTGTCTTTTGTAAAATATTAGGAGACATTAATGATGTTTGAACAAAATCTTAACACAGTGTCGACCAGAGCTAAGCCATGCTTTGAAGTACTGGTAAGATATTATGTAGTGATTTTTCTATCTGACAGAACATTAATACTACTCCAGTAAACAATTTTGTTTCTGCATTGGATGCATAGCAACTTGGTATTTAGATTAAAACTTAAATCTAGTCAAAAGAACATTTTTACATTTTGGTTTATGCATAATTACAATCTTGTGCAAAAAACAGGATTTGTGGAATCAGGGATGCTGCCCCCACAGAGCAGCCCCCATCTCTCTCTGCCTGGTGTGTGCAGCACATTTTTGGCAACATTTAAAATACGATTTGGTTATTAAAAAAAAACAAGTAACGGTTTCAAATGGATTTTAAATGGACACGCCACATTGGTTTTACCTTGTCCTGGTTCAACTTGCACATCAAACTGTGCTCGATTTTTAACCTTTTGAATGGGTTTTCCAGTAATCACTAGAGTATACACAGTGAGCACTTCTGCTAGCATGCTATTTACACCACTTATCCTGTGCAGCTGCTGTTAACTTTGCAGCTATAACAATAATGTTAGGGCTCTTGGACAAAAATCTAATGATGTAGAAAAGTAATTCTGACAGGGAAAAGCACATCACTGCAGCATATTGTAGAATATTACTAATGATGAACTAATGAGCTAATAATTGTGACAGGATTTTATTCTTTTGACTCTGTGTCATAATCCTGCAGTTTTGACCCCCAGCTGTGTCCTCTCTCCCTAATTACCTCATGTGTGTATTTAAGCCTTCCGTTTTTCTCAGCGCCTTATTGCGTTTTACTATTTCCCTCCTAAATATTTCCCCCATGTGGAGCACTAGCTTTTCTGTTTATGCTCTGATTAAGGTTGTTCAGAAGTCACTATTTGAGGACTGGATTTTCCACTAAACATGACACTCTGTGGTTGTAAATTAAAACATTAAGAGGAGGTATGGCTCACAAAGCCAAATTTTGAGTTTGGAAGCAACGGTTTTGTGATCACGCTCCATCCACTGGGACAGACTCAGCAGAGAGAATCCATTTTCTGTTCTGTCCCCTGAATCCAGCAGAACTCAGGCCCTTACCTCTAAACAGGCATTTCGGTTGAGAGACAAAGTATATTCACAAAGGCTGAAACAGCCAAGAGGAGCAGAGAGAAGAAAAAGGAAAGACCGCCAAGGTCCATCGCACTCCAGCTGCTCCCTGTTTCATGACTCCTCGAAGCTGACAGAGAACCAAACAATACCTACAATGGTCTATTTTCCTGTGTCTCTCTCTAGCCGCAGAGGACCAGACCTTTCATTTCAGAGCAAAAGACAAAAGACAGTAGGTTTAGGAGAGGGTGTCTTGAACTTTCTTTGCTAAATTAACTGATTTATTCTCATTTAGGTGGTGCCTACTGTACAAGAACTGCTTGGCAAGCAAACGGTTTCATCATGAAGGGCGTCAGACGTAAAACTGCCAGTTACATGCTGTGAACAGGGAGCAGCCAAAAGTAGCTTCTATACTGTACATGAATTAATCTTGTGTGTGTCTTTGTTTGTGTGTGTGTGTGCACATGCATGGCATGAATAAATAAGTTCAAGAATCAAAAACATGTAGGTAACACAACTAAAGTTTTACAAATATTGATGCCATGTACTGTACATGTATTTCTGTTCCCAGTTTCTTCACAGATACAAAATAGAGGAGAGCTGATGATACAGAATGCACCAGAGACACCTAGATTTAGACAGCTGGAGTTTACTGTACACCAGCAACCACCAGATACACACAGTGCAAATTGTGTGTTGTGTGTTGTTTACAGTCCTAGAGGACAGCACAGAGCTTCAGCTGAGCTCTGAGACATGCTATAAAGCCACACAAACCACTTAGTCAAACGCCCTCACTTTCTATTGACTCTTCCCCACTTTAAGTTACAGTGCATCAAAACTCCCACTGGTCCACATATATAAGGCAGCAGAGTGAAAGGCTCAGAAGTGCAAAGTCTATATAACAGAACTTAAAGTAGGCAGTTTAAAATCAATGACACTTTTGAACAGATAATTGGAAATGAACACAAATTTTTATCTTTAGAATTCGTTCTAAAGCGGAAACTCTTTTTTTTCAGGTAAGCATGTTGCTCCAGAATCTCTGTTTTCAGTCTCAGACTTATAAAAAGAAAATAAGCTAAGACCTCAGATGGCAACGTGGCAACCATTAATAGAAAAAGTCAACTGGTTGTTTACAGTGGCTCATAACCTTCAGTTCCCTGACACATGCACTCCTTGTGATGGATATTTTGGAGCGTACCCTTCTATCTGGTGAGCTCACACTATTTAGCGCAGGCCTGAAAGGGTCGTATGACCATTTCCTGTCTGGAATCTTCTTTTTTTCAAAGAAAGTGCTCATCCATGTCCTCCTCAGTGTCAAGAATTCTTCTCTTAAATGTATCTATATTTATATTATTTTATATTTCTGCATAAGGAAAACCTGGTCTCATAAAACCCCCAAAACACTTCCCAGGCTCTGAATGAAACTGCCAGCTTCAATAAGCCAACTCGCATGCCATAGGTTTAAACATGTATGACAAAACTATGACAATTATATTTAGCTCTTGGACTCATTATTATCAGTCCTTCTGCTGCTAGAAGCTCATGTATCTTAGTCACGAGTGACACGGTAGAAGAGTCACGGTAATTTCCCATGGGAAAGGCTAGCCCAACAGGTGGGACGTGTAGGAGTTGTTGCTATAATAACTCCTTCCCACCAAATTTTAATAATACCTGACACATTAAGTACTACGCACCTGCTATGTATGCCAGTAATCAGAAAGTATCAAGTGAACTTTGCTCCTCTTGTTCCCTTTCATTAGCACCCCAGCCATGACTTCAAATAGTTGCTGTTTACTGACACTGATGGTAGAGAGTGACATTTCACCGAACACCGTTTTATATATGACGTGGCTGTGCTATTGTTTGAATCTTGAAGCGGTGCCCTGCAGTTTAATCTCGACTGCCGTGTGAAATAAGAGAAACATGTCCCATCGGGAAAGATTTATAAGAGTTCTCGCTTCGCATTTAAAGGGCACACTGGTAAAGCAACACAGCTGCCTAGAAAACTCCCCATGTGGGATATCAACCAGAGTCATAATTTTTTTATCCTGGGTTGTATGTCATGAAAGTGGTGTCTTTATGGAGGAGGAAGCCTGTGTTTAGCCGTGGGCAGTGTGTGGAGCCATGCGCTCATTTCTCACTGTGATGACAGGTTATTTCCAGGCTCTGCAGCCACTCCTGCATAAGAATAACCTAATCTTGCTTTGGTCATTAACAAGAAAGTTTATGGCAGTTCTTCTTCTCTTAGCAGAGGTGCCACTTCTTTCTGTCCATATGTCTATCCTTTTTATTTCATCAAGTCCTGTTTGCACACTCACTTCTTTTTGACAACAGAGAAATGATCATCCAACCATCCATCTCTAAACTTAACTTAAGCTGTTGCAGGGCATTTATTTATTTTAATGTTTTTCTCATTATGCACCTCACAAAAGATAGCAAAAAAAGCAAAAATTTAATTTTATTTGTGTCCTTATGTATATAGGCTTATTTAAAATGTAAGCAAGGAGAAGTCAGAGTAGCTACTGTGCTACAGAAGTACTTCTTTTTCGGATTTTTCGGAGTCACCATAGTGGATCATCTACCCTCATTTCACTCTATTTGTCCCTATTTGTCCAGTATATCCACTATCCCTCCTCTGCACATGTCCAAACCATTTCAGCCTTGCTTCTCTAACTTTGTCCCCAAACTGTTCAACCAGAGCTGTCCCTCTGATGTACTCATTTCTAATCTTATCCCTCCTGGTCACTCCCAACAAAACTCTTAACATCGTCAACTCTACCACCTCCAGCTCTGCCTCCCGTCTTTCTGTCAAAGCCACCGTCTCGCTATAGGCTTGTAAAGCTTCCCTTTCATTCCTCCTGCTATCCTTCTGTCACAAATCACCCCTGACACTCACCTCCATCCTCTTCTCCCTGCCTGCAGTCTCTTCTTTACTTTTATAGTGCTCTGTCTGTTTTTAAGTTGACCCCAGGTTTTTTCAATTATCCACTTTCACTACCTCTACTTTTTGCATCTCCACCTTTCCACCTATCTCACTCTCATTCACAAGCATGTATTGTGTTTTGCTTCTACTGAGTTTTATTCTTTTTTTCCTTGACAGCATACCTCCACCTCTGCAGACTCTGTTCCACCTGCTCCCTACTCTCACCACAGATTGTTGTCTGTGAACATCACAGCCTACAGAAACGACTGCCGGACCTCATCTGTTAACCTCGTGACCCCTGCAAAAAAGAAGAGGCTCAGATGCAACCCCACTCCCCATCTGCAACACTAGTGTAAACGAATTAATAAAATGAACAAAATGACAGATTATATATTTTCATGCTGTTTACCAAAAACCAATACCAAAGGGTTTCAAAGCCGTATCTTCTGGAGCAAATATCATTGAGCTGTTTATGGTCTCACTCAATTTTTTTGTTTCTTGCATTTATGTGACGTACAAAGAGGAAGCAAAGATTCCCAACCTGTCAGGTTTCAGGAGCCATAGGAGTTAACAAGAGTAAGAATTACTTAATTATACACACAATTAACTGGACAAGACCACAGAAGAACTCCAGTCACAGAATTTCAGTGGTAATTAAATAGTTCCACAGCGGTGGTGAGTAGACCGCTGTCATACTCAACGATACAATATGACACCTAGACAACCAGCGTTTTATAAGTGGGATTTAACTGTGTTTGTTGCCAGAGTGAATAAAAACTCTTGCTAACCACAAAATGATGGTGCTAAGCCACATGGAAAGACTGATACAGTTAAGGTAACATGTTCTTTGATTGAAAATATCTACATTTCTGTGCACACACTTGTAACTAACTTGGAAATATTGTTCTAAAAAACATGCCTAATACTACTGAAGTCTGTAACTCTTGTCTACTATTTGTTTCCCTAAGAGCTTGAATCTGAGCCTTTGCAGGGATGTGAAAAAAGCTACCTTAGTTTCATGTTTGAGAACATTGCAATTTGTTTTCCAAAGCGAACGATCCACTCTCAACCAGACACTCTCAGACCACTTTAGTTTCCTTGTTTCCTTCCCTGTTTGCACCCTACCTTTTAGCCAGTACATTCATTATGCCCAGATCCCCCTTCTACCAGCCAGCATCCCCCTTTTAATATCAACCTGTCTTCCAGCTCATCTCATTCACCTGCTTCACTCTTCTGCCAGCTCATTCTCCATCACCTTCGTTCTCTGCCATTACCTGCAAATCTTCCCACCTGCACGGCCACCAGTCTGCCTCAGTAACAACCTGCTTTCATCCATCCTTGATGTGATACATCCATTCTTTTACATCACATTCATCTCAGAGACAATAATAAAACTCTTAAACTGCTTCCCGGGTCTGTGCTCTGCATCTGCCATGCCTTTTCCCAAAAAGCATTACAGCACCGAAAACCATAATATAGCAACTCCCCCAGGGGCAATTAGCTTTGATCCATCACATATATAATTTGAACACACTGAATACGGTGGTTTGCACTTTCTACCCCATAAATCTGTGAACACACACTCGTACACTTGTAAATATGTACACATAAGGACAGGAAGGCTCTTGGTTTGCCAGTGCGGGCTGATGAATTGCTAGAAATCTGTCTTTTATGTACTTGATCTAATTATAGTCGATATGGGGGAGGGAAATCGTGTAGAAGAAGACAGAGGTTGCTTCCAGCTGTATGTACATATCTTCAAAGCCAAGTTGTTTTTCTGCAAGAAAAATCTGACACAAATGTGATTTGAAATGATTTGCAATGCACACTGTGAAAGCATCACAATCACTTTCAACAATTTCAACCTTTGTCTTGTGTATTTTGACCCACAGCAAAAGGTACAATTTGCATAAAGAAACATTAATGAAAAAAAATAATTCACAGCCAGAAAGATATTAAAGAAATTCAGAGGGATGTCGAAACAATCCTTGTGACACTTTAAAATTTGATTACAAATTTGTGCATCATAAAAGGCTTTTACATTACTTATTGAATGTACACAGGAGGTATGCAAAAATGTGGCATATTTCCATTCAGTCAGCTTTAGTCAAGATTGCAAATGTCAGCAGCTCACAGAATTCGTGACTTGATAAATAAAAATAAACAATTTTCTCCACTGCTCTCTTTTATCCTACATTCTTTCTGTCTAACATTGCATTTCAGTATCAGTTACACAAGAACACATTTCCCCTCGAATATAATAAACTAATTATTACTTTAATAAAAATATTGTAGATAAATTACATATACACATATTTCTCTTGCTCATCACACCATGGTAGTCACAAAACCTTGAAAAATGGACTTCATTAAACTATCTCAGCCCAGTAAGATATTCCATTAAATGCCACTATCTCGGGGGCATTACCGAGGCGCTCTTCTCCTGAGTATGTGCAGCCAGGTAATATGTAATGTGACAGAACACAGGGCCAGTGCAGTGAAGTGGGTAGACACCCAGTAGCCACTCAACTAGATAATGAGGTCCCTGCTGCTTCTTTTCTTAATAAGAGCCCAAAAGTCCACTGCACAAAGAGCAAGCTTCTTCACTCTCTATCCTCTGACTAGGATAATGAATCTCTTAATTGAACAGAGATAATGCAGATGATCCTGATGATAGCTTAAACATTTACAAGTGTGTAAAATATTCGCTTTGCATTAATGAAAAACTTCATTATATCATATGGAAGCAAAGCCAAACTTGTTTACGACTGAACTTGATTTTAATGTACCCAAATGAACCCCTGCCCTTCCCATTGTATTATCATGATGCTCAAAAATGGTTTAATAGCCGGGATAAAGATAATTCTGTCTATCAGCTGTTCATGTAAAACCCAGTGCAGAAGATCCATAGTCACATAAATAGGCAATCAAATGATTAAGAGCATAATAAAAAGGTGAATGAGAATGGGTTTGCTTGATCTGTGTCAGTATTAGTCAAATGCATCAGTCAAATTAATAGATGAACACTAGAAATCCACTGATTGACTGGCAGGGGACCAGAATGGTGACCAACCAGTGACGCCCCATTTATACAGTTAGAGCTGGTCCATTTCATGCATGCACATAGCATGTGCATAGCAGGCAAATAGTCACAGGGACAATTACAGCAACATGCTAACATCCTGCTAGCATGGATGCTCCTTACTAGGAGTGAAGACACAAAGCAAACCATGGAGGATGACCAAAAAAATATTTGTAACAACAAACCTAATCAGACACTTAAATCAGCCTCACCCAGCTGAACGTGGAAGCTAACAAAGGCAAAGTGGCTAAAGCTAACGCTATCCAGATCTTACAGTTAGCTACAAGCCAGCAGCTGTTTTTGAAGTAAAGCTTGTTTAAACACCTACTCCTCCTGACATAAATGTTACATTGCAAGCGGTGACACCTTAACCTCACTTGTTTGAAATAGATTCACTCTGATAGGCTTTGGTAATAAAAGATTTGTTCAGTTTAATCAAAACAGCCATTGTTAAATTCTCTAGGCAGTAAAATCTTCACTTGGCAAGTAAAACTTTGCACCTCATTGACATTAAGTTCAGCAGTTGTTCAGATGATTGACTTCAGAGAATTATTCTCTTACAGTCATCAATATGCTTCGATCCAAGACTGAAATCAATAACTCTTTATACGCTGTGATATGAAGGAACTAGATGAATGAACACCCAAGAGGTGTTCATTAAGTAATGGCCCTTCTGGAATTGTCAACAACCCAGCATTAATCTTTTAAAATTCAATGGATGTCATTACAAGAAACACATATTAGCGAAAGTAAGCTCCAAGCTATTGTTCAGAGTATAATGGATGATGAGAAAAAGAAAGCAGTTATATAGCTTTGGAGGACTTAGCACCTTCTAATGAAAATATACTTTTTAAGTAAACAACAGAAAACTAAAGAGAAATACAATATGAAAAATGATATGCCTGCATATGGGTCTTATTAAAAAGTGTCCTGTATTGAAAAATCTCAATTAAACAACAACAGACATAGTATAGTTGCTCACCAAATTCTCAGAAGATGATCTCTTTAAAAAATAATAATAATTGTTTGGGGTCTACTGAGTGTTCAAGGTGACAATGTATCTCAATCAATGCCGATAACTATAGTCCATGTGTAGCAGCACCGCCCATGGGTTGGTGGACTCCTGTTTAAAAGCCTCAAGTCTGGCACTTTGGCTTTCCTGTCAATCACAAAGTAGCAACACACTAAGGCAGAGACTGCTCTAATACTAATTTTAAATAATTGTTAAATATTTACATATTTATCCAGCAGCTGTATTGAAGCTTGCGACTGACACCACAAACTCTTTAACAAAATATATACTGAGGTCATAGGTCAAGTAAGAGGTAGCATCCTCTTAGCAACTGGACCTCTTTTTGCATCAAGAGGAATATCCCTCTGCTGGACACTGGAAATAAAGCAAGTTAAATGGACTTTCATGACACCTTGACAATACATTTTTTACAGTGTCTGGTTAATTAGAGCAAGTGGATTGGGAAAAAAAAAGGGTGTGAAATTTAATTAGTCTCTTACTTAAAACTGTCTGCTGTCTCTCAATCTACAGAGGGTTAATTATTCATAATTTTAGTATCTGCCAAAATTGGAACAGTAAATATTACTTGTTTCACTCAGTCTTTCTTTCTTTTGGATGAAATTATAAGGTTAATAAATTGACAAATTTGACAAATAAATTAACAGTATTTTAAAAAACCTAAAAAAAAAAAATATCATAGATGTTTGACAATGCAAAAAATACTCGAGCAAATTCCATTCCGTCCTTGTTCCTTGTCTTTAACTACTGATCCAATCTGCTTGTCTACAATAAATTTAAATTACACTCGCAGTCAGGGGCGTACTTTCCCGGGGGGGTAGGGGGGTTATGACCCCCCCGATAATCAGACCCAACCAATATAAATCCAGTCAAATTATGAATTATCTTCCATAAATAAGCTGTTGATTTTCTTTACTAATTTCAGTTATTACCAGCAAAATATTTGCATGTTTAATCATCTGGGAATTTACGCCGATTTATTTATTTATTTAGACAGAGATCTTGCCCCCCCCCCCGAATGTTCAGCACAAAGTTACGCCGATGCTCGCAGTGGCCCTAAACTTCAGTAATAGGGCTGCAGCACTGAGTAACCGGAGAAAACAGGAATAGTGGAAAGTAGTGGCTATGCTCAAAGCCTTGTTAATTGCCAATAAATATCTTACATCAAAAAGTGATAACTTCTCTTCTTTCACGTTAGATCCTGTTGACAAAATCGCCATCAAGGAGAAGTACCCTTATGAGTCATCATCATGCTTCTTGCCATAATCACTCTTAATGTCATCCTCAATGTCCTCTGTATGCAACTCTATAGCTCTCATTTCCATACTCAGAACAATAACCCAGTTTCCATTATTCCTGCCAGCTGTGTCATGATCCTCCCTCCCAGTTGTACCAGATGTCAGGGCTGAGCTGCATGGCTTGGCCTACTTTGGGTAATGGTAGAATAGGTGGTCAACATTGAATCAGGAAGTATAAAGGAAACAGTCTCTTTACAATCCTATGCGGAGGAAGATTAAACTGTAGATTATGAGTGTGCATTGATGTGCATTTATACTGTACAGGTCTGTGTTTAACAAATGCGGTCCAAAATCTATTCCCATCGTTTCAAACATTTGAAAGCCTAGCTGAGAATATTACAGTATTACTTGATCATAGGGTTAAAGAGACACTTAAAAAATAAGAGTCTGCTGCATATCATGGATATTTTCAATGCTCCCTGCCACCCCTTCCCCCCACCTTACACACACACATCTAGTTACATCCGTCTAAAGATTAATGAATCAGTAGCAGTCTGTGAGTTTTGATTGTAAAACCATGCACTTTATTTTGTTTGACGTTTATTAATGTTGATCTGTTTGCTGATCATAGATATGGCATCACAGGGACCAGGATCAGAAGATGTCTAAACAAAGTCAATCACCTCCAGATCACCAGCAGCAGTAGCTTACACATCCCAGAGTGTTACTGTGGAGGCATCTTCTTGTACCTCAAGGGAAATATACTTTCAACAAAAACTCTCATTGGTGTGGATAAAAAGTGTTAAATGTGTTAACACCACATCCTGATGCAACTGTATTAACCTATTCTTGCTATGCCTTCTAACACAAGACAAATGGTGTGACAAATTACATTCACGGGAAGACTGACGGAGACAGACACAAATTTGGTGACTGTTCAGTCGAAATTAATGCAAGCAAAGCAGCTTTTGTTATCAGCTGCAACCGACAGCTCCACGACGCAGCCACTCTCCATAAATAATGAGGAACAAAGGTCTGACAGGAAGACGAGGGCCGAGGACGTGAATCGAGTAAAAGGGAGTCACAGATGGAGTAAAGGTAGAGCGACTTCAAGAGGGTGAAGGATAATGGTATCCTGAAATTCAAATACAAAGAAGAGAATGTAGAACAATTAAAAGAAAAATAGAAGACACCTGAAAAGCTCTAAAGACCACATAACAGTTAAACACAGGAAGATGAAGACAACCAGATACACCAAGCTGGTCACTTTTCCCTCCAAAATAAAGCTAATGTTGAAGCTTCAAAATAAGGCTACGCAAAATATCATTTTACGGAACCAAAACACACAAATATTGGCGGCATGCGGAACATTAGCAGGTTTCCCCCATGTGTTTATCACCAGTAAATTTGGTGCACTGACAAACTGAGCCACGAGTGTCAAGTGCTGCTGACATTGCAGACAGACAAGCTGGTCGCCCTGCTGCCAACCCAACCTGTCAACCCACCAGAGACGAGTCAGTGCCAGTCTGAGATTGTGCTGACACGACTTCCAAAACAAGGCAAAGCAAAGCTCTGAACAGAGCAGAGCGGAGCACAACCGTCAAGAACACGTTGATCCAGAGCTGCCTTTGCTGGCTCAGCGACTTTACAGCAAAAATAAACAAGCCAAAAACAGCGCTGATGTGCGTTTTTGACAAACCACATAAACTACACACTGTACATCATACTATATACTATTGGTCCCTGTACCAAAGATCCGACAATTGCTTTTCTTCATCATTTGATAAACATCCCAGCATGTATTAGCAACATTTAACATTTAATTTAGCAGCAGAATCCTAAAATCAATGCTCTGATTAAAATGTGCACAGTAAACCTGTTAAATTTCTGCCTTATACATTTTGTATTGTTGTCTCCTCATAAACCAACATTATCTACCGTTAATATGACTAGACACGCTGGTATTTTTTCATCCAGTTTAAGCCGAGACTCTTGTTTGTCCTTGACGTAAGTCCAGTATCTAAAAAGAAAAAAATGTACTTCTTAGATCTTCTTATACTTTTTATATGTGTCAGCATAAAAAGTATTTATCTCTTGTTTAAATCATACATTCTGTGTGAAGTTCACAGAACTCTAATTCCGTTATATCTTGAATCTTATCTTGTGTATCGTCGTTATAAGGGACATTGTGTCTGCCACAGCTCAACAAAGCACAGATCGAGTGTTTCGAGTGTAGACTAATGGGAATTTATTTGACTGAAGAGACGCCATTGAAATGCATTCCAGGGTATTGTGGTTTTATGAAAATCACTCAGTGCTTATAAAGTATTTGAATAAATGAGGAAAATATCCAAAAATCTTTTTGTATCCTTAATTAAATGCAAACAGGTCTTTATTATGTTTTACATTAAATCACTGATGTGCTTGTTGTTGTGGACACCCTGAGATTCAGCTTGTTGTATATCATTACCAGCACATCTTGTAACAAAGACTAATGAATAATAATAAAAAACTATTCATGCTTCTTAATGGCACTGCTATTTTGGACTTCACTGTGTATTTATGAGCCTAAAAAGCACACTAGCAGCACATGCAAGTCCTACACTGTCTTTTTCTCTAACTTGCAACTTGCTACTACTAAAGCCTGCTATTATCAGCAACCCTCTCTGACATCATCATCTTGGAAGAATTGTTACATTTTTCAGAAAAGAATTCAAATGAGTGCAGAAAATATGCACTTGTAATCTTTAATGCACTCCTGTGTGTTGTAGTTCCTTCAGTGAACAAGTAAAATCTTACCAACGAGACAGCTGTGGGATTAGCATTTTTGTTTTTGTCCTGCCCCAATCGTTTTCTTCTGTCCACCTTTTTTCTCTAATCATTTAGATTTTTCCTCTTTAGCTTTCTATCTGCCATTACCCCTATTGGCCTTGGAGGGGACGGGATGCGCCATTTGTCATGGATCCATTTAATGACATCAACACGATAAAGTGACAGTGTTTGACAAAGGATGGCCTCTCATCAGAACTGCTGGCAGCACAAACTCCCATCTCTCCATCTGAGTCGTGATGCTAGATAGATCTGGTCTGAGCAACATTTATATAGCTCATCTGTTTGTTTTTAAAAATTATCTGAAACCAAAGCAGTCCACAGTCAAATAATAGGAGCTACAGTATTTAGTGTTTAAAGCTACACCTCCTGCATGTCATCCAGCACCACCTGCTGTGTAAAATTTATGAACACTGACCAGATGGATCGGCATTACTCTTTTTATGTACCAGAGTCTCCATAGAAAATGTCTTTATAGGGTTATGAACCTAAAATACATAGAAGATTGTGATAATTACTGACAGCATCCAGTCCAATGAACCTTTAATTTCCAAAATAGATCAGTTTGTCTCTCTGCCAGCTAGTGTCATCCCTGCACACCACGATGATAGCGCTGATTAAAGACTGTGGTACCACCTCCACACTAGGAAGAAAACCAGCAAGCAGAATAAAAACGTCACATACTCCTTATTACCTTTGCTGCAAAAGCCTCAGACTGACATGTCATTGACGAGGTGTAGACGGCATCACCGCAATGAGCAGGTGATGGACTGTGTATAAAGCAATATGCCAAGTGATGAAAAGAGACGGAAAAGAAACTGTGATGCAAAGCAGCAGAGGGGAAGACGGGGAGGCGGTGGATTTATCTGATTCATAGAGATACACAAGCCTGGGAAACAGTTTTCATTAGACAATGAATTTTGCTGCAGTGAGTGAGCATATGACAAAAGCAATGAGTTTTTTTCTTCCCTTTCTGTGAAAATTGTTTAAATACCTAGGTGTCAAAAAGCTCCAAAAGGCAATATCAACTGAGCAGCACACCCACAGCTATTATTTGCATACACGGGGAAATGATTTTAGCTATTCTTCAACACACTTCACTTCATTCCACACAAATTATTTCAACAAAGAAACCCTTCGCTACAAAGCCTAATTTACTAGCAATTTACTATGTTCAGGGTGTTTGATTTTAAAGGTATGCTAACCACTGAAACAGTGTGGCTATTTATTTTTACACTGACTTACTCCCAAAAAATATACAGCATGACAATAACAGTAGTAGCTAAAGAAAAGGAGGGATTTCTCCTCTCAAAGTCTCCCCGGGGGGGATGTTTACACCGGGGATATGCTGCAAGTGTTCATGGCTGCTGAACTCTGCTGGGAGCATTGACAGGTAATCAGTCATTGTTTGGAAGTTCTTTTAAATTATGAAACTCGATGTGGGAGTGAACATAGCACAAGCAGCTGATGAATGTGGTGCTGCAGCAGCAGCTTAACTGGTTGGTTAAAAACACAGGGTGTCGACACAGTACTAGTTTTTCCTTTAATGGATTTCAGAGCATCCTTGACACTCTAAGGATGCTGCTGGTACAAAACATGCAATCCATCTAAATGAAACCAGAACTATGTCCTATAAATCTAATCCAATCAGTGTGTCATGAATTAATAAATGTACAAAATAATAAGAGCATGTTCAACTGGATCACACGTGCCTATTGTACTGCAATCATTACACAGAAATGCAATGAATGGAGTAAATAAAATGTATATTAAAAAATTAACAGGATTTCACATTAAACTGTATTGTGAAAATTCAATTTAGCATGTAAAACATGATCAGCACCATCAGCTGGGCTTTTGATAAGGATTACATGATAGTGTTACTTAGAAACAGTGATGGAAAGTACTAAGACAGCGAGGTAGAAAGCAAATGTGGAGATGATAGCATTTTTGGGCTTTATACTAATTGCTTTACATTTATTTCATGCGGCCCATCCAGCTGTGATCCACGGCAAACCGGGGTTCTGTTTTTTTCCTGCAGCTTCCATTTTATTCCCCCTTCTATTCATATAAATTGACAGCATTGTTCATGCAGTAATGCAGTAAATTAAGTTTATATAACAAAACCTAAAACTGTCTTATGAATCCTGCATTTAGCACTTAAAACTTTCACTGGAACTCCATAGTATGCATTATGGATGATCTGCACTACTGGATGTGTGAAGCAACAGAACCTGCAGTCATCTCTTAGAAGGAAATTATTCTCTTTTTTTCTGAATATGAACAACAGAGAGCTTGAGGTGTGATGCAGAAATGTGAAAATCCCCTGGAGGCTTTTTTTTAACATCAAATGTTTCCTTGTCATAAACTGATCTTGGTCTTGTAAATTCATAAAAAACCTAAGCTTGCAATCAAAGATTGCCTGTAGAATCTCTGCAACATATCCAGCATTGGTCTGATAAGAGGGACATCAGCAGAGAGAGTCACAAAGATACTCCCCATTAGAGCATTTTTTCTTCACCCTCCTCAGGCTATCCCCACTATTTTCACCTTCTGTATTTCTCTCTTTCCTCTAGTCTCCTCTCTTCCCATTTGTTCTCCGTTGCCTTGCCTCGATCCCCTCACTTCCCCCTCTCACATCTCATCATCCATCAGTTGTATTTTTCTCTCATTCAGAGCACGTTCATTACCAAGCCCATAAAACTGGAATTAAGGAAACAAGTCTAAAGCTGCAAAGCTGCAGGGGGTGGAAGGAAATACCGAAACATTTGAACCTTTCTGGTTTTTTGACGTTAAGAAGAGAGCTCCAGCAGGAGGATATCCCTTGTTTTTTAAAACTGTCATCTCCTCTTCTCTGCTCTCTCTAGTGAGTGACTAACAACACCATGTGTCATGTCACACCGGCAGCACCAGCTCAGGTTCCACACTACTGGAAACTGGACACGACACACCCATTGCACCTCCGCCGTGCCATTTCCTACCACAAATAAAGCGCACAGACATGCATGAAAGCATATAGTTCAAAGATGGTCACTGCTGTCTTTTGGTAACACAGAGCACAAATTGTCGCGTAAACAAAGCAGCTACTCGGGTTTATGGAAATTCTGTATGAAAATGGGTTCTGAATGCAAATGGACAGACGTGCTGAAGTGATGGAACCATTTGGTTGGTGAACAACACATCTCCACATCCAATGATTACCACAGTCAAATCCTCAGGATGGGAATTACTCCTGGAATTAAAGAATGGTCCTTTACAACCACTATTTACCTTGGCACAATACAACAGCATGCATGGGAAGAAAGAGACATCAGTACATGGAAAAGTATCCCACAAGAAAATCAGCATGGAGAGTGTCAAAACAGCAATATGTACACATGTATTTATGCATCTGTGTGTGTGTGAATACCTACAGTAAGGCTTCGTCCCACAGCTGAGAGAGGCAGCGCTAACATCCAGACACTGAACACGCTCCGCTGTACTACTGCTGCTGCTGCTGCTGCTGGCTTACGCTCCTCTGTGAGAGAGGCGCGCACACAAGCACTGGCTCCCTCCGTATCGTGCTCATGAACACACAAATAGCAAAGGGCAACCAGCTGCGAGGCTCTTGCATACCTCAATCAGCTTCACAATTTATCATACTGCTCTCTCTGCCTTTCTCTCTTGCTGTCACTCAGACACAAGATCGTGCAGAGATACTCACTGTAGAGTGCCTAAACTGCTGAGATGGAACAATACTAAATGAAGTTAACGTGGGGCACATCCAGGAAGACGGTACCAGCTGCTGTCTCCGTGTCCACAGATGTTTAGTCAGTGAGAGAGCCCGTTTTATAGTCACCAATCCCCTTAGCTGGACTTTTGGTAGGGATTACACAGTAGTGTTATTCTGAATTACCACACGGAGACACTGATAGACAGAGAACGTAAGCTGTAGAGATGACAGCATTTATGGATTTCACATTAATTACTTTACAGGATCTCTTTCATTTGGAGCTGTGAGCCAAGGCAAATTGGGTTAATTGGCGTTCATTGGGTTTTGCTCAAGGTAAAACCAGAAACCCCACCACAGACAGCTGCCCACATGTACACACTTTTCAAATTTTTTTATCCTACAATTTCATTTTATTCTCCCTCCCATTCATATTATTGGTATTGTTGGAGTATCAATACAGTATAATATTAAAGCACTTAAGTACCCACTACATTTGTTTATTAATTAATACTCTTTCTCATCAGTGTGTAGCCCAGTATTAACAGGGCTTTACTAGAAACTGGCAGAATACTGCATTCACATTATATCACCAGTATGGGGAGAACAGTAGAAATCCCAGTTTATTTGTTCATGATAATTACCACCAGTGGTAGGAAATACAGTTATTCCATTACTGTAAACATGTCAAAAGAAGCATTAAGAAAAGACCAAGTCACTGTGAGGTGGCACCAAGTCAAAGCATTAGGCCATGTAGACATGGTCAAGATCACTTGATGAAGTTCACCTTTCCTTCCCATTCCTGTTACCAGGAATGAGGAAGAAAGGTGATTTAAATGACTTTGAACATGGGATGGTTGTTAGCGCCAGATGGGCTGGTATGACTGTTTCATAAACTGCTGATCTACTGGGATTTTCCCACACAGCCATCTGTGGGCTTTACAGAGAATGGTCCAAAAAAGAGAAATTATCCAATGAGTGGCAGTTCTCTGGGCAAAAATGTTTTGTTGATGCCAGAGGTCAGAGGAGACTGGTTTGTACTATGCAGAACAACATCTCTGAACACACAATACATCCAATCTTGAAGCAAATGGGCTAAAGAGGCAGAAGACCGTACTGGGTGTCACTCCTGTCAGCTAAGAACAGGAAACTGAGGCTTCACAGAGGCTGACCAAAACTGGACAACAGAAGATCTGCTGAGTCTCGATTTCTGCTGGCATTCAGATGGTCTGTTAGAATTTGGCATAAACAACATGAAAGCATGGATCCATCCTACATCCTTGTATCAACAGTTCAGGTTGCTGATGACTGTAATGATGTGAGGGATATGCTCTTGGCCACAGCCTACCTGTGTATTACTGCTGACCATGTACATCGCTGTATGACTACGGTGTACTTGTCTTCTGATGGCCGCTTCCAGCAGGATAACGCACCATGTCACAAAGCAGAAAATAATAAAGCTGGTTTAATGAACCTGACTGCAAGTTCCCCACACTCACTAGATCTCAATCCAATGAATGTGCAGCCAGTAAATCTGCAGCAACTGTGTGATGCCAACATGTCAACATGGACCAAAATCTCTGAGGAATGTTTCCAGCAAATTGTTGAATCTCTGACACGCAGAGTTTAGGCAGCTCTGAAGGCAAAACACAAAAGGGGATTAATCCTGCTACTAGCAATCTGTACCTAATAAAATGGCCGACCAGTCCATTTTGTCTTTTTAACTTAGGAATTTAAATTTTTAGTTATGAATTATGGATTTTTAGTAATGTTAAATATTATAATAGTCATCAGACTTTCCCATCATCCTTTCAATTTAGAAACAGTTACTAGACTGACGCAAACAATTTCTCTAACGACCCATAACTACAGTTGATAATCGCTATGACGTAAAGCCTGGTGACATCGTCTCGTTTAAGTTTATAACACTACCCCCAATGTCATCCTGACTAGAGGCTTAATCACCACAAGCAACTGAAAAGGCCTTTGTGGGTGTGCAGGGCTGAATTAGTCATCAGCCTTGGAGCCATGAAACTTTTTTTCCCCCCTGTATAAATTGTTCTTATATCTACCAAGCAGATGCACGAAGTGAAGTAAACTGCATGGTAAAATTACCATTTTGTTCCTCTTTGCTGTCTCTTAAAAGTGTGAAAAGTGTCATATGACTGTCAAAAGAAAGTCATGGCAAATTTGAATAAGTGTTTCTTTGCTGAAAAGCAACAGAAGGACTAAAAACCAATTACCACCAATTCTGTAAAACTGCAACTTTTCTGCTGAGTGGGGACTTATCCTAGGACATGGCGCTGAGGTAATTTAGGTTTTTTTTTTTCACTCAGATAGCCAATCAAGGTTAACAGAAACAATTAAAATGGCGTTGAGAAAAGTTGTATTAATGAAGCTATTTATTTGTGCTTAGTTCAGCAATACTAAAAACACACAGATATTCACACAAGCTGAAGGAACTTTGTGTATTTATACAATTCAGTTCTATTGTGAGCACGGTACATTTTATGATGCAACCATGCCAGAATGCCTTACAGATAACACTGTCCTGTTGAATGCAGGATATATGTGCTGCAATATTTAAGCTATAAATACTGTACTGAAGTCCAACCTCTTTGCCGAGTTTCCCCTTCTTTTTGTTCCAGTACTATCCACAATGATTTTTCGCCTGCGAGCTATTCATATCACATATGCTTCTCAGTGTGAGCTATAAGTCCACAGCAAAAAATAGAGACTGATCATGGGAGAAACTGCAGAAAGGTTCACTTCAGTCAAAAAGTAAAAAAATAAAAAACAACAAAGAAATATGTATTTGTAAGAGGGTGGAAAAAGTGCATCAATTCAGATGAAAGGTGAACCAGAACCAGAAAACAAAAAAGTGGAGAGCTGGATTGTAGACATAGATAATATTACATGGAAAACATTTGCCAGCAGCACTCAGGGTCACAACAAAGGAGGAAAGTTGTGACAGACATTAGCTGCAGAAGAGACTAAAATGATACCTTAAAGGAGAGATGGCAATATAAAACTGCAGCACCCAATAGCACATGAAAGGAAGGAAATGCTGTGAGACATGCACAATAGAGAGTGTGTACATTTCCTGCTCTTTTTTGATCTCTCTGAAGACATACAGGGTGAATGCCACGCCAGACAGGGGGCACAGCAGCAGGGAGGTGCCGCTGTGCTTCCTGGCGCAGACAGCTCTGCAGAGTCACAACAAAACTCTGACAAGGCGGGCCAGTTTGTGCATGTTTGTGTGCATGCATGCATGCATGCATGTGCATTGTGTGTGTGTGTGTGAGAGACAGAGAGAAAGAGAGAGAGAGAGAGAGAGAGAGACTACACGTTCTTATGTTACAACAGAGTCAGACCCCAGGACTAGACAGCTGTCCCTTTCATGCGTGCTGTTGTATTAGCCTTGTTCAGCGGTGTGTCAGTCAGCAGCTCTTATGACTTTAGTTGCTGATTTCATTCTAACACAACACAACACACACACACAAACAGACACACACCTCGCCCTCATAGGCATTAGCATGACGAAGAAACAGATAAAAAATTCATGGAGGTCCCTTAAGAAAAAAGCTACAACAAAGTAGTTTATGATGCCTCACTGCACACCATAATGAGGCACATTTTCTTGAAGCCGAAGGAAGTCTGGCAAGTTTAGAAATGACATAACCCGGACCTTACAAAAATAGCTGCACATACAGAACAATAAGAGTAAGTCTGCACTTAAAGTTGTGCTTATATATGTAAATTTAGAGAATATGTGACAATTGAGGCTATGCTCTTCCTGCTGTTCTTTAGCTGATAAACAACTTTACACACGAGCCCTGATACGACATGTGAGGCTTTTTGTCTTCTCCACACAATCATGCACGTATATGGCATAAACAAACACACCCATGCTGTCCATCTATCCTTGCTTTAATCTCCAATGTTGGCATCAACAAACCCTGCAGTGTTAACCATCTGTCTGCTCATTACTCACCACAAATCACTGAAGGCGTCCACACACACACACACACACACACACACACACACACGTACATATACACACATGCATAGCATAACATGAATTTAAAAAAGATAAGACAAATATATACAAATGATAAAAGCTGTTCAAATGGTCTTTGAGTCTGCTGTAGTGTCTTAAATGCAAAAAATAGGAAGAGGCAGAGGTTTTTGCACAAGTAGTGGCACGGTGGCTTCTACTAGCACGCAGACAGATGGACAGGAAGAGAAGTGGAAAACATACAGAGATAGTCAGACAAGCTCACAAGAGACAATTATTTTTATAAGCTGTGCCTCGTAGCAAGCTTGTGACATTTCCTCTAGACTTCAGATCAATAATCAATTTAACAAGCTTAAAGCAGTCGCCACAAGTAGACTCTCTATGCAACTGCAGGAATCAGCTCATCTTTGTCCCAGCAGAAGCTCCAGATAAGATAAGATCCATGCATTCATTTTCTTCTGCTTATCCAATTGAGGATCACGGGAGGGGCTGGAGCCTATCCCAGCTGTCATAGAGTGAGTGGCAGGTACACCCTGGATAGATCACCAATCTGCCCACAGGGCTAACACAGAGAGACAAGTAACCATTCGCTCTCACATTTACACCTATGGTTAATTTAGTATCACCAATTACCCTAACCCCATGCACATCCCCAGACTGTGGGAGGAAACCAGAGTCCCTGAAGAGAACCCACACAGACGCATGGAGAACACACAAACTCCACACAGAAAGACTGGATTCAAACACAGCACTTTCTTGCTGTGAGGCAGCAACACTAACCACTGCGACACCACGCCGTGTAAGATAGGGTATTTATCTCAGATGCTTAGTATAACACACACAATTGTTTTCCCAGCTTTTGCTTTTCATTGTTCTCACTTTTAATCAGTTCTTTCTGCCTTTCCAGTCTACTTTATTTTGTACCATCATTTCTCAGATACAAGATTTGTCCCTGTGTTTGCTAACCATTTAGAATCAAAGCAGGCTCTGTGAAACCAGAAAGTGAAACTCTTTGACATCAACAACCTCTTGTGCAAGTGTGTGCTGGGACCACATAGGCAGCATCAACTTGGCATGCATTTCAATGAGAAACTGGAGCTCCCGGAAAAAACCTGTGGAAGCATGGTGAGAACTACAAACTACAAACAGAAGTGCTCGGGCTTGAACCAGAACCTCCTTTCTGTGAGGCAACAGAGTGCTGACCACTGAGACCATCCTGTCATGCTGCATGTGCATGTGTACATCTTCATCAACTTCCCTTAAAATTATTATTATATTATTAAAAGTACTATTATCATTATTATTATTATTATTATTATTATTATTATTATTATTATTATTATTATTATTATGTATGACACTTATTTGTTTTTAATTGTTCAAATTTCAACTATGGCACCCAAACAACAACTTTTCTCACCTGACACTGATTTCAACAGCGCTAGTGTAAATCTATGGAGTCAGTCATACAGCTGTACTTTTTCCTGGGATTGATGGATATAAGGTTGTCTGTTTTCAAATCAAAAAATTAAAATAATCACAACTAATATATTATTAGTTATTATTATTATATAGATTTATTATTATTTATTATATAGATTTATGGCATGGTATATCCCTCACACTAGGTGGTTTTCTTAACGGCGCCTTGATAACTTTTTGAGCTGTCATAACATCACATTAAGAAACTATGATGAGCATTTTTTTTATGTATATACAGAACAAACAACTGATGAGTGAATCAAAAATGTTGCTACAGAGGAAAGGAGCAAAACATGACAGTGAACCTATGATGAGATCATAAACTTGGGTTAGGGTTCATTACATCCAGGATGAGTAATTAGCTTGCAATAGATGTGATGACATAAGCCCAGCAGACAGATATCATTAGTGATGCTAAAAAACAGATTTAATTAGTCTAAAATATCTTCAGTACCAATACAGAGCAAGATGATAGAAAGAGAAACAAAGTAGAAATAATAAAACAGGCTGCTTGAGGGTAAAAGCAGAAAAAAAATGCAAATGAAGGTAACAGAACAAGGACATAAGGCAAAGGTTTCAAAACAAAATGAAATCCAAGGGGGAAATCCAGCATACGAAAACCAGGTAGGAGAGAGAGAGAGAGAGAGAGAGAGAGAGAGAGAGAGAGAGAGAGAGAGAGAGAGAGAGATTTAAGTCACGACACAGGAAGGGCAGTAATGTTGCAAAGGGCATAGTCTCGCAAGCTAAGTTGAGTAGCTCCTGAGGCTGCCAACAAAGGAGGTTATCACACTGGGAGCCAGGCCAGGCACGATAAATCCCCCCAAAGGGAAACTCTGTCTGCCCTGGATGTACAGTAGATAGATTGGATTCATCATCTCTGTTTACTTTTGTCCTATCCGTGTCTTTGTCTGTCTTTGTCTGTCCTCCTGTGTGACTCCTTGACATTGCTCGGTTCATCACTTGCTGCTAACTCCTGCCGCCCTCCCGACTATGTCGATGTCGATTAGGTGCCAAACCTTCTGCCCCCCCCCCCCCGAGCTGATAGTTTCCTTGGACAGCATCTGTCACAGTCAGACATCTACATTTTTATTCAGTACCAGAGAAATGTAAAGACAAACTAACAGAAACTGGTAATTTGTTCACCCAAATTAGGAAACACAGGAGAAGGAAAACCCTGACCTTTGGATAAGTGGTTAAATCGCTTTATTTCCTACTAATGAAATCACATCATTTGAAACTGGGTTACTGATTATATACACAAAATGAATACACAATACTGTGCCACATGTTTCAGCACTAAAACATTAGTGTTAGAGTTACAATTAAAAATACAGTGTAATTTTAATGAAAGCTCTTTGCTCTTGGCAAAATTGTTTAATTTAGTCAACATTATAATGCATTTTCAAATAGTCTGATTAATTCAGCTTATGTACAGTGAGGGAAATAATTATTTGATCCCCTGCTGAATTTGTAAGTGTGCAAATAAATGACCAGTCTCTAATTTTTATGGTAAGTTCATTTAAATCCAGAAAAAAAAAAAAAAAAAAAAAAAACATCTTATGAGAAATATTTGATCCCCAAGCAAAACATGACTTAGTACTTGTTGGAGAAATCTGTGTTGGCAAGCAGAGCAGTGAGATGTTTCTTGTAGTTGATTGCCAGGTTTGCACTCTTTTGGCCCACTCCTCTTTACAGAAACTCAGTAAATGGTTTAGGTTTCTTGGTTGCCACTTAGCAGTTCAAAGCTTCAGCTTCTTCCACAGACTGTGTACGGGATTGAGGTCTGGAGACTGTTTAGGCCACTCTATGACCTTAACGTGCTTCTTCTTTAGGCATTTCTTTATTGCCTTGTCGGTATGTTTTGGGTCATTGTTGTGCTGGAAAACCCATCCACGAGTTCTTGCTGAGGGAAGGAGGCTCTCGTCCAGGATTTTATGGTACACGGTCACAGTGGCCCCTCAGTGAGGTGTGTTACCAATGGTGTTGTTGGTGACTGTGGTCCGAACTGCCTTGAGTTTATTAACATGTTCCTCTCATGTAGTTTTGGGCTGATTTACTACCTCTCTCATCCTCATCATCGCTAACAAGCTTTTGCATGAAGGTCCAATATTGAGGGCAATTAATGGTCATTTTATATTTCATCCATTTTCAAGAGTTGTCAACTTCTCACCAAGCTTCTTCCTGATGGTCTTGTGGGTAATTCCTGCCTCGTGCAGGTCGACAATCTTGTCCTCGACGTCCTCTGAAGTTCTTTGGTCTTACCGATACTGGTGGAGAGGTTGGAGTGGAAGAAATTGGTTCTGTGCACATGTGTGCTTTATACATACGAGTTGAGATCAGGAGCATCTGTAATTGATTGACTGATTGAAATCTGTATGCAAATGGGCATATAGTCAATCTGTGGGAGCTAGAATTCTGACTAGGCTGCAGGGGATCAAATACTTATTTCACTCAAAGACACATAAATCAATTCATAACTAATATGTAATATCTTTTTTTATGTTTGGTTGATATTCTGTCTCTCTCACCATTAAAATAAAACTGCCATAAAAATAGATTTGTTTTCTGAACTTACAAATTTAGCATATTTTGAATAGAGATGCCCATTTTAATGCTAAAATCATGTGTTTGAACAGGCAGTGTGTTTTCATGGTAGCAGCATCTATGTTTTTTTGTACAATTCATGTAAAGCTTAGCTCTGACGTGCTCAGAATCCTTGGTGCAAAGACTCCATTAATGAAAAGCTTTCATCCATCCATCCATCCATCCATCCATCCATCCATCCATCCATCCATCCATTTTCTACTGCTTATCTGGGTTTGGGTCATGGGTGCAGCAGTCCAACATCAAAATCAAGAAGTGGTGGGATGCCCATCCTCAGCACTGTCAACAACAGCTGAGAAGAAACTGATCCTGGCTATGAATAAATGTGATCAGTGTTCAAGAAGACCTGAAAATGAATTTGGTTTCATGCACTGCCTGTGGACACAGACCCTAATGCTGTACTTTGGTAGCTAAATTGATTCTATCATGTAATATAAAATAGCTCATAATTACAATTCCTTTCTTCATCATTTCCTAAAGATCTTACAAAAATCTATGCTATATTTGCATCACTCAGTCACTGTCGCATATTCCTCTCATACAGTACAGGGAGTGCAGAATTATTAGGCAAATGAGTATTTTGTCCACATCATCCTCTTCATGCATGTTGTCTTACTCCAAGCTGTATAGGCTCGAAAGCCTACTACCAATTAAGCATATTAGGTGATGTGCATCTCTGTAATGAGAAGGGGTGTGGTCTAATGACATCAACACCCTATATCAGGTGTGCATAATTATTAGGCAACTTCCTTTCCTTTGGCAAAATGGGTCAAAAGAAGGACTTGACAGGCTCAGAAAAGTCAAAATAGTGAGATATCTTGCAGAGGGATGCAGCAGTCTTAAAATTGCAAAGCTTCTGAAGCGTGATCATCGAACAATCAAGCGTTTCATTCAAAATAGTCAACAGGGTCGCAAGAAGCGTGTGGAAAAACCAAGGCGCAAAATAACTGCCCATGAACTGAGAAAAGTCAAGCGTGCAGCTGCCAAGATGCCACTTGCCACCAGTTTGGCCATATTTCAGAGCTGCAACATCACTGGAGTGCCCTAAAGCACAAGGTGTGCAATACTCAGAGACATGGCCAAGGTAAGAAAGGCTGAAAGACGACCACTACTGAACAAGACACACAAGCTGAAACGTCAAGACTGGGCCAAGAAATATCTCAAGACTGATTTTTCTAAGGTTTTATGGACTGATGAAATGAGAGTGAGTCTTGATGGGCCAGATGGATGGGCCCGTTGCTGGATTGGTAAAGGGCAGAGAGCTCCAGTCCGACTCAGACGCCAGCAAGGTGGAGGTGGAATACTGGTTTGGGCTGGTATCATCAAAGATGAGCTTGTGGGGCCTTTTCGGGTTGAGGATGGAGTCAAGCTCAACTCCCAGTCCTACTGCCAGTTTCTGGAAGACACCTTCTTCAAGCAGTGGTACAGGAAGAAGTCTGCATCCTTCAAGAAAAACATGATTTTCATGCAGGACAATGCTCCATCACACGCGTCCAAGTACTCCACAGCGTGGCTGGCAAGAAAGGGTATAAAAGAAGAAAAACTAATGACATGGCCTCCTTGTTCACCTGATCTGAACCCCATTGAGAACCTGTGGTCCATCATCAAATGTGAGATTTACAAGGAGGGAAAACAGTACACCTCTCTGAACAGTGTCTGGGAGGCTGTGGTTGCTGCTGCACGCAATGTTGATGGTGAACAGATCAAAACACTGACAGAATCCATGGATGGCAGGCTTTTGAGTGTCCTTGCAAAGAAAGGTGGCTATATTGGTCGCTGATTTGTTTTTGTTTTGTTTTTGAATGTCAGAAATGTGTATTTGTGAATGTGGAGATGTTATATTGGTTTCACTGGTAAAATAAATAATTGAAATGGGTATATATTTGTTTTTGTTAAGTTGCCTAATAATTATGCACAGTAATAGTCACCTGCACACACAGATATCCCCCTAAAATAGCTAAAACTAAAAACAAACTAAAAACTACTTCCAAAAACATTCAGCTCTGAGTTTTTTGGGTTCATTGAGAACATGGTTGTTGTTCAATAATAAAATTATTCCTCAAAAATACAACTTGCCTAATAATTCTGCACTCCCTGTATGACACACACAAACCGACACATTAAATAAACCTTGACATTAGAAGCAAAAGAAGGCAGAACAAAGAGCAGTGAAGTTGGCTTGGCGTTACATGATACAAACTACAGAATGACTTTGAAAAAGAAAGTCTCCTCCCAAACTCAAAAGGTAATCTCTTTTGAATTTTCTTTCTCTATATTATCAAAACTACCTCGGCAATACTGTCCCTCATTGTTTGTGTTTTTATGCAGTTGCCTGATGTTTCACATGTAAAGTGTGCAGAGACGATAGGTAACAAAGGTGAGGTTGTACCTTTCATGTTTTTGTGAGTCATATTTGAATTAAGGAACAGGCAGCAGCGTGAGGCAACATGCTAAAATTCACATAAAGGCCACCGGTGTCATCGCTAACAAAGGTTTTGCTGAACATTACATAGTGAACCTTTAAAAACAACTTTTTTAAAACAGTTAAATGGTTTTGAATCCGTCTGTGACTTGAGGGACTACTGCAATATAAAGTGTACCAGTTCACAATACAATGGGAAATAAAGGGATTTATTTTTCACAGGTTTTCCGAAAAGAATCCTAAATTTAATTGAGGTAGCCCATAAAGGAATTTCATGGCAAATAACAGATTTGATGTCTTACTGAACTCTTTGTTCATGTTTCACTCTGAAACATTTTGTTCCCTTTGGGTAAATTCTAGTTTCTGCAGATACATCGTGACTGAGCTTTGTACATCCAGGTAAGACTGTACAGGCCACATGTTGCAAAGCACTGGTGTGTAGGTAAAATGCCTTTTCCTTATGTTCAATCTATGTATTTCATCTGAGGCTTCTCTTGATTTATCCACCTGTGGCGGGGCGGGGCGTGGCTTGCGATGCCACTGCAGGTGAGATTGACGCACCTGCGCGGCATCTACAATCACATCGAGGCAGCTCAAAAGCTGTAATGGGTCCTGTCTTGAGTGTTGTTGTTGGTATGTTGAGCTGCCAGCGGGAGAGCTGCAGCTGCGTGTTGTAACAGCAACCGTATAAATAGTGTGTGAATAAACGATCCTGCAAAGCATGTTCATGTCGTTGGATCGGCCGCGGTCATTTTCAGTGGTGCCAAAACCCAGGATGGCGGGCGCGGCAGACCGGGTGACATTTCAATGCTCTTCAGCATGCTTTATTTCACAGTTGCTGTTAAACATACACAAACGGCCACAGCTCTACCTCTGCCGGCCGCACACATCACCAACAACAACCACAACTGAAACTGAGCAAAGCCTTTTAAGTTAGCGTGATAGCAGATGCCGCGCAGGTGCCTCCATCTCACCTGCAGCACCATCGCAGACCACGCCCCGCCACACCACCCATCCATGAGCTACTGTTACTATAGCTGGCATATAACCCTTTCACATAAAGCACTGACGTGAGCAACTAAACCCCACAAAAATAAAACACGAACTAAACATAACTAAACAAATATTATCAAATTATCACCTGGTGGTTCAGTGGGTATATAGCTAGCAGCCTAGAAAAGGCATTTTCTTCTACCAAGAAGACCGTATTTTTCTGCTTTAGGTTGTAAATGTTCTTGGTTGCCTGCCTTCCCCACTGTGATAAAAAAAAAAAAATCATTTTATGTCCTGGAAATAGCACACCCAAAATATTCCCAGTTTCTTTTCAGTATTATGGAACATACTTGGGGGATTTCCTGATGTAATAACTGTATATCACATTGTGATGCAGCTCAAGCCCACACATTAACCACAAAGATAGAAATACATGCAAACAAAAATATAGCAGGAAATGCAGGATATAGCACAAAAGCTATTTTAATTTTGGGGGGGATGGGACAGGCTATTCCTCGTACAGCCTGGGATTGTTCCCCCACACAGTGTGTCATCACAGCAGCCCACACTCCAGACCTGGAAAGAAGCCCACACTCCAGACCTGAGGTACTGTAGTAGCAAACCTTGCAAGTTTCAGCCAGTGATTCATCCTCCTTCATTGTAACAACACCCACATGCACACTCATACAGCCACATGGTTCTATTATAACCAGTAACTGGCCCCTTAGAAAGCTTTCTTATGATACTTAGGAATTCTTATTCAATTAAGAAAAAAATGCTTATTCATGAACGTTCCTGAAGAAAACTGTCCATGCACCAGGGTTAGGACATTATTTCTCATTTTATCCAAAATCCAGTTTATACTGGCTCTGCAGTGACTTCACAGAAGGCTACACTATCACTGTCTATTAGTATAGTCAGCGTAGTCGGCGTGTAAGCAATCCCAAAATATGAGATAAATTAAGATTTTGTGGGTTAATAGATAGATATGCCAGGTAAATTTCCTCCTTTAAACTAATAGTGTGTTCTGCTAATGTATTGGTTTGCAGATGAGTTTGATCATCGGGAGAGATTTCATTTTTAAAGCAGATAAAAAAGGCAGAGAAAAGGAGATGAACAGATGGCTGATGGCTGGAAAGAAACATTCCCAATTTACACACTGTGATTGACACTTCAGTAGCACTGTTAGGCAACAACAAAAAGACTTCCTCTCTCACTCTCTGCATCTACACACAGTAAATTATCACAGAGATTTCTGCCAAGTACATCTATCTTGTCACTGCACTGATTCATACACTATGGGGTTTTTTGATTAATCTTAGTGAGTTCATTTCTATCGAATATAAATGTTTGTGTGTGTATTCTGCACTTTCATCAGGAAACATTTCATTTATTTCCATATGAATTCAATTCTATGGATGAACTTGGCCTGACCATGTGCACCCAACAGCGGGCTCTGCTGTTTTCTTTTTGCAGCCTGCCTATATTATGAGGCAGAACCCAACAGTATTAGGTTCTGCACATAAACAGAAGCATCTGTTGAGTGAACACACACAAAAGAGCACGGCATATTGAAGGCCGACGCAAACCCATCTTGATGCGTCCATCTTTGTAAGGATGTGCGACTTTATACGTCAGGATAAAGAGCACTAAGCTGGGTGGTGATGGATGCTTCATTCATGCTGAGTCATGATATTAGGGCAAAGCTGATCAACAATAAACATCCATCCACATGAACCTCAGTTAGAGGCTCTCAGGTGTGTAATTTGAAACCAGTGAACCACAGATTGTATTTAGGGAAATGTCAAACTACAAAACTCCTTTAAGTTGCATATGAGTGCAGACATCGCACTCTCCATGTCATCGCACTCTGTATGTAACCATAACCTCGAGCACTTTTCGTCTGAAGACCTCAATGAGAGCAAGTTTCACCAATACTCTAGGACAGAAACGACTCTTGCGACTCACAATGGCACAAAACTCATCAGCCCTTCATCCGGACAAGCTAAAAATAAACGATAGAAAAGGAATCCTAGTATTGCACTAATGCACTGAACTCACCCCTGATTTTGTGGAGCTCGTGGATGAGAGAACGAGCAAACGGTCTAAAGTCTCCCACAGCAGCACAGCTCACAAAAGTTCATGGCGAGGGACAGAGAGCGGATCTGCGTGGGACTATTTGAAGATGTGTGCCAGTGTATTTGTGCTGCCCCCCCATCAGTCAGTGTGTCAGCAGCAGTTGTGTATATAAATGGGTACAAGAATGCTCTAAGCTCTTAAAGGGCATGCGGCACGCTAATGTGAGAACACTGAATTGGCACTATTGTGGATGTCTCACACTGAGGGCCTGCAGCTGTCATGCTTCTTTTTTATATAAATTTACAAATAAGCAACAATGCTTAACATCTCTGATATAGTTTATACATATATAGACTAATGAGATGGCAAAGTAGAGCTTGATCAAAGGGTCAGAGAACAAAGAGTAAAAAAAGATGAAAAGTATTGCTGTGGTGCTGAAAGCCTTTTTTTAGTAACTGTGGGCTGTGGTCATAATCATGACTTAGAAATAGCAGCCACCTGTTGGTGCCGGAGATTCTGGCACAGCATAGAACGGCAGGCTGGTCTCTAATTGGAAACAATTTACACAATTTGTTCCATAGTGACAGAAGACCAGCAGAAATGGACAATCCCTATCATATTAAGTCTAGACATTGTAGTCCAGAGTTAGATCTATGCTGTTATTGTCCTGATTTCAATAAGAAACAAAAAAAAAACTGTATATTTAACCAAAGCAAAAGTAAAACACCAGTTTTAATATTATTTTTGAAGATAAAATTATACGTATAATAGAACAGCCTGGACATTTGTTATTTTTATTGTTATTTTCTAGGTTAATGACAACTGGCAAAAATGCTAGAGAACACGATGCTAAGATCTGTAAATTCAAATGTATACAAAAGAAAAATAGATATTTCTGAAGAAAGGTCAACTGCAGAGGTAAGTGTAAGTTATGCTTTATTCAATGGAAATGTTAATGCATCGCTAGTATTCAACAATTTGGTGTAAAATAAAAATAATAAACTGGCATTCAATGCCAACAAATAAAGCCCTCACTTGTTTTCCCTCACAGAATTTGGGATGGCGAAATCTTCAAGAAACACACGCTTTAGTTTCTCTAAACTCAGGTACTTTTTTTTGTATCTTTTTTTCAGTCAAAATCATATTTTCAAGAAAGAGCTAAATAATTACTTTATATAACCAATTCAAAAATGTAGCACTGAATCTCTGTTTTTAGTCATCGACTTTTTGTTTTCATTACTGGTCATTAGGAGAAATCCATCAGCAGCTGACAGGAGGTTCTGCATGACGTGGATCAGCAAGATGGTAAAAAGACAAGTGGAGAAGCAAACTGCAGAACTGCGTAGAGAGTTTTCTCTCATGAATCAGGCCCTGAGAGAGGAGATGGCAGCTGAGCTTCAGGAACAGCTGAGAGAACTATTGTTAGAAGAAACAGACAAGACACCATCGTGCTGCAGCAAGCTGGGCTCGGACCTGAGGTTGGCATCGAGGTGGCAAAGGGAAATGGCGGGAGGATTCGAAAACACTGATGAAGACTACGAAGATGGGGAGATACCAAAAACATTAGTCTTTTCTGAAACACGCAATGACACAAACAGCATGTTCATATTGAGGAAAAGCCTGAAAGAGGAATCCTTAAAGATTTCATTGACCAGTGATTCCAGTGAAACTGACTCAACAGAAATCAGAAACATCTCCAAAGATGTACAAGCGAAGCCAGACTCAGGTAAATGCAAGCAACAGAAAAATCAGAGCTCTTCCTCAGATGTCACGCCTACCGGGGACAGCACTACGAATCCCTTCTGCACTAAGCAAAGCCTCATTTCCAGTGAATTCAGCCATGAGGATGAGGATGAAATGGTCCATGGAGATACCGGAAAAGAGGAAGAGGCTTCGATGATGGACAACCAGTGGAAGGAATGGTTGGACAAGCAGGAAATGAAAGGATACAGCCACAAAAAAAAGCCAGTTGAAAGTCAAAGGAATATGGAAAAACAGGGAGCGGCAGCATCTGGTGTATCAGAGAAAAAAAAGGATCAAAACTTGAAAAGGGGTGACACTATGATGAGATTTAAGACGTATATCAGTGATGTCTTTAGCTCTCATTCATCGCATAAGTGGATGAAGTTTGAAAATGAGGGTGGAAGCTCATGAAAAACAAAAAACAAAGCATACAATAAACTAACTTGTGCATTACGAGTATAGTCTCCAGCTTTGATTGATTTTTGTGTTGCAGAGCACATTAGTTTGATTTACAAGTTGGTAAGTGCTGAAAAAAATGAGAGTAAACCTTTCTCGTGACCTTTTAGGCCACATAAAGGCAAAGTGCCTGCCTACAGATAACCTTTATCTGACATCCAACACCCTGAAAGGAAAACTAAACAACCTCTCACTGAATCAATAAAAGGCAACGTTATGTAAATGAATCTCTGTGCAAATGACTGCAATAAGTCTGTACTGCGATTTAACTTGATTGAAACAAAGTGGTCTTTACTGATACGTGTAAACAAACTTTTCTATGATGAACAAGAATGCATTCATGCAGTGGATGAACTCTGAGCTGCAGATTTGCAGACATGACATAGGTTTAAACACAGTTTAAATTAATTCTTATATGTTAGATACAGTCACACAAGTACAAGCAACAGAAAACAACCAAGTATGCCTTAGTCATATATTGCCTTAAAATGTTTGTTTAGTGATGTAGGTGTGCAGTCCAGTAGTATTAGTTCAGTAAAAACAGTCACAAAAGGAACAAATCAGAAAACCATAGTAGCAGTAGCAGAAAAAAAGTCTACTTTCAAAGAAAGGTGTTGTGTGTGTGAGTGTGTCTGTGTTTTAAGACTATCTACCAAGTGTATGGACTTTAACTGAGCTATTTTTTAAAGTTAGTTGTTCAGTGTGTGGCTCTTGGCTTACTTTAAGTCAGTTACTGTCCTCTATATTACCTCCTATTCACATCCTGCGGCCTTCTCTGTTTTTAAATAAGAAATTTCAAGTTAGCAGTCGATATTTCACACAGTGAAGAGTGAGAGGAGTTCTCTTGAAATTCAAGTGTTTTCCAATATCTAAGAAGAATATTCATTAAGGGAAAATGTTTAAATCAATCTGATAGGATCCCATCTGCTTCAGAATTAAACCATAGAAGTGTGATACAGCTTCCTTATTTGCTTTAAAAGGACACGGTACTGATACAGCCTGGAGAGTACGGATTGTAGTGAGTGGCCAGTATATTTTCAGTATAATGAATTGCTTATCATCACATGCATTCACTGAGCCAAGAAGCCTTGCTGTTCGCATGCTGTCAGTTTCCTCTTTTCTCTCCGGGGGTCCATGTCAGTTTTGTACCAGTAGGTGGCACTAAGTCACTTCCAAGCTCCAGCAACATTTAGACGCAAGCTCAGCAAAATGATGCAGTCAGAGCCTTAACAAACATACCCACAGGGGGTTTTGACTCAAAAAATCAAAGTCAGAATGTATCTAATGCAGTAAAATTATAACAAAAAGTAGATATTAGCTACAGTATGTACAGCTGTTTGTGGGAGGAAAAAGAAGTTTTCAAATTTTAGAGAAAAACCACTAAAGTAATCGCTTATTTTCCTTCCTACGTTTTATATGATGGCCAAATCATAATTAGGATGTTAGCATGTTGTGACCGGTTGGCTATTAAGTGCACTATTTGTCTCAGTGGGTGTTAAGAGCAAGACAATTCAGTTCTACAATTCAGATCCCATTTGCTAAATATTTGTTTATTTTAAAACTACATGCCTAAATGCTTTCAGCAGGATTTCAACAAAAAATGATGTCACCATCTCTGTATAACACATTATATCTTGGTGTCACTGTTAGAGTGGCATCACTGTATGTGTGCAGAAAAACTGCTGGCAAGCTTTCAGTTTCTGCCATCAGTCATTTCAGGAAACATCATCACCAACAACAACATCCGACCTCCTGGATTCTTTAACAGGCCCTCATGTGAAAAGAATATCTAGCTCTGCTCAGCCACTATGAGATGCATCCTTCCACACCAGTGTTTCAGGACAGCAGCAGTCACGTCTGCTCCATGTTGGGATGGCAAACCAGGAGCTTGACCTGAGTTAACTTTTATCTGCTTACTTATGTTAATAAAGGAATTTTCACTTTTTCTTACTTGCTATGTTTGACCCATATGTGCCATGTAGGAAAATAGAATCGCATAGAAGTCTGCCAAGTCGAATGTTTGATCACATTCACATAAGTGATATTGTTCTGTGTGTTTTTATCTTAGGCTAAAACTCAACCATTCCAATATTAGAAAGAAACCCCCAACAATCAGATGATTCCCTGGGAGCAAACACTTGGCAACAGTGGGGAGGAAAAACTCCCTTTTAACAGGAAGAGACCCCTGGCAGACCCAGACTCATCAGGTGCAGCTATCAGCCACGACCAGCTGAGGGGTTGGGGTAAAGAGAAGGGAAATGGGAGCATTAGGGAACAGGACAAAGCATTTTAAAGTGTGATTTTTCTTTAAGTATGTTCTACAAATATTAGAATAGTGAGTTTGTCAGCTACAGCACAGTACTGCAGTGTTTGAAATACTTTACATTTGCATTGAATGAACTGAAAACCCAACACAATCTAGTGATGTATTTATGGATATTTTACAGTCCATAAATACATCACTAGATTGTGTTGTACTACTGCACAGCTAGTTGGCAGGTTTTCACAGCTAAAGGAAATGCAGTAAAAGTCGACAGAACAAGTTAAACTCTACATCAGCCCTACAGTCAAGCAAATTCACTTCTATATTCTAGATATTTTGTCAAATAGTGGGCCAAAAGCCCCTAAAAGAGGCAGAGGCAAGGAAAAAGTGAAGTGGCTCTTTAAATAAATGACTCCCGCTGTAAATATTTTCCTGCCTCACTCTGACACTCTATTAACAGCTTTCTTTCAGTCTGTCTCTCTTGCTTTCTCTGGATCAATAAAGTGTCTTTTCAGATGATTGCAATGACTTCCCAAGAAACCCAGTGGGCAAACAAAGATGTTCTCCTAAGTTCAAGCACTGCAGATTACTTCATTCTAAAATGTGGCAATAGTCCACTCTACCTGCTGTATATTTTTTTCTTAAAGGGATTCATTATATAACTTCAGTAGTGTTTCAAGTGGTTTATAAATCGTTAATATGTTGCTGACATAACCCCAGTTATAGGGAGCACAAATACTCAGTATTTCAACTATTAAAATATAAATTAAAAAAAAAAGTCATTCTACAGTCATTTGAGAACTGCATTTATATTTCAAAATAATCATTATCATAAGGGCAATATGCACACCATGCATTAATAAGAAGGCAATCCAAACTGAAATGCCAGACACATTTTTATTTATGTTTTTTAAATTTACTTTAGCTACTAAAGATCCAATATGGACCCTGATCAGCTGCAGAATAAAAAACACTTATGACTAGCTGACCACTGTGGCAGCTTAATCTATGCTACAAGGAAGCTCATTTACAAATATTCAATATCTCTTCCTCGCCACAGAGGAAGTGGGACCTGCATTGAGTTGCAAATAATCTGCATGTGATTAATCAAATCAAATCAAATCAAATCACCTTTATTGTCACATCACATGTGCAGGTACACTGGTACAGTACATGCGAGTGAAATTCTTGTGTGCAAGCTTCACAAGCAACAGAGTTGTGCAAAATACAATAACGTGCAACAAGCAAAATATAAAAATGGTTAATCTAAAAAGTAATAAATATATGTACCATATATAAAGGTATATACATTACTGAATGTGTGTACTAAATATGTTTTTCACGTGTGTGTGTGTGTGTGTGTGTGTGAGTGTGTATATACATGTTTTACAAATGAAATAGAGTAAACAATAAAATAAGATATATAAAATATAAAATATACAGAGGTAGGTATGTGCAAAACAGTGGCATTAATGTACAGTATGGAGTGCATAATGTTGAAGTTCCAGTAGTGAGGGTGAGGTGTCTATGACGTGTTCAGCAGTCTGATGGCCTGGTGGAAAAAGCTGTCTCTCAGTCTGCTGGTACGGGACAGGATGCTGCAGAACCTCCTTCCTGATGGAAGTAGTCTGAAGAGTTTATGGCTGGGGTGACTGGAGTCCTTGATGATCCTCCCCGCTTTCCTCAGGCACCGCTTCCTGTAGATGTCTTGGAGGAGGAAGCTCACCTCCAATTATCCGTTCAGCACACCGCACTACTCTCTGGAGAGCTTTGCGGTTGTAAGCGGTGGTGTTGCCATACCAGGTGGTGATGCATCCAGTGAGGATGCTCTCAATGGCACAGCGATAGAAGGTCCTGAGGATGCGGGGGCTCATGCCGAATCTTTTCAGTCTCCTGAGAAAGAAGAGGCGCTGCTGCGCCTTCTTCACTGTCTTGTTTATGTGTACTGACCACGTAAGATCCTCAGCCAGATGTACACCAAGGAAGCGGAAGCTGCTCACTCTCTCCACAGCGGCGCCGTTGATGGTGATGGGGGTGTGTACTCCTCTGCACCTCCGGAAGTCCACTATCAGCTCCTTTGTCTTTGCGACGTTGAGGGTGAGATGGTTGTCTTGACACCAGTGGGTCAGGGCGCTGACCTCCATTAGCATGAAGAGCTGGGAAAAAAAATACACACACACAGCCTTTGGCCACAGTGTGTTGTTTTATCTGGTAAGAGTGGCCATACCCCACCTGTGTCATGTTACTGTTTGTGGCCGCGTCTATCCTTGCTTTCATCTTGTGCATCCAACCTTTTAAATGCTGTCGGCTGGTAGGTTGTTAAATTTCAAAAGAGTTGAAGGTTAGAGAAAGACACATAAAGTATGTCTGTGAAGGTTCTCAGTCATCCAGGTCATCGTAGACTAAGGAGCTTGGAAAGAAAAGCGTCTGGACTTCTTGAGTTGCTTGAAGACGTTTCACCTCTCATCCGAGAAGCTTCTTCAGTTCTAAGGATCAGTGGTGGAGAGTCCCAGATTTAAACCTAGTGGGAGTTTCCCCCCCAAAGAGGGACAAAGGACCCCCTGATGATCCTCTACCTAATCACATGAGCCAAGGTGTGAAAGCGGGTCCTAATCAGCCAGAGTTTCGGGTGACCTCATTGTGAAACCTGGCCCCACCCTATCATGTGATTTCCTGAGGTCAGATGGCCCAGGATGTGAGTGGGTGTTAAGGCGTCTGGGGAGGGATCTCAAAACTGGATTATAGATGGCAGACAGTTGGTGTCGTAAACCACCGCCTCTGTTCAACGATGGTCTCTCACAGTGGACGTAAATGGCTTCTTTCACTCCTCTTTCAAACCATCTGTCCTCTCTGTCCAAAATGTGAACGTTGGCATCCTCGAAAGAGTGACCTTTATCCTTTAGATGCAGACGAACTGCTGAGTCTTGTCCTGTGGAGGTGGCTCTTCTATGCTGTGCCATGCGCTTGTGAAGTGGCTGTTTGGTTTCTCCGATGTAGAGGTCTGGGCATTCCTCGCTGCACTGTACCGCATACACCAAGTTTTGAGATCCCTTCCCAGACGCCTTAACGCCCACTCACATCCTGGGCCATCTGACCTCAGGAAATCACATGATAGGGTGGGGCCAGGTTTCACAATGAGCTCACCCGAAACTCTGGCTGATTAGGACCCCCACCCGCTTTCACACCTTGGCTCATGTGATTAGGTAGAGGATCATCAGGGGGTCCTTTGTCCCTGTTTGGGGGGGAAACTCCCACTAGGTTTAAATCTGGGACTCTCCACCACTGACCCTTAGAACTGAAGAAGCTTCTCGGATGAGAGGTGAAACGTCTTCAAGCAACTCAAGAAGTCCAGACGCTTTTCTTTCCAAGCTCCTTAGTACACATAGAGTAAGAGACACACATGATTTGATTGGCCTCTCAAACAAGGAAATGACTTTGATGTTTAGTTAAATAAACCAAAACTTTCCCGATATTTGCAAAATGGGCTATTGTGGCATGTCATGTAAAATTCGACTACCCTCCCTACACACAAATCCCCTTCCTACACTGAACCTCTGTTTTGATCTGATGATGATTAATCTATGTGGGAGTGCATTAAGAGTTAGAAAGCTAATTCCCCAGCTCTATCCACCATTTACAGGCTGACCCGTCACTGCCTGCTCTCTCATCACGCTGATTGTCAGTCATGTCTGCAACCACTTCTGGCTAATACAGTGTACATGCCAGATCACTGAATGCTACTGTACTTAAATGAGAGAGTTGATTTTGAAAGAAACGCCAGAGCCACATCAATCACTTTGTCTCTCTTGTGTATTGGTGTCATTCAAGAAGGCACATCAGCACTTCTGATTCATTTAGCAGCATGCACTGTTATGCTTAACCTTGTCACAAAAACACTCCGGCCTCAGAGCATTGAGCGAATGAGTGTGCATGCCTATATGTACCTACGTTTTGTGTGTGTGTGTGTTCTCATGTGGCTGAGACTGCAGAGGGCAATGCTGGAGGGCAACACAATGTCACAGCTCTGAGTTCCCATCTTGCAGTGCACAGACCGTTCTCCTGAGAAGCTGGGGTGGACTTTGAATTTGTCCTCGGAAATGTCTTGTGCTGGAAGAGTGTCGCTATCAGAGAGGATAACACTGAGGGCAGAGGAGATGAGAACTAGATCAAGGAGACAATTCAGGTAACATTATCTCTCAAGGACACAGAGAGGTGTAACAGAAGAAAAAAAAAGCAGAACCAGGGCAAGAACTGATGAGAACAATTCTGACTGCTGCACAATACCTACATATTAATACTGATCAACCTGCTTATATTCAACCTATAGCTGAAATGCTAAAATGCATCTTTTTAGTGTATTTTCAACTCTTCCACTCACTTTTTAATTGGTGTTGGATTTCTAATAGTATTATGAATAAATGACAAAAATATCGAAAGCTTAATAATTTACAAAGCAACAAAACAAAAAATCCAACTGAAAAAGGCTATGTTGTTAACTGCATGAGCAGAAAGCAAGGAGACACCGTGCTGTCAGGTCACTGCTTCATAACGAGCGTAAGCGACAGCTAATGCTGACTCACATTCAAACATGTGGGCACTTAACACAGACAAACCTGAAGGGAAGGGCCTGGCCACAGGCTTTGGTTTCCAGTCCTTCATGAAACAATGCAAACCACTCAGCTGCACCTCGAACTCAAATTAAATCCCATAAATGTCTCTTCTCTGCATATATGGCCATACTTCAGAATTATCCGTGGCAGAAACACTAACACACTCCAGGCACTGCAGGACACTCAATCACAAAGTGGAGAAGTAAAACTCATCAACATTTCCAGATGGTGTCAGTCTTTTGTCAACGTGAAAATGTTGTTTTTTTTCCCCCTCACTTCACAGTGCCAAGGCGTCTTTGCGGTCAGCATCAATCATGTGTCAGTTACAACCGATGATCCCCCCGGGCTGCAATGAATCCCGATTTAAGCTGCTGTCAAGACACTTTAAGAACGAGGCCATGGGCTGTTTCCAAGTGCCCGTGATGCTGTTCTCACAACACTACTCAGAAGACGACCACTAGTCATGCACTTATTCCTACAGGACATCCAAACATAGCTCATTTCACAGTCGGTGCATTAGCAAATCAGGACAATAGGTAAAATTACCCCAGAGTTACAGTTTCTTATATTTCTGGACAAGATCAGTCTGCAAGATTTTGATTTTAGTTAGCTATTTGGAACAGCAAGCCAAATGTCTAATATTGTATTTTTAACACAACATGTAAAGTTAAGAACAATTTATAGCACTTAAAAGATATGGTTAACATTATCTGACAGATTTCATCAATACAAATACCCGGAACTTGTTTTACATCAGATATATTAAGCAGTAAGCTGTGACTGCAGTCTCTGTGACACAAAAGCCCACTTCCATGGTTGGTAAGTGTTAAATATTTTAAAGTACTACATATGAGCTGAGCAGAGGAAAGGAGAGTGCAAAGAGAAACAAGTCACGATGTAGTCTCTGGGTGTGACTGAGAACTGGAAGTAGAAGGAGCACTGAGTCTCTGAGTAGCAACAAAAAGAGGCAAAGACTGTGTTTTAATGAAATATGTCTCAGTTGATCTCAGATTAACTGTTAAGTTTATACATAGAGACTAACAAGTAAAACAAGCTGACGGGAAAGCTACAACATTTGTTTTAACCCACCACACCTGGGTCACAAACTACTTTCGCCACAATACACAGAGTGACTTATTACAACTACAGTACAATACCATAGAGAGCAACACTTCAAGTGACATGAGACATCTGAGAGCAGAATGATGGAGCTCTTAGCACTTAGTGACTGTGGGAAGTAAGAACTCCCTTTTAACAGGAAGACACATGCAGCAGAGTTAGGCTACAGGGTGGGCAGCCGTGTGCTACAGCTGGTTTCGAGGGTGAGGGAAGAGAGAAGAGTAGGGAGGTCAGGATTAAAAATGTACTAGTACAAACTTGTGACATATACTTTTATCCCTACTTCACATTGAGAGCTAGTTTTCTCATAATAATACAGACAGACGGGCAAAAATTTAAGATGCTTTATTTCTACGATGTCATTTATGTTTTATTTTCACACAAGTGCACACTTTTAAGACTGCATTTTCCAAAAAGCTTTGTGCAAAAATGTCCTTTTAAATGGAAATCAAACAGCTGAATCATATGAGGACTACAAGCACTTTCTGAAAAAAAGAAATTTGGAGTAGACAAAACTAGGACCGGATCTAGCTTCTTATTCTCAAAACATTAAATGTATTCTTTGAGTTTTTAATCAGATTAATTTTGGATTTTCTTATTTGTTATTAATTGCTCCATCTTATATTTTATTTTCAGATCAGATTAGAGTACAATATACAGAAATCCTGAGCCATACCAGTCGATATTATTATTTTGTACTTGACATCAGGCTTCTTGCCGCTCAGTCAGGTAATGAATGAAAGGTTACTCTGCAAGACTGAAGGTTAGAAACATGACCGCATCAGTCAAGGACTACTAAAGCAGATATCTATAAAAGGAAGGAAGAAGTTTAAAAAAAAATGTGATGTAAGCACAAGTGTTTTCTGCTGCCTTTTGCTGTGACAAACGGGCAAAAGGCAGCAGATACCAACACGCTTGAAGTTAATGAGTTAGTTGACTTAGTGACTTAGTTAATGATGAACCATTAGCTTCAGTTCAAACACATACATACATACCAGAAACATCTAAATCTATCAAACCCTATTAGGATATACACTCACTGATCCGTTCATTAGGTACAACTGCTGCACTGATTATTAATGCAAATTTATGAATGACCTGTCACATACCAGCAACTAAGTGCATTTAGGGAGACACAGTCAAGATAGAGTTTACAGAGAACGATTGAAAAGTCAACAGAAGGTCTCTGGGTAAAGACACCTTGTTGAATGAGAGGTCAGAGAAAAATGGTCATGTTGTTTCAAGGTGAAAAGCAACAATAACTCAAGTTACCACTTTTTACAACCAAGGTGTGCTGACTTTTAGCTCTGAATGCACTGCATGCTGAACCTTAAAGCAGATGGGCTACAGCAGCAGAAAACCACATTAAGTCACTCCAGTCAGTTAAGAACAGGAAACTGAGGCTATAGTTTGCACAGGATCCCCAAAATTAGACAACAGAAGATTAGAAAGACAGTGGCTGGTCTTCATAAAAGCATTCTATCAATGGTTCAGGCTTCTGGTGGTGGTGTAATATTGAGGAGGATGTCTGAGACATTCTATGTATTTTAGTACCAGTGGAGCATCATTTAAACACCACAGCCTACCAGTGTATCATTGCACACCACGTCCATTACTTTATTACAACAATGTACCCATCTTTTCGTGGTTGCTTCCAACATATAACACACCATGTCACAGAGCTCAAATAATCTCAAGCTGCTTTAATGTAGATAACAATGGGTTTACTGTGTTCAGCTGGTCTCCATGGCCTCCAGATCTCAATCCAATACAGCACCTCTGTGATGTGACGAAACAGGAGTTTCACATCATGGATGTGCAGCCAACAAATCCACACCAACTGTCATGTCATGTTAATATGGACCAGAATCTCTGAGGAATGTTTGGAGCACCATGTTGAATCTATGCCAAAAAGAATTAAGTCGATTGTGAAAGCAAAAGAGGGTCCAACCCAGTGCCAACCCAGTGAGTGTAGATGGAATGAAAGAGGAAAAAGTAAAATCACAACTCATAGATATGTTTAAAAAAAAATAAATGAATATGATGTAAAGGGCACTGAAACTTAATATCGCAAATATCAGTCATGTTTGACTGCAGCCACTGCGCACACATATAGAAAGACTTCCACAAACCTCTCAACTGCACTGAAAACAGCAAAGTCAAATGCACTTGAGTCAACAATGAAATTACTTACAAAGCTTGGCAGCAATCCCTTACATCTCTCACTTTCCAAATTAAATTACAAAATGAATTTTCATGTTACACATTCTCCTATTTCATTTATGAAATGCTAGCTAGAATACTTATTCTAACAGTAAAAGTGCATTTTTTTAATGTCACATTTTCTGTTGGCTGAGGAAACACAAATGCATCATCAACCTTTGCAATCAGGGTGTATGCACAAAAATGCACATGTAAATGCATGATGAAGCGAAGTAATTCTTAGCTAGATTATCTGCCAGTGTGTTTTTTGTTTTTAACAATTTTTCCCTCAGGTAGTAAAGAAGCAAACCTAATCCTACTTCATCTGTCCTCATCTCCTGTCTCTTCAATTGTTCCCATCTCATCTTAATCTGCTCTTTTCCCACTTCATATCATCTTATCTCATGTGGTCTCAACTCATCCCCTAGTCATGTCTCATTACCTGTAACCCCATTAGATCTGTCTTCATTACCTTTATTTCCTTTCATTGCCCATCATCTCATGTTGCACTTCTTTCCTACTTCCACTATTAGATCCAGATCATGCTCTGTGTGTTCTATTTGGTATAGAGGTATACAGTAAAACTAATAAGACAGAACAATAACGCTGCACTATAACCTCGGAAGATGATTATGCCACTGCTTTCTTCTCGGGCAAAGGAAAGGTCCAACAAGTGACTAAAAGAAACTTGGATAAAGATCACAGCGATAGGAAGTAACTAATGCTTGAACGTGGCAACTTTATTTGGCAAAATGACATTTCTCCACATTATATAACTGAAAGGCTTATTGACGAAGCTGTAAGATCAATTTCAATGAAGTCACTGTATTCTTTCATTTACCTCTATAGCTGAGCATGGTGCACTTTTCCTATACAGATTTAATGGATAACAGAGCTTTTGCCAACCTCTGTAGGGAAAAGTGTGCTAATGTGCTTAATCACTTTCAGACAGCAATCTGGATGGTGCTCAGAAAGTCTGGAGCACTTCAAAAATGATGAGATGAAACGCTTTGGAGCAAGTGAAAGAAAATGCGTCTATATGATTTTATGCATGGTGTATCTTTAGTGTTGTTCTCATGAGATTTAATATTATGACAACATAACTTGAAAATGGCATAGGTTGTGAACTGGCCTTCCATCAGATGACAAGGTACCGATCCACATTATATATTCCTTGCTTCAAGTATTATTCTTATCGAACAATGTTTTCCATTTATTCGACTGAAATTGAAACTTAAAAACTTGAAGTTTTCTCTCTGATGTTTTGGGCTGAATGATTTTTGTAAATGCAATCTTTACCACTAGCCTTCATACTGGCTGGCATATCCCTTTATATGGTTTCTCTTGGGGCACCCTGACTCAGCATGATGTGTGGTGTGGGAATATACCTGCCATCAATCTCCAGCAGTGCCAGTGGCTTTTGAGATGAACGTTTGACAACCAGCCACTTTTCATGAAAACAAAAAAGACATGATGAACCTGTGGGCATGCATGGGCCTGTTGCAGCCTCTGTCTAAAGGCAAGGACACTGAGATGGTCGTGAATCTAGGGGACAGTCCCTCTGGAAGAAACGTTTGTGCGCAGGCTAAACGAAGCCAATGGCATCAGAGCATGCTGTCTGTTTAAAAACCCTACCAGGAAAGTGAAATCAGCTGATCTGCTCTAGGTATATGGAGAAACTGTGATGGTAAAATGATACCAAACAAATTAGCTTGTAAGGTGGGCGGTTGTTTATGATAACCACATAAATCTACAACGAAACTGGATGTATATATCTGGGCAATACAGTCCTCGATGGTGGAGACAGTAAAGAAATCAATGGACTGGAAACAGATGAGTGCATAGGGGCAGTGGGACATCGCACCAGCACAATCATGAAATTTGTCTCGTTTATCGAATTAGCAAATCAATAAAGTCTTGCCTGCTGTCTTCTATTTTCAGTCTTTGGGAGAAAAGAGGGGAAAAAAAACACTACGACAACAGAAAAGCTGCTATGTGCGTTTGGGACTACACGAGTCTTTACTCACAGAATCACTTGCGTTTTTACGCAGCTGCTCCTCCTCTCCCGTCACAGCGGCCGGGTTCACCACCAGCTTCTCGAAGCACGCTGAGCCGAGAGAGGAGCTCTTCTGCTGGTACACCATCAGCTGGGACGTCGGGAGTTTTGGGCTTCCGCGCGCCGTGAGCTCTGGTTTGCTCCCCGTGGCCCCAGAAGCCGTGCCAAGAGGCTGTAGCAGAGGCTGTCCGCCGCTGCTGGTCCCAGGAACCGCATCGCTTCCGAGAGGCTTGTCTCCCTCAAAAGGTGCCGGGGTAGAGCAGCATAGGTTCGGCTGCGACGACGAAAATACCCGGTCCAGCTGTTTCTTTTTTCTCTTAAACATCCACAGCCCCGATTCCTTCTTGCTGCCCTCCGCGCCCCCGGCACCACGACGCTCTGATCCCAGTTTCGGACTCAGCCACGGCTTGGTTTTTTCCTGGAAATTCTTCCACATTCTCCGCTGGTAGGACAAGGACTCTTGCCCCTTGGCTGTGCTCTCGTGTTTCGGTGATTTTTGCTCCATTGTGCCTGTGCAGCAGCCAGCCAGCCTGAGCACACTCTGTATAGTGGACGGATGTCACAGTTGGGCAGCTGCAGCTCGGGTGCACTTCCACTGATGATCAGTTTTTAGAGCGCCAAGAACGAAACGCGCTGTGCGACGATGAAGGAGGGTGTCAATCTTCCTGCGAACCTTGCAGAATGCCTCTGCAGACTACTCTGTAAATTTTTATGTCCCACTGTGCAGTGGGCTAGTTAGAAGGAAGCCAAGAATTCATTAAGATTTAAGATATCTCACCTCAGCGGTGAAAGTTGGAGCACGTGCTGTGACTTCATCGCGATTGCGAAGAGATTTTAAAATTATTCGCCCGCTTTTCTTTGACTCTCGTCCACGGTGTTTAACCAGGGGTTAGGCAAACTTGCCCATTAATTATTGTATTCAAATGAAGGACGAAGGGTGCACCACGCCGCCCTCTGGCCAACCGTGTCACTTGACTGGGTAATCTGTATGCTGGTGATTGCATAACAGTACCCCACAGTGCCTCGTGGAGATGTTTATAATTCAATTGTGAGTTCATATCTTTGTACTTTAGTACTTTATCATACGTGCATTTTTTTTTTACCCTCCACTTTTTGACCTTGGAAAAGCTGTGCAGACAGAGACTTGTCCCTTTTGTCACATGGATGGTCTCGCGCTGTTTAGCCACGTCTGGATATGTTTCACTGAATGTTATCACCCACGTGCAGCAGCGAGCAGGCATCACTGAGCAGCCTCCCCTCTCTCAGCTCTCTCTTTAGTTGCTGCGCTGATGTATAATAACTCATTACGTCTTCCACCCCCCGGCCCTTGTTTCAGCGCTGGCTGTGCTCTGTCCTCTTGTTTAACAGTGTGTCCTCTCTCTCTTAGAAACAAACACACAGAGACAGTAAGAATGAAATTAATGAGGAAAATTATCATCAGTCTTCAGTGCTGTGCGATGAATTTGGGGATGGTTAAGAGATTCAAGTTCTCTTTGCTTGATATTTCTGTCATCTCCCAAAATGAACCATTTTCATTTACAGCTAGCAGGACGGTGAAATGCGCTCAACGTCTCTTTAAGTAAACCGTGGTGTAAGCCAAACTGTCCCTTTCAGCTCCCAGGCTTTTCTATAGGGCTTCTGTGGAAAACTGATGAGTCTGCTCTGAGAAGGCCTTTCCTCTTAATGACCCTGATCCCGTTGATAAGAGACTAATCCACTGTGTGTGTGTGTGTGACAGTGAGGGGGAGAGACACATAGACATTTAAAAACCATGAAATATTTTATTTCATGAGTATAACTACATGTAATTCAGAGCCACTACCACACTTAAAACACAGTGTATCCTGTGATTAAACGAAGCAGAGATCCAAGCCGCCTGTTCACCTGAATCAAAATACTTAGGGTTAGGTCAAGCCTTTAAATTTAGTCTGTTTGCTATCATTGAGTATGCCTTGTACAAATAATCACATGTTGTGTTTCACAGTCTCAGTCTAGAACCTGACCTATCTGGTACAAGCGGTTCCTCGTTGTTGGTAGCCTCAAAAATTTAAGGTTTAGTGCTTCACCGAAGAAGCCACACAGGATTGAGCTTGCTTTTTTATTTAATTTGAAGTGCTTTCAATAAAAAAACATGTCTGCCACCCTTGTTCCCACAGGAACAAGCAAATCCAAGCGGTCCATGGGGGAGTCTGTCTTACTTTTATCAGTGCAATACGGGGATTCAGTGACTCTGGATTTTAATTAAATTACAGAGCATTTGTATTTGTACAGTCATTGCCCACCCTAAGCTTTATTTAAAGCTCTCCACGATAAGCATTTTCTGGCTTGTAGGACTAATTAAGAGGAGGTTTAATGATGCACTTTCGTGGTCCAGCGCAAAAGAGCCTGGATTAAACTGTATTTTAAACTATTAGCATAATACAGTAAGGCAAACTTCAGGGAACTGGAGTGTCAAATGCAATATTTGAAGGCAATACAAACTATCAAAGTTGTGATGAAAAATAACAGCAAAAAATTGAAAAAGGTATTAGGTTATCTCATTAACGGCTTTTTAAAAAGCTGGTGTTTTGAGGTATGTTGTCACGAGAACTGCTGCTAAGAAGGCTGACCAGTTTCTCAGCAACATTTCTACGAATTACAACTATGTTCACGCTTTCTGGTCATCAAATATTTTGCAGAGTTAAACTGCCTCGCCACATAGACAATGCATTTTTTTTGCAAGACTGTTCACACTGGCAGGCAGGCACACCCCCATGAAAGGAGACCACAGTTACCAAGTGACAACACAAACACATAATCTCTAAAGCTGGCTGAAGAACAGCACAGACCTGTGAGTATTCTTATATGACAAATAAAAAATTAGCAACATTTGTTTAACGTCTTTATCAAAATGATCAAAATGTCTCGCGATGCTCCCAGTGAAAGATAAAATATATAATATGCTTATTTTAACAAAAAGAATTGATAAGGAGGATATTTGAGTGGAAACTATCACACTAATATATTTAATACATGTCTCTTTGTAGAGAATAAGGATGTCTCATCATCAGTCTGACACACAGAGTCACACAAGGTAACCTTTCTCATTCGCATATCTGTATTCAGTGCATACATTCAGTATGTTGCAGTCATTTACTTTTCACTTTCAATTTGTGTGGGTTACTAATTCAGTTTAAATTCCGATCTGCGCTTAAGAGGTGAACAAGATGTGCGTCGACCGCTCGCTGATGGGATTGAATTAAGGTTGTGAACCTTTCTAACACCGCTGTGAATCAAACTGATAAAATTAATGCTTAATCCTCAACAGCCTCAGACAGGTCCAACACAGCATGCACAGGGACATGAAGACAGAACCCAAGGGCATGAAAACCAGTGTACAACATTTCAATCCATCTTCATTCTCTCTCTTGGTAGATGAACTCTTTGTAGAATTGCACTTTAAAATGACTTTTTTCTTCTTCAACATGACTTTACAATATTTACAACACATGTTTTTGCATCTTCTAAATAATAAAAACCCTAATAAAGAACTTCTAAAACATAAGCTTGTTATTTTTTGTTTACTTCCTGATTAAGGCCAGATGTCTTGGAAGGTCGTTTGAGGAGTCAGGATAGGCCGCTAGCTGTGCTGCTAGAGCAAGCTCTCAGAATCAAAGAGGAGGTGACAGCTGGTCTGCAGTCCAGCCATGGCTCTGTCCAAATTGAGGCACTGTCCCGCAAGCTGTTGGAGAATCACATACTCACCATTACGCGTATTGTTAAACAACTCAGCATGGGCATACAGGTATGCAAGGTGGTGGAAGTTAGTTGTGGAAAGTGCTGTTGCATGCATGTTTAGGTATTAAAGTATTGTGTAAGTCTTTTTCTTGTTTTGTGTGGAATATGCTGTACGTCTTATTAGGTGGGTGAAGTCAAGCATATGTGCTGATTGTCTCCTTTTCTGGCTGTTGTCTTCTCCTTGTATTGTTTGATGTGCAGCACACCCACGCCGACTCATGCCCACAAACTCCCAGCTGATTTGATTGCACCTGATAGAATGGTGCAGCGCTCAAATAAAGCCTACTTGACTTCTCGCCATCATCAGCTCATGCACATTTTGTCTGTATAAGCATAAAGTGATAATGTGCACAGTATGTGGTTAACTCAATACTCTTAAGTTATGCATTTAAATTCTAACAGCTATTCTCCTGACAGTCAAGCAGAAGAACTGCAAAAGAGTACACGGATCTTTGTCTCGCGGAACAAGTGTGAGGGTGTTTGGAGTCATCTTTCACTGAGCAGAACATCAAACCACTCTCTGAGAGCTGCCTTACAGAAGTAGGGCACCGGAATGAAACATTCAGCTTCATTAGTGTATACCAAATGGGCCATTAGCATGATTAGAGGCTATCATTGTTTGAAATATTACATGAATGCCAACAAACTAATTAATCCTGCAAATCAAGAAGCAATCAACTAAGTAAAGGACTGAATACTTTGCAAAATCAAATGAAAGCCACATCAGACAGTCACACTGTTTGCTTTCATGATAATGCCAGAGGGTAATGCATTTGATTTGAGGTTATTTTACACATGCAGCCTATACAGCGATCAGTCATGCAAGTGCACTGATGAAATTCTGCCAGTTTGAAGTGAGCTTTTGTAGCGAAGCATATGAAGTCGTTTGCATTTAATGTTTATCTTGATGGCATGGAATGCTGCATAATTAGTTCAAATCCGAAGCTTTCTGCTGGTACTTTCCAAACAAATTATGTACTTCCTCATCTGGGTTTTCACTTAATTTGCTGGGAAAACAGTCACATTTTTTTTTTTAACAAATGTGAAACATGCTGTCTTTGTTCTGGGTAAAGGAATTAGAGAAAGAGATGGCCCAGCGGGACTCTGTTACCTCTGGAATGGCGCACGCTGTTCAAAACATGGACCAGAAAAACACAGCTGGCGTCGGAGACTTGAGAGGAAGAGTAGCCAGGTAGGCACTGTGTGAGTCCTGGGTCAGACATTGTTTTCAAATGCTGAGGTAAAAACTGCACAGCAAGTGAAGGAAACAACAAGGCATTATTTAGATTCACTGGAGTGATCTGACGTCCCTCGCTGATACCCTGCGTGTTTTTCTCACTCACTAATGAAGTGAAATTGTTTAGCCTTCATTCTGTCTAGCAACTCTTCGCCATTGCGCGACCTCAAATCAGTCCTGGCATACACACAGACACGCACATGCACAGATGCAATTATTTTGTTCCCACCTGGGTGAGGTTCCCAGGTTTAAATGCACTTTAGATGCTGATTAGCACTTGCTCGTTATTCTGTGATTCTGTGCACATCACACTTACTGCACCGGATCGCTGAAAAGTGTCTGTCATCCCACATACATTGTGATTGGCCTTTTGATGTGTAGTTACCTAGACCTAATTATTTCTAACACTTCTGGCATCCACTGATCAGTGCATTTCATGTGTAAAGAGATAGAAGACCAAGATATGTCATTTACAAAGTGGCCTGTCAGTGAGATTTCAGGGGGTGGAAATGGGGCTGGAGATAGCCTATTATCAAACAAACCCCTGATGCGGGGTCCAATAAAGAGAGAAGAAGAAAAACAACTGGTCAGTGTGATAGCCTCTTTCATGTTGTTCATAATTAATCAAGTAAGCTAAGGGCCAGTGTTTTTTGTGTTGGTTGGCACTGATCAGTGAAGCCATTAAGAGAAGCACTGGACTGGTCTCCAGGGAAAAAACTCAAATTTCAGACTAATCGTTTATCACAAATATTTTAAAAACACGCACTCACACAGGCAGGCCCAATAAAGCCGTAAGAGAAAGCCTTAACAGGCTGACATCTTGAACCAAGCAATGAAAGGAAGGAAGTTTTACTGCCATGCTGATTGAAAGAGTTGCTGCAGTTGATACTTATCACTTCAACTGAATTCAAAGTTTGCTAAAAGCAACATTTTCCAAGTCAGAGGCCGTAAGTTGTGTTTTTGCAACGTCCTGATTGCTTTTGCTGATAAAGAAATTTCTCACTAAATTTATTCTCATAGTTTTGTTTTTTTTGGTGGGGGGTGGGGGGTGTCTTGTAACAGTGAGTCATTAGCAGATGCAAGCAAGTGACCACTGAAATGTGTTCAGAGTAACCATCCTCACTGCTAAGGTTTACCAGAGCCTCTTCTTCTTATTTATGTCATAATCTCGCCTTGCGAATTGATAACAGCAGCAGTGTAACATTTTTTCATTCTAATTTTGCGGTTCTAGTATAGAACTTCATTTTTTTCTAGTCTTTTGCTCGTCACTCTGTCTTCACACCTTCCCCAAACTCCCATTTTTCTCATTCAGTGGTCTCTCACCAGTTCTCTGTTCTTCCCCACCAATATCGCAGGTGTGATTCCAGCATTGCCAAGCTCAGCGCTGACGTGAGCTTCAGAGAGCAGCAGGTGATCAGACTGCAGAGGGAGGTTCGAGAGCTCAGGGAAGCTGTGAATGGACAGCTCAAAGAGCTGGAGGACAAGGTGGGGAATAACGTATGCATGCTGACAAGAGTTTAGCAGAAAAGGAGTTAAGAGAACAGTTGAGCAAAACTTTGTACTGTGTGCAAATCAGCACCCCCACTACACCAGTGCCCCAATGAGAGTTTTCACAAATCATAAGTTAATATTGTAACACGTATTTGCCATATTTAGGTTCTTTTTGTCTCTGTGACATTCATGGCATTAAAAGCATTATTCTCCAGTATGATGTACTGTTTTGTTATTATTATTATTTTTTACATTTTTAGAGAGAGGTTGCGTTTATTTGAAAGCTTGACGCATGGAAGGAATCATAATCTGGTAATATAAACAGTATTTACCCTCCCTGTACACTTCATTAGGTACACCTTGCTAGTAATGGGTTGAACCTCCTTTTGCCTTCAGAGGTGCCTGAATTTTTTGTGGCATAGATTAAGCAAGGTCCAAGAAAACCTCCTTGGAGAATTTGGTCCATATTGATATGATAGTATTTCACAGTTGCTACAGATATGTCAGCTGCACATCCATGCTTTGAATCTCTTATTCTGCCACATACAAAAGGTTCTCTCCTGACTGTGGAGGCCAATATTCGCATAGGCTGTGGTGTCCAAACAATATTCATCTGGTACTAAGATGCCCAAAGCAAACAAGAAAATACCCACTCATCATCACACCATCATCACCAGCAGTCTGAACTGTTGGTACAAGGCGGGACAGATCCATCCTTTCATCCTGTTTGAGCCAAATGACGACCCTAACTTTTACAGCAACTGCACATTCATCAGCAAGGCAACATCTTCAGTTGTGCAGTTTTGGTGAGGTCGTTCAAATTGTAGGTTCAGATTTTGTGTTTTTAGTTAACTGGAGAGGTACATTTTGTTGTCTTCTGCTGCTGTAGCCCATCTGCTTCATATCTTGGATGTAGAAAGTGGTTATTTGACTTCAGGTTGCTTTCTCAGCAGCCTGAAGCTTTTAGGCCATTCTCCTCTGACCCTTGGCATCAACAAGGCATTTTCACCCTAAGAACTGCCACTCACTGGATATTTTCTCCTTTTCGGGTCATCCTAACCTAACCTAACAAATGCTAAGGTTGTTTAGGAAAATCCCAGTAGATCAGCAGCTTCTTAAATGACCAGGCCAACCTGGCACTAGCAATCATATCACGTTCAAAGTCGCTTAAATAGCCTTTTATCTCAAATATTCAGTTTCAGCTCGTGATCTTGACCACGTCCACATACTAAAAATCCACTACGTTAACAAGCAGTTAAACAGGTGTACCTAACAAAGTGTCCCAGTGAGTATATTTTGCTGTTTATCCAAGAGAGTATGGCTAGCTGAGCTGTGATGGGATGACATTTGGAGCTTACTGCTGCTGAGTGAGACTGACCTTATCAAACAAACTCAGAGGCTCAGTCGTAACCAGAGTTTGAAAGAAAGAAATGAGATGGGAAATAAATTCAAATGGGATGTCAAGGTCGTCATAAAAAAGCTTTCACCCCACCCCCACCTACACCCTACCTTTTATTTTGACAAGGTCAGCATTATAGAAAATATGAAAACCCTGGATTACGATAAGTATGTCACATATTATAATGCTTTTTACTTGACCTAAAGCAACCAAAAGTGCCTTCAACACTCTCGCTGATTCAGCCAGCCTTCAGTTGTGTTGGTGGCACGGGGTGGTAAATCACCGTGATGACAGCACATTTGCTGTGGGCCAGTGGTCAAGCGCCTACCATAAAAATAATTGAAAACGCATACAAAGTGGGTCACCGGTGTAACTCTCAGTCATGAGTGGCCACAGGAGTGGTGCATGGCACAGTCTGCTCAGCAAAGCAGAAAACACAAAGGGGTAAAGGTCAGAAACAAAGCTGACGATAAAAGACGCTCCAGCTTGGTATGACAGATTATGTTTGTGTGTTTTCTTGTCACCAGATTCATGTTGAGCTTAGTAGACTGGAGGCCTTACTGACAAAGTCTTCTAAGGACCTAAAACACTCGATGTCTGATCTGCTTGGACAAGTTAAGCTACTAGAAGACAAGTAAGACTGTTAATCATGCAACAAACCTAATGTTGTGGTACTAATGATTCCTGGAGACACCCAACACTGCACCAGGTCATTCCATGAATTTAGCTGCTGATCATGCATTTTCTGGCAGCTACTGTGAAAAGTTGACAACTTTCTTAGTTGATTTGCTTTTTAATAGTGTTCCTCAAAACACCAACATCAATTCTTACCTACAGCCATTCCCAACTATGTTTACAGCTGCTCCAGGGCTACACATTCCCAAGCCACATTCACCCTGAAATATTAATGCAGGAGGCACAATAATGGTGAAAGCTTGTTGTCCATTTCCTATTCCATCTGAGAAATAATCTCAGCTGGAAGCAATATAGAAACATTTCAGGAACAGAGAGACGCCAACGATAGATATGTTCTATTTAATAATGTTGTACCTGCAATGGAAAGCAGCCCACTGATCATATTAGAGCCAAAAGAACAGATAAAAATAGGCGATTTTTGTGTTTCTGAAATGCGTCACAATAATAATGTTGAAAACAAGCAAAAAAAAAGAGGCTTCCTTTATTTTATTTGGATTATAGATTTAATATATTACATATCCATCCACCCACCTAGGCTGTGCTTGACCATTGATGGATAGAGCTGAAAAAGATGAAACATACCGAGTGATGTTGTCTACACGTTACTCAACCTAATTTGTTTTTTTGTTTTTAAGTGGCCAGGTCATTTTTTGAAAGTAGGCACTGCTGATGTCAGAAAGACACTCTCTACAAAGAGAGTTCATTAGATTTTGCATCCTGGATGTCATTGGTTCTTTTTGTTCTGACTGTCTCATGTATGACTACACTGAGCCACACTTGCTGGGAGATTTTCTTAGATGCAGTTTAGTCATTAAAGGCCTCATTAGTCTCAAGAAGGTAGTCAGTCAGGATGACCTTTGTTTTTTAAGTGATGAGATCAAGTGTCTGCTGGAGGTAGCGATGCAGGGACAGTTGGGCACTAGAGACCATGTCTGCAGATATAACAGAAAAACATTTGTTCTTTGTTGGCAAAAACAACAATACACCCCACAAAGATATTTTGAAAAGAAATAAATATGCCAGACAAGGTCACAAAGACTTCAAATTAAAGGGCATCGCAAACTGTCCCTTTGCATTTAGAAGCTGACTTTCAAATATGTGCAGACAAGCGCATTCTGAAAACTCAACTGTCATGTTGTCTAGTGTCAATGGGAACCGCATTAGGCAGCTAGAATGATAACGGAGTGCAGCATTGTCACACCTGTACAGAAAAAATGATTTGCAGCAGTGACACACAGGCGAGTGCCCACTGATTGTCTCAAGGACACTTTAGACAAGAGGGATAAGACTAAAGAAGGTCTCGAGGTACTTGCTTTTTGAGTCCTATAGTATTACACAGCCCACACAATATTTCAGTCAGTTTGGTTGCAGCTTCCATCAGAAACATTTCAATACTGTTTATCAAATGAGAACCACATGCAGCTTTCAATGATCACCTCCCCATATATTACAAAGAGAGAAACATTTATATGGTCCAAATACAAATACAGCATTCAGAGCTACAGAGCCACACAGTGACCATCGAGCACTTTTTAACAGTTCATGCAGATTCATGCACAAAATTTCCCACCACTGTTTTTCTCACTGCTGTTTTGGTATTTCTCAGTGGTGAGCTTGACGTGACGTTAAGCAAAACAAGAAGCACTGTTGCTGATGAAGTCTCACGTCTGATTACCAGACTGTGAAATTATGGTGAAATTATGAACACTGACTTTTTAACAGCTAAACCTAAAGCATGTTCCTTTTATAGTAAACTTACAGGTTACAAATTATTAATTTAGTACTTTCATTCTCAATCACACCATAAATATTTTACTTGAAAGCTATTTAGTAGATGTGGAAGTGCCAATAAAGCATTGGTTTTCTAAATAGACACAAACTTTATTTCCTGTAGGGCTAAACTAGCAGAAAAGAATTGCTATGTCCTTGAAAGTTGCAAGACTGTAAACTTTTAGATCCTAAGACGCTTATAATGAAAAGTCTTTACCTAAATGTAAAGAAGTAAAGCCTATTATGGTTCACTTTGTATTCCTTGTGTCTTTGCAGGATGACAGGAGAGCTTGACGAGGGCAAGGAGCAAACAGCAAAGCTGAGGACCTGGACAGAACAACAGCTCAAGAGCTCTCTCCAGTCACATGCCAAGGACAACCAGGAGCTGGTTTCACTATTACAAGACAAAATGGTACAATATACATAATGGCTTAAAAATGTTTGACATGTACACTCACTGAAAACTTCATTAAGTACACATGTTCAATTCTAGGCATATTGACAAGCAGATGACCTGCATCAGAATGGGGAAGGTGATTCAGCTGACTTTGAACGTGGGGTGGTTGTCAGTGAACAGGAAATTGAGGCTATACTTTGCACAGCTCACTAAAAGCGAACAATAGGAGATTGAAAAAATGTTGTGTGGTCTAGTGAGTCTCTCAAAGGGCCAAACGTGTCACACCATTGCACCCCCACCACCACCCTGAACCACTGATACGAGACAGGGTGGATATATGATTCATGTTGTATACACCAAATTCTGCCCCATAAATCATGGATCCATCCTGTCTCGTATCAGTGGTTCAGGGTGGTGCTGGGGGTGCAATGGTGTGGCACACGTTTGGCAAACAGACATTCTGTACTTAAGTAGAAGTACAGATACCAGTGCTGAAAAATACTCCAGTAAAAGTTGAAGTAAGTTGAATTTTTCTAAACAAAGATACTCAGCTTGAATCAGGTAAGTAGAACATGAGCAGAGAAAAAAGGGAAAATAAAAAATAGCTCTATTTTCTGTTGCCTAGATTGTAGAGGGTGACTTTGCCTCTAAACAGGAAAATTAGTAAGCAAGAGGTTCAGCCTGTGGGAAACCCTGAAGTCAGTTGTAGCGCTCAGTGTGGGGAAAAGAATCACAACTCACAATCATTTCTATTGAGAGCTCCAGTAGACTATGATCAGCTGACATGCTCCTCTTTGTGGATGGACACAACTGAATTCAACCAGATGTCAGCAGATGTTTCATGAGTTGTCCTGGCTGATTTCCATCCTCTGCAGTGACAGTACACTGTTTACTCTACTTAAGTACAGTAACAAAGTACTTGTACTTTGTTACTTCATTACTTCCCACCTCTGTTACGATTTATTTATTAATTTTGGATGTTGTGGACTATAGTATGAAAATTATATAACTACCCTCTGCCAAGTTTAAAAACTGAATTTTCATGTGTATGCTGTGCTTAGTTAGGGGCGGAGTCTAGATTGGCTGACCGCCTGCTTGCCCTGGAGGCACGTGTGGAGAAGTTTGACATCCAGCAGAACCAGGCTGACCGCAGTCGGCATGATCAGCTGAAACGCTCAGAAGACAAACTTAGCAGAAGAATAACCTTAGTGGAGAACAACCTTCATCAGGAGCTGCAGCTGCTCAAACAGCAGTACCACAAAGGTGGGTGATCACTGCTGGTAACTTGCTGTCATCAGAGAGCAAACACACATGTACCGCATGTTCTTCACCATACACGTCAAGGAAAATAATGGACATGCGAGAGCAATTCGCAAGAGTGTGAAAAATAGAAAGAAAAGAAAAAAGAAAAATACTTATAATAAGTAATCGTAAAATGAATATAAGCGATTAACCCCACCAGTCAGCCAACATTTATTTTTACCACAAATGAGATGTTTATTGTTTCCTTTAATTACAGTAGTCACTGACTTGGTGTTGATATGTTAAACAGGAGTTCAGCTCGGATGCTTTCCAGCTCATCATGTGGTCTAATAATTGGCTGTACAACAGCAGTATAAAGGATCTTATCCTGCACATATGTAGTTACAACAAAGCTAGTATGCTGCGAGCCAATCCACAGGAATAGGCAGTCACCTAGCCTGCCAAATACTCTAGCTCGTCTCCCTGTCATGCTGCTGTTGACATCCATCCTCATCTCATTTCCCAGGATGCCTGACACTAGATCTCACATCTGCCTCCCTTCCTGACAGTCTCTCTCACTCCACAGCTCTTATTAAAGAGCAGACATATAGAAAAGTGCCCAAACTTCCCTTGGTAAATAAGACCATGGGTAAACTGATCTATGAATCACTACTCAGCCACTGCTAACAGCGCTCCAGAGCCATTCATCCACTGTGCTATTTTAAGTGTGGGATGAAAAGAAAGAAGGAGACAGTATGAGAGAATAAATGCATAATTGATGAGAGTTGTAAATATTCGTGGCAAGAAAGACATTGAGTTATGGAGTTGGAAAGAGGAGATACTTAATATCTCAAAGGGAGCCTTTCAACCTCACAGTCTGTTACTTCCTAGAATACATTCTGTAATAAAAATGCATCAGCTCTATGTACTATTACATAATTAACTATGTATTAAAAATATAAGTAATGATTGGGAGCAATTAAGCATAGAATAGGGGGGGGAGATCACAGGGACAGGAGACACAGCAAGATGAAGGATATCATTAAATCAAAAATAAAACACAACTATGACAGGTTTAATGCAGTACACTTTCAGAATTAGAACTAGGATGGTTTTTAAAGACTTAATGTTATGAGCACACAGGAGGAAAGTCCTTCCAGTCCCATCATAGCACTTCCCTCATCCAGCAGCAATGACCTGAATTATTTTCACCTCAAATGCTTTATGTTCAGTGATGATTTATGCACCCTGCCTCTGTTTGAATAGGGTTCCAGTCTGTGCATGATGCAATTGAATCACTGAGTCAGATATGTGACATCAAATCTCGCCTTGACAAGGAGAAGCTTGAGAAGGATATCAGCTACATCCGCAGCAAGGTGACGGAGTGCTAGTGACATACGCTAAAGAGGAACTTGTTTTTTCTTGTCACACCTATCCTGAAGCAAAAGCTTGGATCAAAGGCTTGGAAGTAAAACCCTCTGGGTGTTACTACATCCATCTTTAAAAACAAAAAAACACTGCTGTTTTAACTGTATTTAATCTACCTGCGCTTTAAAAACCAGGTAAATGATCCAGTAAGTACTGTATATTAGCAAATCACCAAGAGCTGCTATTCACAGTAAGATACCTACCTTTTCACAACATTTTGAACTTTGCAATGTTTTGACTGTAAAGCCTTTAAATACCATTGTACTTAAATGATATCACACTGATAAACTTGTGTATTTTGAATATTATTTTAGTATTATCTAATAAAGGATGTATTTTTTAAATATACAAATACTTTCTTGTTTATGTAAACAGATGTCAGTGACTTTCATCTTACAGACCTCCTCAACTGCAAGAGTAATTCAGTTTATCGTATAGTTATTCAGCTAGGAAAGTAATACCACAGTCTTTTGGGATGATTGATGTCGTGGGACATATACAAAAAACTGCCGAAACCCGGGATCGAACCAGGGACCTTCAGATCTTCAGTCTGACGCTCTCCCAACTGAGCTATTTCGGCCACACATGCGTTGAGAGGGAGGGGGACACAGGGGCATGGGTGGGCCACGTGATGCGTTTGGCTAGTTATGATGTTGTTCATTGTGCTCTTACGTTACCCTGCAACACTCCTTTATTAATCTATAATGGTGTCACCTAACAGATATTAAAATAATGTTAAAAGCAACCATGATGACACAGTCCGTCCTGCCGGACAGTTACTTATCGATTTTTGCTATTCGGCTCGGCCCATAACCAGGAGTTCATATGAATTGATGATGTTGCGTCAGTGATCAGTCAGTGAAGCTCTCAATCTTTCAGTGGTCTGAAATCTGAAGGATAAAAAAGAAAACTAGAAAGCGAAAATTTCAGAAGAAATTTTATGTGTGCCTATGCCGCTGCTAATCACTGTAGTTTGCCATTCATACGGCTACAGAGAGCAAAACTCAGAAGAGCAGCCATTCTCCACCATGAACTATGGTAAAACAAACACCGCTCACGCTTCACAGATGACAGCTTACAGTTTTGTGTAAAGATGAAGTTACTTCATTACAGCGCCGATTTGCAGACGCTGTGCACACAGGTTCATGAGCAGAAGTCCCATTGTACCACGGCAGACCCGACAATGTTTGCATGAACACGCTTGAAGCATTACATTATGGACCACTTTTCACACATGCATTCACTTTTTGTTTTTGTTATTTTTACACAGTGTTCTGAATTATGAACAATGGTCTACAGCCAATCTTGTGTATTATTATACAAACTTTGGTTGTGAGATTCAGATAACTATTTAATAAAAGCTAAATATTTTATATGAGAGTAAGAAAGAAAAGTATATCTTTGTGTCCACCTTTCTCTGTTAATGCCCTAGCTGCCCCTGCACAGTTACCAGCTGTCAGCTACACAAAAAGGAGCTTGGTCTTTGTCTCTCAGAAACAACTCATAACTTCCCTTCAACTCATTCATGTCACCTAAAGTGTAAACCTGTTTCTCCATCACCAGTTCAGCTCTGATGATTCAGTAAGGACATCTCCTGATTTCATCTTCATGCTCCAGCAAACATCAGCTGATACTAGAAATTAAAATCAAAAGAATTCTAACAACAGCTGATCAAGCTTAAACGTGCTGCTGTTGTTTAGCGCGATAAATAAGAGCGAACAGCCGATCATTGATCAGTTTCATGATTGACGTTTCAACACGCGAGAGAATGACAGGGGAGGCTTCAGTAACGACAGAATAAATCATAATGTTTTCTCTGAATGTGGGACGATTCCGTTTGTAACGGCAACTCTATGAACTAACCCTAATGAATAAAATAAAGTCCAACGTCAGTAACTTAGTACGCACACAGCTGTATATAAACTCCCGTGGCATTACGATTGTAAAAGGTCAACGAAAATAAATTACACCTAAACTCGGTTTATATCTGACCCAAATAGAGAGCGACCGGTGCTGACACGAGTTTCACCCGCCTCAATATAAGCCAAGCCTGGGTGCTTTTTCACGAAGGGTTGCTAGCGGGCGCGAGCTAACTATGCTAGCGGCGCTAGCTAGCTAGCCGGCTATCAGCAACACATAAGAGAACTGCTGCTAAATAAACTACACCTAAACTCGGTTTATATCTGACCCAAATAGAGAGCGACCGGTGCTGACACGAGTTTCACCCGCCTCAATATAAGCCAAGCCTGGGTGCTTTTTCACGAAGGGTTGCTAGCGGCGCGAGCTAACTATGCTAGCGGCGCTAGCTAGCTAGCCGGCTATCAGCAACACATAAGAGAACTGCTGCTAAATAAACTACACCTAAACTCGGTTTATATCTGACCCAAATAGAGTGCAGTTCATAACTTCTTACCTGAAATTCAGTTCACCTCACGCTCCTGCCTTCGCTTTCCCTGATCCATGATTGACCACCGCGTTAGCAATCGCCTGCCCGGCCTCATATGTCTCGTTGGCGGCATGTCCTTTCTGTCACACACCGGTGGGTAGCTGCCCTCTGTTGTAGCTCCACCACCAAACAACTCAGTTATTTTTTCCACATCCAGCTGTAACTCCGATTCTATGCGAGCATTTGCGAGAGACCAGGAGGTGAAACGACAGAGAGAGTCCCTCGCTATCCATTTGCAGCCAAGGCGCGGCAGTTAGCTAGGTAGCCAGCTAGGTAGCCGGCTAGCTGTCAGGCAGGACCGACGTAGTCAGAGCACTGTCGCTAAATATGGGATGTCTTGATAAAACAAGCAGATATTTGAAGTTTACACACCTACATTCTCGCCTGAAAATATCTTAAAAGCTTATTTTGTGACCTAGAAACACGAATAAAAGACATATAAAACGAAGTGGTGGCCGCCATTGTTCACTCTGTAGAGGCGTGCTATGAATTGTGGGATATTGAGTTTTCCACCAAGCATTACCGTAACTTTTGAATGATTTGCGCAACCTTAAAAATTCCAAGGGCTCCTGAAAGCAGCGACGCCAGCGCACCGTTGAAATTGTCATCATTACGGTAATCCAAATAAGGGTACACAGGCTGTACCACTCCCGGCATACCACTAGAGAGAGCCAACACACCACAAATGAAGTCTGTTTATTTGGCGCCAAAAGATGAATTGGCCTAAATTTGCACTAAAATATTAATATTTAAAAAACTATAAAAGTTATAAACACCAAAAGTCATAACATAATAGTCCAGCTCCAGCCGCACAAAATGATCTAACATATGTAACCCTAATGTCAAAACTGTTTGGCAGAGGAGCGGGAAAATTTTCACTAAAATATTAATATTTAAAAACTATAAAATTCATAAACACCAAAAGTCATAGCACACCATTCCAGATCCGCCGCACAAAATGAGGTAACATATATGAAGCTTGTCTCAAAACTGCGGGCGTGATACGTGCGAAATTTAGGCGGAAGATGGAGAATAATAATAATAAGAACTAGAAAGCGAAAATTTCAGAAGAAATTTTATGTGTGCCTATGCCGCTGCTAATCACTGTAGTTGCCATTCATACGGCTACAGACAGAAAAACTCAGAAGAGCAGCCATTCTCCACCATGAACTATGGTAAAACAAACACCGCTCACGCTTCACAGATGACAGCTTACAGTTTTGTGTAAAGATGAAGTTACTTCGTACAGCGCCGATTTGCAGACGCTGTGCACACAGGTTCATGAGAAGTCCCATTGTACCACGGCAGACCCGACAATGTTTGCATGAACACGCTTTGAAGCATTACATTATAGACCACTTTTCACACATGCATTCACTTTTTGTTTTTTGTTATTTCTACACAGTGTTCTGAATTATGAACAATGGTCTACAGCCAATCTTGTGTATTATTATACAAACTTTGGTTGTGAGATTCAGATAACTATTTAATAAAAGCTAAATATTTTATATGAGAGTAAGAAAGAAAAGTATATCTTTATGTCCACCTTTCTCTGTTAATGCCCTACCTGGCCCCTGGCAAAAGCTTTGCTAGATCCGCCCCTGCACAGTTACCAGCTGTCAGCTACACAAAAAAGGAGCTTGGTGTTTACAGGGAGTGCAGAATTATTAGGCAAATCAGTATTTTGTCCACATCATCCTCTTCATGCATGTTGTCTTACTCCAAGCTGTATAGGCTCGAAAGCCTACTACCAATTAAGCATATTAGGTGATGTGCATCTCTGTAATGAGAAGGGGTGTGGTCTAATGACATCAACACCCTATATCAGGTGTGCATAATTATTAGGCAACTTCCTTTCCTTTGGCAAAATGGGTCAAAAGAAGGACTTGACAGGCTCAGAAAAGTCAAAAATAGTGAGATATCTTGCAGAGGGATGCAGCAGTCTTAAAATTGCAAAGCTTCTGAAGCGTGATCATCGAACAATCAAGCGTTTCATTCAAAATAGTCAACAGGGTCGCAAGAAGCGTGTGGAAAAACCAAGGCGCAAAATAACTGCCCATGAACTGAGAAAAGTCAAGCGTGCAGCTGCCAAGATGCCACTTGCCACCAGTTTGGCCATATTTCAGAGCTGCAACATCACTGGAGTGCCCAAAAGCACAAGGTGTGCAATACTCAGAGACACGGCCAAGGTAAGAAAGGCTGAAAGGCGACCACCACTGAACAAGACACACAAGCTGAAACGTCAAGACTGGGCCAAGAAATATCTCAAGACTGATTTTTCTAAGGTTTTATGGACTGATGAAATGAGAGTGAGTCTTGATGGGCCAGATGGATGGGCCCGTGGCTGGATTGGTAAAGGGCAGAGAGCTCCAGTCCGACTCAGACGCCAGCAAGGTGGAGGTGGAGTACTGGTTTGGGCTGGTATCATCAAAGATGAGCTTGTGGGGCCTTTTCGGGTTGAGGATGGAGTCAAGCTCAACTCCCAGTCCTACTGCCAGTTTCTGGAAGACACCTTCTTCAAGCAGTGGTACAGGAAGAAGTCTGCATCCTTCAAGAAAAACATGATTTTCATGCAGGACAATGCTCCATCACACGCGTCCAAGTACTCCACAGCGTGGCTGACAAGAAAGGGTATAAAAGAAGGAAAAACTAATGACATGGCCTCCTTGTTCACCTGATCTGAACCCCATTGAGAACCTGTGGTCCATCATCAAATGTGAGATTTACAAGGAGGGAAAACAGTACACCTCTCTGAACAGTGTCTGGGAGGCTGTGGTTGCTGCTGCATGCAATGTTGATGGTGAACAGATCAAAACACTGACAGAATCCATGGATGGCAGGCTTTTGAGCGTCCTTGCAAAGAAAGGTGGCTATATTGGTCGCTGATTTGTTTTTGTTTTGTTTTTGAATGTCAGAAATGTATATTTGTGAATGTGGAGATGTTATATTGGTTTCACTGGTAAAAATAAATAATTGAAATGGGTATATATTTGTTTTTGTTAAGTTGCCTAATAATTATGCACAGTAATAGTCACCTGCACACAGATATCCCCTAAAATAGCTAAAACTAAACACAAACTAAAAACTACTTCCGAAAACATTCAGCTTTGATATTAATGTGTTTTTGGGTTCATTGAGAACATGGTTGTTGTTCAATAATAAAATTATTCCTCAAAAATACAACTTGCCTAATAATTCTGCACTCCCTGTATGAGAGTAAGAAAGAAAAGTATATCTTTGTGTCCACCTTTCTCTGTTAATGCCCTACCTGGCCCCTGGCAAAAGCTTTGCTAGATCCGCCCCTGCACAGTTACCAGCTGTCAGCTAAATAAAAAAAGGAGCTTGGTGTTTATTTCTCTCAGAAACAGTTCATAACTTCCTTCAACTCATTCATGTCACCTAAAAAAAGGTAAACCTGTTTCTCCATCACCAGTTCAGCTCTGATGATTCAGTAAGGTCATCTCCTGGTTTCGACCAGCCGCTTCTACAGCTGTGGCTCCAGCAAACATCAGCTGATACTAGAAATTAAAATCAAATGAATTCTAACAACAGCTGATCAAGCTTAAACGTGCTGCTGTTGTTTAGCGCGATAAACAAACAAGAGAGAAAAGCCGATCATTGATCAGTTTCATGACTGAAGTTTGAACAGGCGAGAGAATGACAGGGAGGCTGTCATAAAGTTCAACATCAGTAACTTAGCGCGCACACAGCTGTATAGAAACTCCATCGTGCTAGCTACCACGCAGTACGAGTTATTATAACTGATTGTAAAAAGTCAGCACAACGAAAATAAACTACACCTAAACTCGGTTTATATCTGACCCAAATAGAGTGCAGGTCATAACTTCTTACCTGAAATTCAGTTCACCTCACGCTCCGACCGGCAGCCGCCTGCTTCTCCTGCCTCGGTTTCCTGATCCACGATCTACCACCGGTCGATCGGGCGGTCGCCTCGCCGCCTCGTTCCCGCATGTTCTTTCTGACACACACCGGTGGATAGCTGCCCTCGGTTGTAGCTCCGCGTCAGCGATCACCAAACAACTCAGTTATTTTTCCACATCGACCAGCATCTGGACAATCCACCGCCTTTCACTGTTTGTACCGTTACTAAAAAAAAAACCCTCATCGGCTCATAAAACGAAAAATAAGTCCAGCTATGACCCTGAGTCAAAAAGACAGCCAGCTCGGGTTAGCTAGCTACCTGTCTAGCTCTTTGCAGGCACCGAAAACATCAGAGCTAATATGGGATGTCTTGGTAACACGAGCAGATATTTGAAGTTTACATCTGGCCAATCCACCACCTTTCACTGTTTATACCGTTACTAAAATGAATAAATAAATAAATCATCGGTCCATATAAACGAAAAAATAAGTCCAGCTAAAACACATACTGTCGGCGGCGACCGGTGCTGACACGAGTTTCACCCGCCTCAATATAAGCCAAGCCTGGGTGCTTTTTCACGAAGGGTCGCTAGCGGTGCTAGCTAACTATGCTAGCGGCGCTAGCTAGCTAGCCGACTATCAGCAACACATAAGAGAACTGCTGCTAAATAAACTACACCTAAACTCGGTTTATATCTGACCCAAATAGAGTGCAGGTCATAACTTCTTACCTGAAATTCAGTTCACCTCACGCTCCTGCCTTCGCTTTCCCTGATCCACGATTGACCTCCGCGTTAGCAAACACCGGTCGATCGGCGGTCGTGGCATGTCCTTTCTGTCATACACCGGTGGATAGCTGCCCACTGTTGTAGCTCCGCGTTATAGCACCACCAAACAACTCAGTTATTTTTTCCACATCCAGCTGTAACTCCGATTCTGTGCGAGCATTTGCGAGAGACCGGGAGGTGAAACGACAGAGAGAGTCCCTCGCTATCCATTTGCAGCCAAGCGCGGCAGCTAGCTAGGTAGCCGGCTAGCTGTCAGGCAGGACCGACGTCGTCAGAGCACTGTCGCTAAATATGGGATGTCTTGATAAAACAAGCAGATATTTGAAGTTTACACACCTACATTCTCGCCTGAAAATATCTTAAAAGTTTATTTTGTGACCTAGAAACACGAATAAAAGACATATAAAAAGCGAAGTGGTGGCCGCCATTGTTCACTCTGTAGAGGCGTGCTATGAATTGTGGGATATGGAGTTTTCAACACAAGGATAAAATCTTTTCGGCTGTACTACTCCCGGTATACCACTAGAGAGAGCCAAGACACCACAAATGAAGTCTGTTTCTATGGTGCCAAAAGCAGAATCTTTCTCAGGAGCCTAGAAATTGGCCTAAATTTGCACTAAAATCTAAATATTTCAAAAACTATAAAAGTTATAAACACCAAAAGTCACACCATACTAGCCCAGCGCCAGCCGCACAAAATGATGTAACATATGTACCCCTATTGTCAAAACTGTTTGGCAGAGGAGCGCGGGAAAATTTTCACTAAAATATTAATATTTAAAAAACTATAATATTCATAAACACCAAAAGTCATAGCACACCATTCCAGATCCAGCCGCACAAAATGAGGTAACATATATGAAGCTTGTCCAAAAACTGCGGGTCGAGATACACTGCAAAATTTCAGGCGGAAAAAGGAAAATAATAATAATAATAATAAGAATAATAAATCCGACGAATAGTAATATGTGTGCCTCTTGTCATAGGCACACATAATAACTAGAAAGCGAAAATTTCAGAAGAAATTTTATGTGTGCCTATGCCGCTGCTAATCACTGTAGTTTGCCATTCATACGGCTACAGAGAGCAAAACTCAGAAGAGCAGCCATTCTCCACCATGAACTATGGTAAAAACAAACACCGCTCACGCTTCACAGATGACAGCTTACAGTTTTGTGTAAAGATGAAGTTACTTTGTACAGCGCCGATTTGCAGACGCTGTGCACACAGGTTCATGAGCAGAAGTCCCATTGTACCACGGCAGACCCGACAATGTTTGCATGAACACACTTTGAAGCATTACATTATAGACCACTTTTCACACATGCATTCACTTTTTGTTTTTTGTTATTTTTACACAGTGTTCTGAATTATGAACAATGGTCTACAGCCAATCCTGTGTATTATTATACAAACTTTGGTTGTGAGATTCAGATAACTATTTAATAAAAGCTAAATATTTTATATGAGAGTAAGAAAGAAAAGTATATCTTTGTGTCCACCTTTCTCTGTTAATGCCCTAGCTCCCCCTAAAAGCTTTGCTAGATCCGCCCCTGCACAGTTACCAGCTGTCAGCTACACAAAAAAGGAGCTTGGTCTTTGTCTCTCAGAAACAACTCATAACTTCCTTCAACTCATTCATGTCACCTAAAGTGTAAACCTGTTTCTCCATCACCAGTTCAGCTCTGATGATTCAGTAAGGACATCTCCTGATTTCATCTTCATGCTCCAGCAAACATCAGCTGATACTAGAAATTAAAATCAAAAGAATTCTAACAACAGCTGATCAAGCTTAAACGTGCTGCTGTTGTTTAGCGCGATAAATAAGAGCGAACAGCCGATCATTGATCAGTTTCATGATTGACGTTTCAACACGCGAGAGAATGACAGGGGAGGCTTCGTAACGACAGAATAAATCATAATGTTTTCTCTGAATGTGGGACGATTCCGTTTATGTACGGCACGGCAACTCTATGAACTAACCCTAATGAATAAAATAAAGTCCAACGTCAGTAACTTAGTACGCACACAGCTGTATATAAACTCCCGTGGCATTACGATTGTAAAAGGTCAACGAAAATAAATTACACCTAAACTCGGTTTATATCTGACCCAAATAGAGAGCGACCGGTGCTGACACGAGTTTCACCCGCCTCAATATAAGCCAAGCCTGGGTGCTTTTTTCACGAAGGGTTGCTAGCGGCGTGAGCTAACTATGCTAGCGGCGCTAGCTAGCTAGCCGACTATCAGCAACACATAAGAGAACTGCTGCTAAATAAACTACACCTAAACTCGGTTTATATCTGACCCAAATAGAGAGCGACCGGTGCTGACACGAGTTTCACCCGCCTCAATATAAGCCAAGCCTGGGTGCTTTTTCACGAAGGGTTGCTAGCGGCGCGAGCTAACTATGCTAGCGGCGCTAGCTAGCTAGCCGGCTATCAGCAACACATAAGAGAACTGCTGCTAAATAAACTACACCTAAACTCGGTTTATATCTGACCCAAATAGAGAGCGACCGGTGCTGACACGAGTTTCACCCGCCTCAATATAAGCCAAGCCTGGGTGCTTTTTCACGAAGGGTTGCTAGCGGCGCGAGCTAACTATGCTAGCGGCGCTAGCTAGCTAGCCGACTATCAGCAACACATAAGAGAACTGCTGCTAAATAAACTACACCTAAACTCGGTTTATATCTGACCCAAATAGAGTGCAGTTCATAACTTCTTACCTGAAATTCAGTTCACCTCACGCCCTGCCTTCGCTTTCCTGATCCATGATTGACCACCGCGTTAGCAATCGCCTGCCCGGCCTCATATGTCTCGTTGGCGGCATGTCCTTTCTGTCACACACCGGTGGGTAGCTGCCCTCTGTTGTAGCTCCACCACCAAACAACTCAGTTATTTTTTCCACATCCAGCTGTAACTCCGATTCTATGCGAGCATTTGCGAGAGACCAGGAGGTGAAACGACAGAGAGAGTCCCTCGCTATCCATTTGCAGCCAAGTGCGGCAGTTAGCTAGGTAGCCAGCTAGGTAGCCGGCTAGCTGTCAGGCAGGACCGACGTAGTCAGAGCACTGTCGCTAAATATGGGATGTCTTGATAAAACAAGCAGATATTTGAAGTTTACACACCTACATTCTCGCCTGAAAATATCTTAAAAGCTTATTTTGTGACCTAGAAACACGAATAAAAGACATATAAAACGAAGTGGTGGCCGCCATTGTTCACTCTGTAGAGGCGTGCTATGAATTGTGGGATATTGAGTTTTCCACCAAGCATTACCGTAACTTTTGAATGATTTGCGCAACCTTAAAAATTCCAAGGGCTCCTGAAAGCAGCGACGCTGTGCGCACCGCTGAAATTGTCATCATTACGGTAATCCAAATAAGGGTACACAGGCTGTACCACTCCCGGCATACCACTAGAGAGAGCCAACACACCACAAATGAAGTCTGTTTATTTGGCGCCAAAAGATGAATTGGCCTAAATTTGCACTAAAATATTAATATTTAAAAACTATAAAAGTTATAAACACCAAAAGTCATAACATAATAGTCCAGCTCCAGCCGCACAAAATGATCTAACATATGTAACCCTAATGTCAAAACTGTTTGGCAGAGGGCGCTGGAAAATTTTCACTAAAATATTAATATTTAAAAACTATAAAATTCATAAACACCAAAAGTCATAGCACACCATTCCAGATCCGCCGCACAAAATGAGGTAACATATATGAAGCTTGTCTCAAAACTGCGAGGCGAGATTCGCTGCAAAATTTCAGGCGGAAACTGGAGAATAATAATATAATAACTAGAAAGCGAAAATTTCAGAAGAAATTTTATGTGTGCCTATGCCGCTGCTAATCACTGTAGTTGCCATTCATACGGCTACAGAGAGCAAAACTCAGAAGAGCAGCCATTCTCCACCATGAACTATGGTAAAACAAACACCGCTCACGCTTCACAGATGACAGCTTACAGTTTTGTGTAAAGATGAAGTTACTTCAGACAGCGCCGATTTGCAGACGCTGTGCACACAGGTTCATGAGCAGAAGTCCCATTGTACCACGGCAGACCCGACAATGTTTGCATGAACACGCTTTGAAGCATTACGTTATGGACCACTTTTCACACATGGTTGGTGTACCCACACAGGCAGCTGTAGCTTTTCAACTCATAGCCCAACACACACCCAAAAACAGCCAAGAGAGCACAGACTTTACACCCGTGGGTCCACCTCCCTGCAGCGGCACTGCAGACCACGCCCGCCACACATATCAAACACGTAAAATAAATATTTATGCACTTTTGCATTCACTTTTTGTTTTTGTTATTTTTACACAGTGTTCTGAATGATGAACAATGGTCTACAGCCAATCTTGTGTATTATTATACAAACTTTGGTTGTAAGATTCAGATAACTATTTAATAAAAGCTAAATATTTTATACAGGGAGTGCAGAATTATTAGGCAAATGAGTATTTTGTCCACATCATCCTCTTCATGCATGTTGTCTTACTCCAAGCTGTATAGGCTCGAAAGCCTACTACCAATTAAGCATATTAGGTGATGTGCATCTCTGTAATGAGAAGGGGTATGGTCTAATG